>NC_092720.1:187563358-187906893 GCF_047496885.1 Scyliorhinus torazame | reverse complement strand
GGGGGGGGAAATGAGTGGGGGGCTCACAACCTTCCGCTGCCTTCTCCTGATGTTCCACAAGAAGGGAGTCCAGTTTTTCTTTCCACGCGAGATGTCTGGAATAGTGTGACGGGGATGGAAATCCATCTCGGGCGGTGAGAAACGGGCGGTCTCACATCGAACAACACGGGATCTAACATTCATGTGCTGTTGATGCTAACTGACCTGAATCTCAGGCTGGACCGATAAAGGGGGTGGGGGGGGGGGGGGGAAGAGGGAGGGCAGGGGCCAATAGGAAATGACCTGTTTTACCCTTTAGATTCAAAACTAATTTCTGAACCTGCAGATATGAAATATTAAATCCTCCGCTTATGGATAGCAGGTTTCGATTAACTTCAACTATTGTCAAAAACAACCTAAGCTGGATCTTACCAGGGCGGCATGGTGGAACGGTGGTTAGCACTGCTGCCTCACAGCTCCAGGGGCCTGGGTTAGATTCTGACCTTGGGGACACTGTCAATGTGGAGTCTGCACGTTCTCCCCGTGTCTGCGTGGGTTTCCTCCGGGTGCTCCAGTTTCCTCCCACAGTGCAAAGATGTGCAGGTTAGGTGGAGTTATGGGGATAGGGTGGGGGAGTGGGTCTAGGTGGGGTGCTCTTTCGGAGGGCCCGGTGTAGCCTCAATGGGCCAAATGGCCTCCTTCTGCACTGTAGGGATTACGTGGATTCTTATATGGACTGCTGCACCCGATGCTCCCCAACAAATTCCCCCACCAACCGCCAGCAGGGACCAAGCCATTCACGTTGGACTAAACGCAAAATACAGTGGATGCTGGAAATCTGAAATAAAATTCAAGAGGTCTGGCAGGATTCTGTGGCGAGATAAACAGTGACAATGTTTCGAGTCCGTATGACTCTTGTACAGAACTGGGCCAATTATTTATCTCCCAAATCGAACTGAGTCCTGTGTAAGGCTCATTCGGACTCTGAACTTCTTCCACAGAAGCTGCGGAGTTCTTCCGGCATTTTCTGTATTTAGTTACATTGGGGGTCGGCCTGCAAAACTAGGCTGCATATTTAGGAAGAGCTGAATTTATATTGGGGCATTCGCAAATCTTTACATTCTTGTGCTTTTCAGGACCCCTTCCGAGCATGATGCACTGCGCTTTCACAGCCAATGGAGCATTTTGGAAGTCTAAAAACTGCTGTGATCACTTGAAATCTCCAAGGCCCATCTTTGAATTATTACCATAGACTATCAGGACCACCATCTCAGCAAGTCACGCCTGGTTTAGCCAGCGCCATCCACATATGAACATTAGGGGAATATGAAACTTAGCCAGTATTGCAAATTCAACGAAAGCCGAAGTAATGTGGGGGAGGGGTAGAGTGGCATAAGGAGCAACCCATTAAGACACAGCAAGCTCCCGCGAAGAACAAAGCAAGGCTTTCCCCAAGGAACGTGTCTTAATGATTACATAGATTACATAGAACATACAGTGCAGAAGGAGGCCATTCGGCCCATCGAGTCTGCACCAGCCGACTTGAGTCCTCACTTCCACCCTATCCCCGTAACCCCTCCTAACCTTTTTGGTCACTAACGGCAATTTATCATGGCCAATCCACCTAACCTGCACACCTTTGGACTGTGGGAGGAAACCGGAGCACCCGGAGGAAACCCACCCAGACATGGGAAAGAACACGCAGACTCCGCACAGACAGTGACCCAGCAGGGAATCGAACCTGGGACCCTGGCGCTGTGAAGCCACAGTGCGAACCACTATGCTACCGTGCTGCCAGTTAAGGGGCAGAATCCCAGGGAGAACTCCCTCCACCCTTCCCCACCTACACCCCACCCCCCCACACCGAAGTGGCGACTTTAAGGTCCTGAGGTGTACTGTCAGGGTGGATGTGGCGAGGATGTTTCCTCCTGCCGGAGAATCTCGAACACTGTTTAAAAATAAGGGGTCGCCCATTGAAGGTGGAGACGAGGAGAAATCTTTTCTCTCTGAGGGTCGTGAGCTTCTGGAGCTCTCTTCATCAAAAGGCAGCAGAAGCAGGGGCTGGTTTAGCACACTGGGCTAAATCGCTGGCTTTTAAAGCAGATCAAGGCAGGCCAGCAGCACGGTTCAATTCCCGTACCAGCCTCCCCGAACAGGCGCCGGAATGTGGTGACTAGGGGCGTTTCACAGTAACTTCATTGAAGCCTACTCGTGACAATAAGCGATTTTCATTTCATTCATTCAGAGGCTCTGAATAGTTTTAAAGGCAGAGTTGGATAGATCCTTGATTCACAAAAGGAGGTGGAAGGTTATGGAGGGGTATGTGGAGTTGAAGTTACAATCAGATCTTATTGAATGGAAGCGGGTTCGAGAGGCTGAGGGACCTACTCCTGATTTGTACATCCGATCTTTGATGCCCACCCGAAAGGGGCAGGCGGGGGTCTCACCTGAAAGGCAGGTACCACAGTCCTCTCCCGTGCCGCACCCCCGCGACAGTGCAGTCACTGGAGCCTCTGACAGAATCTTGCCATCGGCTACGCAAACACTGCTTTGAAAATTCGGCTGGTCGAGAAAAGGAAAAGTCCTTCTTTCATCCATCCAGTTTCTCACCACCCCCTCCAAAAAAAATATACTTTATTCATAAAATATCTTTAGAAAAAGAGCACATTTCAGATTGGACACTGCAAGGAGGTGAAACGATAACCTCCTCTCCGTATGGGAACACACTGAACGTATGGGAACACACTGAACTGGGGAGTTTTCATGCGACCAGCTCGTAAATGCGAAACTTTTACAAGCCTCAAAGCACTGACCGAAGGGGTGAATGCATGCCTGGAATCTTAACTTTCCTTGTTTTATTTTTGTTAAATCCGGGGGGGGGGGGGGGGTGAAAAAGCACAGTAGCAGACAGAAAATTAAATCTTTAGGCAAAGTTAGGCGTCAGGTTACCTGAAGGTGAATCCAAATGGTAGCCGCAGCAACAGGCACTCCCTCTCTCCGAGGAACCTGTGCACCGATTAATCCCAAATCTCTTCGTTCTGCAGTGCGGAGGATGTAGTGGTGAAAACGGGCCGGTGTTCGCCCTCTCCCTTTAATCCTCCTCTTTGAACTGTCTGTTCTTGTGTTTATTCCCCCTCCTGTTACGCTTCGCCCTGGACGGTGCTGGGGACGACGAAGGATTATTGGAATGTGATCCAGTGGGAAACCAGGCTCTGGGAATCAGGGAGGCGATTGATTCCACCTCTTATCTCCAGCACGGAGGTGAACTGCTCGTCGCTCATGAACAGAATGCTGGCTGGGGGGGAGGGTGGGTGGAGAAAAGGAGTACAGAGCAGGGCTATAGGTATTCCCCGCCCCGGGACGCTGCCATGAACTCGCAACTCAGCTCAGAGCAAGGTTGTGTTCACCCTTGGGGGGGGGGGGGGGGGGGGAGGGAGGGAATGAGGGGGGGGGGGGGAGGGGAGGGAATGAGGGGGGGGGGGAGGGGAGGGAGGGAATGAGGGGGGGGGGGAGGGGAGGGAGGGAATGAGGGGGGGGGGAGGGGAGGGAGGGAATGAGGGGGGGGGAGGGGAGGGAGGGAATGAGGGGGGGGGGGAGGGGAGGGAGGGAATGAGGGGGGGGGGGGGAGGGGAGGGAGGGAATGAGGGGGGGGGGAGGGGAGGGAGGGAATGGGGGGGGGAGGGGAGGGAGGGAATGAGGGGGGGGAGGGAGGGAGGGAATGAGGGGGGGAGGGGAGGGAGGGAATGAGGGGGGGAGGGAGGGAATGAGGGGGGGAGGGGCGGGAGGGAATGAGGGGGGGAGGGAATGAGGGGGGGAGGGAGGGAATGAGGGGGGGAGGGAGGGAATGAGGGGAGGGAGGGAATAAGGGGGGAGGGGAGGGAGGGAATGAGGGGGGAGGGAGGGAATGAGGGGGGGAGGGAGGGAATGAGGGGGGGAGGGAGGGAATGAGGGGAGGGAGGGAATGAGGGGGGAGGGGAGGGAGGGAATGAGGAGGGGAGGGAGGGAATGAGGGGGGAGGGGAGGGAGGGAATGAGGGGGGGGGAGGAATGAGGGGGGGGGAGGGAATGAGGGGGGGAGGGAATGAGGGGGAGGGAGGGAATGAGGGGGGGAGGGGAGGGAGGGAATGAGGAGGGGAGGAGGGAATGAGGAGGGGAGGGAGGGAATGAGGGGGGGAGGGGAGGGAGGGAATGAGGGGGGGGACGGGAGGGAATGAGGGGGGAGGGAATGAGGGGGGGGAGGGGAGGGAATGAGGGGGGAGGGAATGAGGGGGGAGGGGAGGGAGGGAATGAGGGGGGGAGGGAGGGAATGGGGGGGAGGGAATGAGGGGGGAGGGGAGGGAGGGAATGAGGGGGAGGGGAGGGAATGAGGGGGAGGGGAGGGAATGAGGGGGGAGGGAGGGAAGGAATGAGGGGGGGAAGAGGGAGGGAATGAGGGGGGGAGGAGAGGTGGGAGGGAATGAGGGAGGGGGTGGGAATGAGGGTGGGTGGGGGGAGGGAATGAGGGAGGGACGGGGAGTAAAGGTGGGGGGATGAGGAGGAGGGGGAATGAGGGAGGGAGGGGAGGGATGGAAGGAAGGGGGGAGGGAGGGGAGGGAATGAGGGAGGGGAGGGGAATGAGGGAGGGGAGGGGGAATGAGGGAGGGAGGGGAGGGGAATGAGGGAGGGAGGGAGGGGAGGGAATTGAGGGAGGGGAGGGAATTGAGGGAGGGGAGGGATGAGGGAGGGAAGGGGCGGGAGAAGGGAATGAGGGAGGGACGGGGAATGAAGGTGGGGGATGAGGAGGAGGGGGGATTGAGGGAGGGAGGGGAGGGGATGGAAGGAGGGGGTGGACGGAAGGAAAGGAGGGAGGGAGGGGAGGGAATGAGGGAGGGAGGGAATGAGGGGGGAGGGAGGGAATGAGGGGGGAGGGAGGGAATGAGGGGGGGAGGAGGGAGGGAATGAGGGGGGGAGGAGGGAGGGAATGAGGGGGGGAGGGTGGGAATGGGTGGGAGGGAATGAGGGAGAGGGGGGGAGGGAATGAGGGAGGGGGGTGGGGAGGGAATGAGGGAGGGACGGGGAGTAAGGTGGGGGATGAGGAGGTGGGGGGAATGAGGGAGGGGAGGGGAGGGATGGAAGGAAGGGGGGACGGAAGGAAAGGAGGGAGGGGAGGGAATGAGGGAGGGCGGGGAGGGAATGAGGGAGGGAGGGGAGGGAATGAGGGAGGGAGGGGAGGGAGGAAGGGGCGGGAGAAGGGAATGAGGGAGGGACGGGGAATGAAGGTGGGGGATGAGGAGGAGGGGGGGAATGAAGGAGGGGGAGGAATGAGGAAGGGAGGGGGGAAGAAATGAAGGAGGGAGGTGGGGGAGGAATGAGGGAGGGAGGTGAGGAGGAAGGGAGGGAGGGGGGGAGGAATTGAAGGAGGGGGGGGAGGAAATGAGGGTGGGGAGGAATGAGGGTGGGAGGGGGGAGGAATGAGGGTGGGAGGGGGGGAGGAAATGAGGGAGGGGGGAGGAAATGAGGGAGGGGGGAGGAATTGTGGGTGGGTGGGGGGAGGAATTGAGGGCGGGAGGGGGAGGAAATGAGGGAGGGAGGGGGTGGAATGAGGGTGGGTGGGGGGAGGAAATGAGGGAGGGAGGGGGGAGGAAATGAGGGAGGGAGGGGGGAGGAAATGAGGGAGGGGGAGGAAATGAGGGGAGAGGAAATGAGGGAGGGAGGGAGGGGCGGAGGAATGTGGGAGGAGGGGGAGGAATGAGGGAGGAGGGGGTGGAATGTGGGAGGGGGGAGGAATGTGTGGAGGGAGGGGGTGGAATGAGGGAGGAAGGGGGGAGGAATTGAGGGAGGGAGGGGGAGGAATGTGGGTGGGTGGGGGAGGAATGTGGGAGGGGTGGAATTGAGGGAGGGGAGGAATGAGGGAGGGGAGGAATGAGGGTGGGGGTGTAATGAGGGAGGGTGGGGGGAGTTAATGGGGGAGGGTGGGGGGTGGAATGAGGGATGGAGGGTGGGGGGAGGAATTGAGGGAGGAGGCGGACAAAATGTGGGAGAAAGGGGGGTGGGTGGAATTTAGGGGTGGGGGGTGGAATTGAGGGTGGAATTGTGGGAGGGGGTGGAAATGAGGGAGGGGGAGCAAATGTGGGAGGGAGGGGTGAGGGAGGGAGGGGGAGGATATGAGGGAGGGAGGGGGGAGGGAATGAGGGGGGTGGGGGAGGAATTGTGGGGGAGGAATGAGGGAGGGAGGGGGTGGAGGAATTGTGGGGGGGAGGAAATGAGGGGGGGTGGAATTGAGGGAGGGTTATGAGGGAGGGAGGGGGAATGAGGGTGGGTGGGGTGGGATGTGGGAGGGAGGGAAGGGTGGGAATTGAGGGAGGGGAGGGAATGAGGGAGGAAGGGGCGGGAGAAGGGAATGAGGGGAGGGACGGGGAATGAAGGTGGGGGTGTGGAGGAGGGGGGGAATGAGGGTGGGAGGGGAGGGGATGGAAGGAGGGGGGTGGACGGAAGGAAAGGAGGGAGGGAAGGGAATGAGGGAGGGGGGAGGGAGGGAATGAGGGGGGTGAGGGTGGGAATGAGCGGAGTGAGGGAGGGAATGAGTGGCGGAGGGAGGGAATGAGGGGGGAGGGTGGGAATGAGGGGGGGTGGGAGGGAATGAGGGGGGGAGGGTGGGAATGGGGGTGGGTGGGAGGGAATGGTGGGGGGTGGGATGTGGGGGGTGGGGTGGGGAATGAGTGGGGGAGGGAGGGGATGAGGGGGGGTGGGAGGGATGGGGGGGGAGGGAGGGAATGAGGGGGGGAGGGAGGGATTGTGGGGGGTGGGAATGAGGGGGGGAGGGAGGGAATAAGGGGGGTGGGAGGGATTGTGGGGGGTGGGTGGGATGGGGGGGGGGGAGGGAATGTGGGGGTGGGTGGGATGGTGGGGGGTGGGTGGGAATGAGGGGAGGGAGGGAATGAGGTGGGGGGGGGTGGGATGTGGGGGGGTGGGAATGGAGGGAGGGGGGGAGGGAATGAGGGTGGGGTGGGGGGGAGGGATGTGGGGAGGGGGGTGGGAATGAGGGTGGGGGGAGGGATGGTGGGTGGGGGGGTGGGATTGAGGGGTGGGGGGAATGGGGGTGGGGGGGTGGGGGTGGGAATGAGGGTGGGACGGGGAGTAAGGTGGGGGATGAGGTGGAGGGGGAGAATGAGGGAGGGAGGGGTGGGATGGAAGGAAGGGGGGACGGAAGGAAAGGAGGGAGGGGAGGGAATGAGGGAGGGAGGGGAGTGAATGTGGGAGGGGAGGGGACGGAGGGAGGGAGGGGAGGGAATTGAGGGAGGGGAGGGAATGAGGGAGGAAGGGGCGGGAGAAGAGAATGAGGGAGGGACGGGGAATGAAGGTGGGGGATGAGGAGGAGGGGGGAATGAGGGAGGGAGGGGAGGGGATGGAAGGAGGGGGGGTGGACGGAAGGAAAGGAGGGAGGGGAGTGAATGAGGGAGGGAGGGGAGGGAATGAGGGAGGGAGGGGGAGGGAATGAGGGAGGGAGGGGAGGGAATGAGGGAGGGAGGGGCGGGGAATGAGGGAGGGAGGGGAGGAAATGAGGGAGGGAGGGGAGGAAATGAGGGAGGGGAGGAAATGAGGGAGGGGAGGAAATGAGGGAGGGAGGGGAGTAAATGAGGGAGGGGGTGGAAATGAGGGAGGGGGGAGGAAATGAGGGAGGGAGGGGAGGAAATGAGGGAGGGAGGGGGAGGAAATGAGGGAGGGAGGGAGGGGAGGAAATGAGGGGAGGAAATGAGGGAGGGAGGGAGGGGAGGAAATGATGGAGGGAGGGGAGGGGAGGGAGGGAGTGGAGGGGAGGGAGGGAGTGGAGGGGAGGGTGGGAGGGAGGGGGGGAGGAAATGAGGGAGGGGGGAGGAAATGAAGGAGGGGGAGGAAATGAGGAAGGGAGGGGGAGGAAATGATGGAAGGGTGGGGGGGAGGAAATGAGGAAGGGAGGGGGGAGGAAATGAAGGAGGGAGGTGGGGGAGGAAATGAGGGAGGGAGGAGGGGAGGAAATGAGGGAGGGGGGAGGAGGAAATGAGGGAGGGTGGGGTGAGGAAATGAGGGAGGGAGGTGGGAGGAAATGAGGGAGGGGAGGGGGGAGGAAATGAGGGAGGGGGAGGAAATGAGGGAGGGGGAGGAAATGAGGGGGGAGGAATGAGGGGAGGGAGGGGCGGAGGAAATGAGGGAGGAGGGGGGAGGAAATGAGGGAGGGAGGGGGGGAGGAAATGAGGGAGGGAGGGGGGGAGGAATTGAGGGGAGGGAGGGGGTGGAAATGAGGAAGGGAGGGGGGAGGAAATGAGGGAGGGGAGGAAATGAGGGAGGGAGGGGAGGAAATGAGGGAGGGGAGTCAATGAGGGAGGGGGGAGTAAATGAGGGAGGGGGAGGAAATGAGGGATGGAGGGAGGGGGGAGGAATTGAGGGAGGGAGAGAGGCGGACACAATGAGGGAGAAAGGGGGGAGGGAGGAAATTAGGGAGGGGGAGGAAATGTGGGAGGAAATGAGGGAGGGGAAGGAAATGAGGGAGGGGGGAGCAAATGAGGGAGTGAGGGGTGAGGGAGGGAGGGGGAGGAAATGAGGGAGGGAGGGGGGAGGAAATGAGGGGTGAGGGGGGAGGAAATGAGGGGGGAGGAAATGAGGGGGAGGAAATGAATGGAGGGGAGGGGGAGGAAATGAGGGGAGAGGAAATGAGGGGGGGGAGGAATGAGGGAGGGATATGAGGGAGGGAGGGGGGAGGAAATGAGGGAGGGAGGGGGGAGGAAATGAGGGAGGGAGGGGGAGGGAGGGGGAGGAAATGAGGGAGGGGGGAGGAAATGAGGGAGGGAGGTGGGGAGGAAATGAGGGAGGGAGGGGGGAGGAAATGAGGGAGGGGTGAGGAAATGAGGGAGGGGGAAGGAAATGAGGGGGGAGGAATGAGGGGTGGGGAGGGGAGGAAATGAGGGAGGGAGGGGGGGAGGAATGAGGGAGGGAGGGGGGAGGAAATGAGGGAGGGAGGGGGGGGAGGAAATGAGGGGAGGGATATGAGGAAATGAGGGTGGGAGGGGGAGGAAATGAGGGAGGGAGGGGGAGGAATGAGGGAGGGAGGGGGAGGAAATGTGGGTGGGAGGGGGAGGAATGAGTGAGGGAGGGGGGGTGGAATGTGGGAGGGAGGGGGGAGGAAATGAGGGAGGGGGAGAAAATGAGGGAGGGAAATTTGGGAGGGGGGGGAGGAAATGAGGGAGGGAGGTGGGAGAAAATGAGGGAGGGGAGGTGGGAGAAATGAGGGAGGGAGAGGAAATGAGGGTGGGAGGGGGAGGGAAATGAGGGAGGAAAGGGGAGGAAATGAGGGAGGGGAGGAAATGAGGGAGGGAGGGGGGGAGGAAATGAGGGAGGGGGAGGAAATGAGGGAGGGGGAGGAAATGAGGGAGGGGAAGAAATTAGGGAGGGGGGAGGAATGAGGGAGGGGTGGAATGAGGGAGGGGAGGAAATGAGGGGAGGGGAGGAAATGAGGGAGGGGAGGAAATGAGGGAGGGAGGGGAGGAATTGAGGGAGGGTGGGAAGGAAATGAGGGAGGGAGGGGAGGAAATGAGGGAGGGAGGGGAGGAAATGAGGGAGGGAGGGGAGGAAATGAGTGAGGGAGGGGAGGAAATGAGGGAGGGAGGGGAGGAAATGAGGGAGGGGAGGAAATGAGGGAGGGAGTGGAGGGGAGGGAGGGAGTGGAGGGGAGGGAGGGGGAGGAAATGAGGGAGGGGGGAGGAATGAGGGAGGGGAGGAATTGAGGGAGGGAGGGGAGGAATGAGGGGGGGAGGTGGGGGTGGAATGAGGGAGGGGGGAGGAAATGAGGGAGGGGGTGGAAATGTGGGTGGGGTGAGGGGGGAGGAATGAGGGAGGGGGGGGAGGAAATGAGGGGGAGGGAGGAAATGAGGGGGGGAGGAAATGAGGGGGGAGGAAATGAGGTAGGGAGGGGCGGAGGAAATGAGGGAGGCGGGGGGGAGGAATGAGGGAGGGGGAGGAAATGAGGGAGGGAGGGGAGGACATGAGGGAGGGAGGGGAGGAAATGAGGGAGGGAGGGGAGGAAATGAGGGAGGGGAGGAAATGAGGGAGGGGAGGAATGAGGGAGGGAGGGGAGGAAATGAGGGAGGGAGGGAGGGAGGAAATGAGGGAGGGAGGGGGAGGAAATGAGGGAGGGGAGGGGGGAGGAATTGGGGGAGGGAGGGGTGACGAAATGAGGGAGAAAGGGGAGAGGGAGGAAATTTGGGAGGGGGAGGAAATGAGGGAGGGGGAGGAAATGAGGGAGGGGGAGGAAATGAGGGAGGGAGGGGGGAGGAATTGAGGGAGGGAGGGGGGGAGGAATGTGGGAGGGAGGTTGGGAGGAATGGGGGAGGGTGGGGGAGGAAATGAGGGAGAGTGGGGGAGGAAATGAGGGAGGGGGGAGGAAATGAGGGAGGGAGGTGGGAGGAATGAGGGAGGGGGGAGGAAATGAGGGAGGGAGGGGGGAGGAAATGAGGGGGGAGGAAATGAGGGAGGGAGGGAGGGGGGGAGGAAATGAGGGTGGAGGGGCGGAGGAAATGAGGGAGGGAGGGGGGGAGGAAATGAGGGAGGGAGGGGGAGGAAATGAGGGAGGGAGGGGAGGAAATGAGGGAGGGGGAGGAAATGTGGAGGGGGAGAAAATGAGGGAGGGGGAGGAAATGGGTGAGGGGGAGAAAATGAGGGAGGGAGGGGAGGAAATGAGGGAGGAAGGGGGGAGGGAAATGAGGGAGGGGGAGGAAATGAGGGAGGGAGGGGGAGGAAATGAGGGAGGGGGGAGGAAATGAGGGAGGGAGGGGAGAGGAAATGAGGGAGGGAGGGGGGAGGAAATGAGGGAGGGAGGGGGAGGAAATGAGGGAGGGGGAGGAAATGAGGGAGGGGGAGGAAATGGATGAGGGGGGAGGAAATGAGGGAGGGAGGGGGAGGAAGTGAGGGAGGAAGGGGGAGGGAATAAGGGTGGGGGGAGGAAATGAGGGAGAGAGGGGGCAGGAAATGAGGGAGGGGGATGAATTAGGGAGGGGGAGGAATTAGGGAGGGGGGAGGAAATGAGGGAGGGGGGTGGAAATGAGGGGGTAGGAAATGAGGGAGTGGAGGAAATGAGGGAGGGGGAGGAACTGGGGAGGGTGGGAGGGGAGGAAATGAGGGAGGGAGGGGGGAGGAAATGAGGGGGGAGTGGGAGGGAGGGGGGAGGAAATGAGGGAGGGAGGGGAAGGAAATGAGGGAGGGAGGGGAGGAACTGAGGGAGGGAGGGGGAGGAAATGAGGGAGAGAGGGGGAGGAAATGAGGGAGGGAGGGAGGGGGAGGAAATGAGGGAGGGAGGGGAGGAAATGAGGGAGGGGAGGAAATGAGGGAGGGGAGGAAATGAGGGATGAGGGGAGGAAATGAGGGATGAGGGGAGGAAATGAGGGAGGGAGGGGAGGAAAGGAGGGAGGAAGGGGAGGAAAGGAGGGAGGGAGAGGAGTGAATGCGGGAGGGAGGGGAGGGGACGGAAGGAGGGAGGGGGAGGGAATGAGGGAGGGAGGGGAGGAAATGAGGGAGGGAGGGGAGGAAATGAGGGAGGAGGGGCGGAGTAAATGAGGGAGGAGGGGGGAGGAAATGAGGGAGGGAGGGGGGAGGAAATGAGGGAGGGAGGGGGGGAGGAAATGAGGGAGGAAGGGGGGAGGAAATGAGGGAGGGAGGGGGGTGGAAATGAGGAAGGGAGGGGGGAGGAAATGAGGGAGGGGAGGAAATGAGGGAGGGAGGGGAGGAAATGAGGGAGGGGAGTAAATGAGGGAGGGGGGAGGTAATGAGGGAGGGGGAGGAAATGAGGGATGGAGGGAGGGGGGAGGAATTGAGGGAGGGAGAGAGGCGGACACAATGAGGGAGAAAGGGGGGAGGGAGGAAATTAGGGAGGGGGGAGGAAATGTGGGAGGAATGAGGGAGGGGAATGAAATGAGGGAGGGGGGAGCAAATGAGGGAGTGAGGGGTGAGGGAGGGGAGGGGGAGGAAATGGGGAGGGAGGGGGGAGGAAATGAGGGGTGAGGGGGAGGAAATGAGGGGGGAGGAAATGAGGGGGGAGGAAATGAAGGAGGGAGGGGGGAGGAAATGAGGGGGGGAGGAAATGAGGGAGGGATATGAGGGGAGGGAGAGGGGAGGAAATGAGGGAGGGAGGGGGAGGGAGGGGGAGGAAATGAGGGAGGGGGAGGAAATGAGGGAGGGAGGTGGGGAGGAATGAGGGGGGAGGGGGGAGGAAATGAGGGAGGGGTGAGGAATGAGGGAGGGGAAGGAAATGAGGGGGGAGGAAATGAGGGAGGGAGGGGGAGGAAATGAGGGAGGGAGGGGGGGGAGGAAATGAGGGAGGGAGGGGGGAGGAAATGAGGGAGGGAGGGGGGGAGGAATGAGGGAGGGATATGAGGAAATGAGGGAGGGAGGGGGAGGAAATGAGGGAGGGAGGGGGAGGAAATGAGGGAGGGAGGGGGAGGAAATGAGGGAGGGAGGGGGAGGAAATGAGAGCGGGAGGGGGAGGAAATGAGGGAGGGAGGGGGGAGGAAATGAGGGAGGGGGAGAAAATGAGGGAGGGAATTTGGGAGGGGGGGAGGAAATGAGGGAGGGAGGTGGGAGAAATGAGGGAGGGAGGTGGGAGAAAATGAGGGAGGGAGAGGAAATGAGGGAGGAGGGGGAGGAAATGAGGGAGGGGAGGAAATGAGGGAGGAAAGGGGAGGAATGAGGGAGGGGGAGGAAATGAGGGAGGGAGGGGGGAGGAATGAGGGAGGGAGGGGGAGGAAATGAGGGAGGGGGAGGAATGAGGGAGGGGTGGAATGAGGGAGGGGAGGAAATGAGGGAGGGGAGGAAATGAGGGAGGGGAGGAAATGAGGGAGGGGAGGAATGAGGGAGGGAGGTGAGGAATTGAGGGTGGGTGGGGGAGGATTGAGGGAGGGAGGGGAGGAATTGAGGGAGGGAGGGGAGGAAATGAGGGAGGGAGGGGAGAATTGAGGGAGGGTGGGAGGAATGAGGGAGGGAGGGGAGGAAATGAGGGAGGGAGGGGCGGAAATGAGGGAGGGAGGGGAGGAATGAGTGAGGGTGGGGAGGAATGAGGGAGGGAGGGGGGGAGGAATGAGGGAGGGGAGGAATGAGGTGAGGGAGTGGAGGGGTGGGTGGGAGTGGAGGGGAGGGAGGGGGAGGAATGTGGGAGGGGGAGGAATGAGGGAGGGGAGGAAATGAGGGAGGGAGGGGGAGGAATGAGGGGGGGGAGGTGGGGGAGGGAATGAGGGAGGGGGAGGAAATGAGGAGGGGGTGGAAATGAGGGAGGGAGTGAGGGGGGAGGAAATGAGGGAGGGAGGGGGGAGGAAATGAGAGGGAGGGAGGAAATGAGGGGGGGAGGAATGAGGGGGGAGGAAATGAGGGAGGGAGGGGCGGAGGAAATGAGGGAGGAGGGGGGAGGGAAATGAGGGAGGGGGAGGTAATGAGGGAGGGGAGGGGAGGACATGAGGGGAGGGAGGGGGAGGAAATGAGGGAGGGAGGGGAGGAATGAGGGAGGGGGAGGAAATGAGGGAGGGGAGGAAATGAGGGAGGGAGGGGAGGAAATGAGGGAGGGGAGGGGGGAGGAAATGAGGGAGGGAGGGGGAGGAAATGAGGGAGGGAGGGGGAGGAAATGAGGGAGGGGGAGAATGAGGGGGGGAGGAAATGGGTGAGGGGGAGAAATGAGGGAGGGAGGGGAGGAAATGAGGGAGGAAGGGGGAGGAAATGAGGGAGGGGGGAGGAAATGTGGGAGGGAGGGGGGAGGAATGAGGGAGGGGGGGAGGAATGTGGGAGGGAGGGGAGAGGGAATGAGGGAGGGAGGGGGGAGGAATGAGGGAGGGAGGGGGAGGAAATGAGGGAGGGGGAGGAAATGAGGGGTGGGGGAGGAAATGAGGGAGGTGAGGTGGGGGTGGGAATGAGGGAGGGGGGAGGAATTGAGGGGAGGGAGGGGGGGAGGAAATGAGGGGGGGAGGAAATGAGGGAGGGAGGGAGGGGGGAGGAAATGAGGAGGGAGGGGCGGAGGAAATGAGGGAGGGAGGGGGGGAGGAAATGAGGGAGGAGGGGGAGGAAATGAGAGAGGGAGGGGGAGGAAATGAGGGAGGGGGAGGAATTG
This sequence comes from Scyliorhinus torazame, assembly GCF_047496885.1. Lineage (NCBI taxonomy): Eukaryota > Metazoa > Chordata > Chondrichthyes > Carcharhiniformes > Scyliorhinidae > Scyliorhinus > Scyliorhinus torazame. The sequence goes on along the minus strand of NC_092720.1, from coordinate 187,892,820 downwards.
TGGGAGGGGGAGAAAATGAGGGAGGGGGAGGAAATGGGTGAGGGGAGAGAAATGAGGGAGGGAGGGGAGAAAATGAGGGAGGGAGGGAGGAAATGAGGGAGGAAGGGGGAGGAAATGAGGGAGGGGGGAGGAAATGAGGGAGGGAGGGGGAGGAAATGAGGGAGGGGGGAGGAAATGAGGGAGGGAGGGGAGAGGGAATGAGGGAGGGAGGGGGGGAGGAAATGAGGGAGGGAGGGGGAGGAAATGAGGGAGGGGGAGGAAATGAGGGAGGGGGAGGAAATGGATGAGGGGGAGGAAATGAGGGAGGGAGGGGGAGGAAATGAGGGAGGAAGGGGGAGGAAATGAGGGGGGGGAGGAAATGAGGGAGAGAGGGGGCAGGAAATGAGGAGGGGGATGAAATTAGGGAGGGGGGAGGAAATGAGGGAGGGGGGTGGAAATGAGGGGGTAGGAAATGAGGAGTGGAGGAAATGAGGGAGGGGAGGAACTGAGGGAGGGAGGGAGGGGAGGAAATGAGGGAGGGAGGGGGAGGAAATGAGGGGGGGGAGGGAGGGAGGGGGAGGAAATGAGGGAGGGAGGGAAGGAAATGAGGGAGGGAGGGGAGGAAACTGAGGGAGGGAGGGGGAGGAAATGAGGGAGAGAGGGGGGGAAATGAGGGAGGGAGGGAGGGGGAAGGAAATGAGGGAGGGAGGGAGGGGAGGAAATGAGGGAGGGGAGGAAATGAGGGATGAGGGGAGGAAATGAGGGATGAGGGGAGGAAATGAGGGAGGAGGGGAGGAAGGAGGGAGGAAGGGGAGGAAAGGAGGGAGGGAGAGGAGGGAATGCGGGAGGGAGGGGAGGGGGGACGGAAGGAGGGAGGGGAGGGAATGAGGGCAGGGAGGGGAGGAAATGAGGGAGGGAGGGGAGGAAATGAGGGAGGGAGGGGAGGAAATGAGGGAGGGGAGGGAAGGAAATGAGGGAGGGAGGGGGAGGAAATGAGGGAGGGGAGGGGAGGAAATGGAGGAGGAAGGGGAGGAAATGAGGGAGGGCGGGGAGGAAATGAGGGAGGGAGGGGAGGTAATGAGTGATGGAGGGGAGGAAATGAGGGAGGGAGGGATGGGAGGAAATGAGGGAGGGAGGGAGGGGAGGAAATGAGGGAGGGAGGGGAGGAAATGAGGGAGGGAGGGGAGGAAATGAGGGAGGGAGGGGAGGAAAATGAGGGAGGGAGGGGAGGAAATTTGGGAGGGAGTGGAGGGGAGGGAGGGGGAGGAAATGAGGGAGGGGTTGGAAATGAGGGAGGGGAGGAAATGAGGGAGGGAGGGGGAGGGAATGAGGGAGGGAGGTGGGGGAGGAAATGAGGGAGGGGAGGAAATGAGGGCGGGAGGGAGGGGGGAGGAAATGAGGGAGGGAGGGGGAGGAAATGAGAGGGAGGGAGGAAATGAGGGGGGAGGAAATGAGGGGTGGAGGAAATGAGGGAGGGGGGAGGGGAAATGAGGGAGGGGGAGGAAATGAGGAAGGGAGGGGGAGGAAATGAGGGAGGGAGGAAATGAGGGGGGGAGGAAATGAGGGGGGGAGGAAATGAGGGAGGGAGGGGCGGAGGAAATGAGGGAGGAGGGGGGAGGAAATGAGGGAGGGGGGGAGGAAATGAGGGAGGGAGGGGGAGGAAATGAGGGGAGGGAGGGAGAGGAATGAGGGAGGGGAGGAAATTAGGGAGGGAGGGGAGGAAATGAGGGAGGGAGGGGAGGAAATGAGGGAGGGAGGGGAGGGTATGAGGGAGGGGGGAGGAATGAGGGAGGGAGGAGTGACAAAATGAGGGAGAAAGGGGGAGGGAGGAAATTAGGGAGGGGGAGGAAATGAGGGAGGGAGGGGGAGGAAATGAGGGAGGGGGAGGAAATGAGGGAGGGGGAGGAATGAGGGAGGGGAGGGGGAGGAATGAGGGAGGGAGGGGGGGAGGAATTGAGGGAGGGAGGGGGGAGGAAATGAGGGGAGGGAGGTGGAGAGGAATGAGGGAGGGAGGGGGAGGAAATGAGGGAGGGAGGGGGAGGAATCGAGGGAGGGAGGGGAGAGGAATGAGGGAGGGTGGTGGGGAGGAAATGAGGGAGGGAGGGGGAGGAAATGAGGGAGAGGGCGGGAGAAATGAGGGAGGGGGAGGAAATGAGGGAGGGAGGTGGGGAGGAAATGAGAGAGGGGAGGGGGAGGAAATGAGGAGGGAGGGGGGAGGAAATGAGGGAGGGAGGGAGGGGGTGGAAATGAATGGGGAGGACATGAAGGAGGGAGCGGGGAGGAAATGAGGGAGGGAGGGGGGGGAGGTAATTAGGGAGGGATATGAGGAAATGAGGGACGGAGGGGGGAGGAAATGAGGGAGGGAGGGGAGAGGAAATGAGGGAGGGAGGGGGGAGGAAATGAGGGAGGGAGGGGGAGGAAATGAGGGAGGGAGGGGGGAGGAAATGAGGGAGGGGGAGGAAATGAGGGAGGGGGGATAAAATGAGGGAGGGAGGAAATGGGTGAGGGGGAGGAAATGAGGGAGGGAGGGGAGAAAATGAGGGAGGAAGGGGGAGGAAATGAGGGAGGGTGGAGGAAATGAGGGAGGGTGGAGGAAATGAGGGAGGGAGGAGGGGAGGAAATGAGGGAGGGGGAGGAAATGAGGGAGGCAGAGGGGAGGAAATGAGGGAGGGAGGGGGAGGAAATGAGGGAGGTGGAGGAAATTAGGGAGGGGGAGGAAATTAGGGAGGGGGGAGGAAATGAGGGAGGGGGTGGAAATGAGGGAGGGGGAGGAAATGAGGGAGGGGGAGGAAATGAGGGAGGGAGGGGAGGAAATGAGGGAGGGAGGGGAGGAAATGAGGGAGGGAGGGGGAGGAAATGAGGGAGGGAGGGGGAGGAAATGAGGAAGGGAGGGGAGGAAATGAGGGAGGGAGGGGGAGGAAATGAGGGAGGGAGGGGGAGGAAATGAGGGAGAGAGGGGGAGGAAATGAGGGAGGGAGGGAGGGGGAAGGAAATGAGGGAGGGAGGGAGGGGAGGAAATGAGGGAGGGGAGGAAATGAGGGAGGAGAGGAAATGAGGGAGGGAGGGGAGGAAATGAGGGAGGGAGGGGAGGAAAGGAGGGAGGGAGGGGAGGAAAGGAGGGAGGGAGGCGAGGGAATGCGGGAGGGAGGGGAGGGGACGGAAGGAGGGAGGTGAGGGAATGAGGGAGGGAGGGGAGGAATGAGGGAGGGAGGGGAGGAAATGAGGGAGGGGAGGAAATGAGGGAGGGAGGGGAGGAAATGAGGCAGGGAGGGGAGGAAATGAGGGAGGGAGGGGAGGAAATGAGGGAGGGTCGGGGAATGAAGGAGGGGGATGAGGAGGAGGGGAATGAGGGAGGGGGGAATGAGGAAGGGGGGAATGAGGGAAGGGGGAATGAGGGAGGGGGAATGAGGGAGGGGGGAATGAGGGAGGGGGGAATGAGAGACTGGGGTGGGAATGAGGGAGTGGGATGAGGGAGTGGGGTGGGAATGAGGGAGTGGGGGAATGAGGGAGGGGGGCGATGAGATAGGGTGATGAGGGAGGGGGGAATGAGCTATGGGGAGAATGAGGGAGGGAGGGTGGGTTGAGGGAGGGGGAATGAGGGCGGTGGAGGAAATGATGGGGGAATGAGGGAGGGGGCAATAAGGGAGGGGGAATGAGGGAGGGGAGAATGAGGGGGAATGAGGGAGGCTGGTGAATGAGGGGGGCGGTGAATGAAGGGGGCGGTGAATGAGGAAGGAGGGGAATGAGGGAGGGGGGAATGATGGAGGGACGGGGATGAGGGAGGGGGGAATGAGGGAGTGGGGTGTGAATGAGGAAGTGGGGGAATAAGGAAGTGGGGAATGAGGGGGGATGAGGGTAGGGGGTATGAGGGAATGGGGGAATGAGGGAGGGGGAAAAGAGGGAGGGGGAATTGAGGGAGAGGGGGAATGAGGGAGAGGGGGAATTGAGGGAGAGGGGGGAATGAGGGAGAGGGGGAATGAGGGAGAAAGGAATGAGGGAGGGTGGAATGAGGGAGGGGGGACTGAGGAGGGAGGGGGAAAATGAGTGAGGGGGGATGAGGGAGGGAGAATGAGGGAGGGTGTGAGTGAGGGTGGAATGAGGGAGGGGAATGAGGGAGTGGGGGGAATGGGGGAGAATGAGGGGGGATGAGGGAGGGGGAATGAGGGAGGGGGAAATGAGGGGGGAGGGGAGGGGGATAACGGAGAGGGGAATGAGGGGGGAATGAGGGGCAAATGGGGGGAATGAGGGGGGAATGAGGGACGGGGGAGTGAGGGAGGGGGGTAATGAGGGAGGCAGAATGAGGAAGGGAGGAATGAGGGAAGGGGAATGATGGGGATGAGGGTGGGTGTGAAAGAGGGAGGGGGTAATGGGAAGGGGGGAATGAGGGAGGGGGGAATGAAGGACGGGGGAATGAGGAAGGGAGGGGGGAAATGAGGGAGGGGGAATGAGGGAGGGGGGAATGAGGGAGGGGGAATGAGTGTGGGGAATGAGGGAATGAGGGAGGGGGAATGAGGGAGGGGGGATGAGGGAGGGGGAATGAGGGAGGGGAGCATGAGGGAGGGGGTAATGAGATGGGGGAATGAGGGAAGGGGGAATGAGGGGGGGAATGAGGGAGGGAAGGGGGAAATGAGGGATGGGGAAATGAGAGGGGGGGAATGAGTGTGGGGAATGAGGGAAGGGGGAATGAGGGAGAGGGGATGTGGGAGTGGGAAATGGGGGGAATGAGGGAGGGGGAATGAGGGAGGGGGATGGTGGGGGAATGGGTGGGAGGGGGGAATGAGAGAGGGGGAATGACAAAGGGGGGAATATGGGAGGGGGAATAAGGGAGGGGGGAATTAGGGGGGAAATTGGGGAGGGTGAAATGAGGGAAGGGGGAATGAGGGAGGGGGAATGAGGGAGAGGGAGAATGAAGGAGGGGGGAAATGAGGGAGAGGGAGGAATGAGGGAGAGGGAGGATGAAGGAGGGGGAATTGAGGGAGAGGGGGGAATGAGGGAGAGGGGGAATGAGGGAGAAAGGAATGAGGGAGGGTGGAATGAGGGAGAGGGGACTGAGGAGGGAGGGGGAAAATGAGGGAGGGGGGATGAGGGAGGGGGAATGAGGGAGGGTGTGAGTGAGGGTGGAATGAGGGAGGGGAATGAGGGAGTGGGGGGAATGGGGGAGAATGAGGGGGGATGAGGGAGGGGGAATGAGGGAGGGGGAAATGAGGGGGGAGGGGAGGGGGATAACGGAGAGGGGAATGAGGGGGGAATGAGGGGCAAATGGGGGAATGAGGGGGGAATGAGGGACGGGGGAGTGAGGGAGGGGGGTAATGAGGGAGGCAGAATGAGGAAGGGAGGAATGAGGGAAGGGGAATGATGGGGATGAGGGTGGGTGTGAAAGAGGGAGGGGGTAATGGGAAGGGGGAATGAGGGAGGGGGGAATGAGGGACGGGGGAATGAGGAAGGGAGGGGGAAATGAGGGAGGGGGAATGAGGGAGGGGGGAATGAGTGTGGGGAATGAGGGAATGAGGGAGGGGGAATGAGGGAGGGGGGATGAGGGAGGGGGAATGAGGGAGGGGAGCATGAGGGAGGGGGTAATGAGGTAGGGGGATTGAGGGAAGGGGGAATGAGGGAGGGGGAATGAGGGAGGGGAGGGGGAAAATGAGGGAGGGGGAAATGAGAGGGGGGAATGAGTGTGGGGAATGAGGGAAGGGGGAATGAGGGAGAGGGGATGTGGGAGTGGGAAATGGGGGGAATGAGGGAGGGGGGAATGAGGGAGGAGGATGATGGGGGAATGAGGGTGGGAGGGGGGAATGAGAGAGGGGGAATGACAAAGGGGGGAATATGGGAGGGGGAATAAGGGAGGGGGGAAATTGGGGAGGGTGAAATGAGGGAAGGGGGAATGAGGGAGGGGGAATGAGGGAGAGGGAGGATGAAGGAGGGGGAAATGAGGGAGAGGGGGGAATGAGGGAGAGGGAATGAGGGACGAGGGAGAGGCGGAATGAGGGAGAGGGGGAATGAGGGAGGGGGGAATGGAGGAGGGAATGAGGGAGGGAGGGGAATGTGTTAGGGGGGAATGAGATAGGGAGGGGGGAATAAGGGAGGGAGGGAATGGGGGAGGGAGAGGAGGGAGGGGGGAATGAGGGGAGAAGGGGAGGGAGGGGGAATGAGGGAGGGAGGAAGGAATGAGGGAGGGGGAATGAGGGAGGTATGGGAGGGGGGAATGAGGAGGAGGGGGAATGAGGGAGGGGAAATGAGGGAGGGGGAATGAGGGAGGGGGAATGAGGGGGAATGTGGGAGGGGGAATGGGGGAGGGGAATGAGGGAGGGGGTATGAGGGGGGAATGAGGGAGGAAGGAATGAGGGAGGGGGTAATGAAGGAGGGGGGAATGAGGAAGGGAGGAATGAGGGAGGGGGAATGAGGGAGGGGGAATGATGGGGGATGAGGGAGGGTGTGGATGAGGGAGGGGGAAATGAGGGGGGTAATGAGGGAGGGGGAATGAGGGTAGGGGAATGAGGGAGGGGGTATGAGGGGGGAATGAGGGAGGGAGGGGGAAATGAGGGAGGGGACATGAGGGAGGGGGAATGAGTGTGGGGAATGAGGGAGGGGGAATGAGGGAGGGGAGTTGAGGGAGGGGGGTATGAGGGGGGAATGAGGGAGGGGGGAATGAGGGAGGGGGGATGAGGGAGGGGGGATGAGGGGGGAATGAGGGTGGGAGGGGTGAATGAGAGGGGGAAATGAGGGAGGGGGAATGAGGGAAGGGGGAATGAGGGAGGGGGGATGGAATGAAGCAGGGGAAGGAAGGAGGCAGAGTGGAGGGAAGTAAGGTAGGGAGGGGAAGGAATGAGGGTGAGGGCTGAATAAGGTAGGGTGGGAAGGAGTGAGGGAGGGAGGGAGAGGAAGAGGGAACAAATGAGGAAAGGGAGGAGGGACGGGGTAAGGAATAGGGAGGGAAGAAAAGAACTGAGAGGGAATGAGAGAGGGAATGAGGGAAAGGGAGTATGGGAGGGAGGGGAATGATGGGAAATGAAGAACAGCAAGGAGTGAGAGAGGGGAGAAAGGCAGAAAGGGGAGGAGGAAGAGAAGGGATGCGGGACAGAGGGGGAGAAAAGTGGCAGATGGAATTTAACCCTGAAAAGTGTGAGGTGATACATTTTTGAAGGAGCAATTTGACAAGGAAATATTCAAGAAAGACGGACACTGGGAAGTCCTGAGGAACAATGGGACCTTGGCGTGTTTGTCCAGAGATCTCTGAAGGCAAAAGGTTAATAGGATGGTGAAAAAGGCTCATGGGACACTTGCCTTTATCAATCGTGGCATAGATTACAAAAACAGGGAAGTCATGTTGGGTTATATAGAACTTTGGTGAGGCCACAGCTGGAGTGTGTGCAATTCTTGTTGCCACACTATAGGAAGGAGGTGATTGCACTGGAGGGGGTGCAGAGAAGATTCACCAGAATGTTGCCTGTGATGGAACATTCAAGTTATGAAGAGAGGTTGGATAGGCTTGGCTTGTTTTCGCTGGAGCAGAGAAGATTGAGGGGCGACCTGATCGAGGTGTGCAAGATTATGAGAGGCGTGGATCGCGATCAGCTGTTCCCTTCAGTTGAAGGATCAGTTACAAGGGGACAAAGTTCAAGGTGAGGGACTGGAGGTTCAGGGGGGATTTGAGGAAAAACGTTTTTACCCAGAGGGTGGTGAGGGTCTGGAACACACTGCCTCGGAGGGCGGTCGAGGCGGGTTGCCTCACATCCTTCAAAAAGTACCTGGATGAGTATTTGGCTCATCATAACATTCAAGGCTATGGGCCAAGTGCTGGCAAATGGGATTAGGATTGGCAGGTCAGGTGCCTTTCGTGCGGCGGTGTAGACTCGAGGGGCCGAATGGCCTTTTCTGCACTGTCTTATTCTGTGATTCTGTGATATGGAAGGACGGAAAGGAGAGTTGGAGGGAAGAGGGTGACTGAGTTTTATTAAATTCGCTGATAGGATGTGGGTGCCGCTGACTGGGCCAATATTTATTGGGGCATTTAAGAGTCAAACACATTGCTGTGGATCTGGAGTCACATGTAGGCCAGCCCAGGTAAGGACGACCGATTTTCTTCCCTAAAGGACATTAGTGAACCAGAAGGGACAATCAACAAAGGTTTGTTTCATGGTCGTCATTAGACTTCCAATTCCAGATTTTTATTTCCAGATTATTGAATTCAAATTTCATCATCTGCGGTGGTGAGATTTGAACCTGGGTCCCCAGAGCAGTACTCTGGGTCTCTGGGTTACTAGTCCAGCGACAATACCACTACGCCACTGCAGGGAAGGAATGAGGATGGGAGGGGACGGGAAGGAATGGGGGAGGAAGGGAGAGTAAGAACGCAGGAGGTAGAGCAGGGGGTGGGCGGCGGGCGGGTGTCGTGAGGGTTGCGGAGTGATCACTTTCCCATCTTCCTCCGTCCCTCCCTGCCCCCCCCCCCCCCACTCCCCTTCCCCTCACTCCCCACCACTTTTACCCCAGGGGAACTATTTGACTTCCACGTGACTTCCATCATTAGAAAGGTGGCACTGACTGATGTTCTGAGAAGGCAAACATTTGGAGATTCTTCCCCAGCTCTCTGCTGTGTGCGCACACTGTTACTGAGCTTGATGGAGAAGCTCCCCTCTGACTCAACATGGCCCTGACTGGCTGTTTGTTTCTCAATGGCGTGGCGGGGGTGGGGTGGTTGGTGGGAGGGGGAAGGAGGGCCCTGGGCTGCCTGCCTGTGTGATCTTGTTATTATTTAAAGTGGTTAAACACTGGTAATAAAGTGCTATTTCCCAAGCCACTTGGAACTGCTTTCACACCTCGCCAGCTGTTGCACACATATGGTCATTTATGTCTGGACTAGTGCTGGCTTGCAGGCACATCACTGGGTAGGTCGCCATTCCCACTTGGAGCTCAGTAAACCGTCAGAACCAATCCCACGCCAGGCACCAAAATGCCAAGTTTACATTGGCACTCTAGTGTGATACCGAGGAAGCACTGCACTGTCCAAAGTTTATCCTTCTGATGTTAAACCGACAACCAGTTTCATAGAACATACAGTGCAGAAGGAGGCCATTCGAACCATCGAGTCTGCACCGACCCCCTGAAAGAGCACCCAGATAGGATCCCTCCCCTTAACCTCACTTAACCTGCTCATTCTTGGACACTAAACGGCAATTTTATCACGGCCAGTCCACCTAACCTGCACATCTTTGGACTGTGGGAGGAAACCGGAGCACCCGGAGGAAACCCACGCACACACGGGGAGAACGTTGTTGACCTTGGGTCGGGTGCTCTTTCCAAGAGCCGGTGCAGACTCGATGGGCCGAATGGCCTCCTTCTGCACTGTAAATTCTATGATAATCTATGAAACGTGCAGACTCAGCAGACAGTGGCCCAAGGCCGAATTTGAACCCGTGCCCCTAGCATTGTGAGGCAACAGTGCTAACCACTGTGCCACTGTTCCTCCCCTGGCTGTTGTTTCCCCCAGCTGGTCTAGAATATGGGGTCACAGTCTCGAGATATGGGATAGGCCATTTAAGACTGAGACCGGGAGAAAACACTTGACTCAGAGTATAATGAGCCTGTGGAATTCTCGACACCAGGTTGTGGAGGACAATTTACCGAATATATTTAAGAAGAACAATAAACACAGAACAATACAGCACAGGAACAGACCCTTAGTTCCTCCAAGTCTGTACTGGTCATGATACCAACCTTAGCCAAAACCCTCAGCACTCCCTTGCGTATCCCTCTATACCCATCCTATCCATGTATTTGTCAAGATGCCTTTTGAACGCCGTTTATGTATCTGCTTCCACAGCCTCCCCTGGCAACGCGTTCCAGGCACTCACCACCCTCTGTGTAAAAAAAAAACCTGCCTTGCGCATCTTTAAGCTTTGCCCCACGGACCTTAAACCTATGCCCCCTGGTGACTGACCCCTCCACCCTGGGAAAGAGTGCCTGCCCATCCACTCTATCCATGCCTCTCATAATCTTGTCGAAGGAAATAGATTTCTAGAGACAAAAGGCGTAAAGGGATTTGGGGAAAGAGTGCTGGTATTGAGAACGGCGTTCAGCCATGATCGCATTGAATGGTGGAACAGGCTCGAAGGGCTGAATGGCCAACTCCCGCTCCAATTTTCTGTGTTTCGTTGCCTAGAGAGTGGTGAGATACCGAAATGCTCATGTGGATCAGCTTGAGCCTGTTGGGCCGAATGGCCTGTTTAGGCCCTGTAAACCTTTTCCGTACTTTTCAATAAAAAGGGCGGAGGGTAAAGGTTTTAGGAATGGGCAAACAAAAGATTTTTTTTTGTCGGTAAGTCCAAGCGACTGTGCAAAACACCACAAATCTGAAAGGAGTTATTCGATGAATTCAGTCCCGGGTGGGAAGGATAGTGTCGGTGAGGGAGGGAGAGAAAAAGACAGAAACATCAAAAAAAAAAATCAAGACACAGATAGCGAGACATAAATAGTCTGGAGGCAGACAGCTAAGGCTGTAAAGAATAAAATCTCTGGATGGTTAAAAGGGAATCACAAGATATTCATTCAGTCGGTGTTACTGCATGACATCATGAGCCACAAGAGCGAGATGAGAAAGTTTTGATATTCACCCTGTGGACCCTGTGCATCTCTAGCGGACCAGAAACTATGTGTGGCATGTACAGCACACAGTCGGGGAAAGATTCCAGGGTATCGGGTTAATGGTGGCAGATTCCACAATGGGATTTACTAAACTGCCCATTCCACCTGGGGTGCACAGGCAGACCACGGGAAAAGGACTTTGTACTTAGCAAACTAGAGGTAGGGGAAGTCAACGGAAGGAAAGAAAGCAGAGACTTTCATTTACATCGTGCCTTCCATAATCACCGGTCACCCCAAAACGCTTTACGTTAAAACATAAAAGATAGGAGTAGACCATTCGGCCCATCGAGCCTGTTCCGCCATTAAGTGTGCTCGTGGCTGATCTTCTATCTCCTGATCGAGGTGTATAAAATTACGAGGGACATAAACAATGTGGATCGGAAGAAATGTTTCCCCTTGGCAAAACTGCCAATGACCAGCGGGACACGACTGTATCACAAAATCCAACTCCATCTGAAAGTTTGTTGATGACACGACCGTAGTGGGTCGGACATCAAACAACGATGAGTCAGAGGACAGGAGGGAGATAGAGAACCTCGTGGCATGGTGTGATGACAACAATCTCTCCTCAATGTCAGCAAAACTAAAGAGCAGGCCATCGACTTCAGGAAGTAAAGTATTGTACACACCCCTGTCTGCATCAACGGGGCCGAGGTGGGGATGGTTGACAGCTTCAAATCCCGAGGTGTGCACGTCAGCAATAATCTGACCTGGTCCACACACATCGACGCTACGACAAGGAAAGCACAACAGCGCCTATACTTGTTCAGGAAACAAAGGAAATTCGGCACGTCCACATTGACTCTTTAAAAAAATATATTTAAATCACCCAATTTTCTTTTCAACTAAGGGGCAATTTAGCGTGGCCAATCCACCTACCCTGCACATCTTTGGGTTGTGGGTGTGAGACCCATGCAGACACGGTCCACATTGACTCTTACCAATTTTTACAGAAAGCTTCCTATCTGGCTGCATCACAGCCCAAGACCGTAAGAAACTATAGAAAGTCGTGAACACAGCCGAGTCCATCACGCAAACCTGCCTCCCAGCCACTGACTCTGACTACACCTCTCGCTGCCTTGGGAAAGCGGGCAGCATAATCAAAGACCCCTTCCAGCCGGGTTATTCTCTCTTCCAACCTCTTCCATGGGGCAGGGGATACAGAAGTCTGAGAACACACGCTAACAGATTCAAAAACAGCTTCTTCTTACTGTTTTTTAAAATAAATTTAGAGTACCCAATTCATTTTTTCCAATTAAGGGGCAATTTAGTGTGTTGAATCCACCTATCTTGTAATAGAACATAGAACATACAGTGCAGAAGGAGGCCATTTGGCCCATCGACTCTGCACCCACCCACTTAAGCCCTCACTTCCACCCTATCCCCATAACCCAATAACCCTATCTAACCTTTTTTTGGACACTATGGGCAATTTATCATGGCCAATCCACCTAACTTGCACATCTTTGGACTGTGGGAGGAAACTGGAGCACCCGGAGGAAACCCACGCAGACAAATGCAGACTCTGCACGGACAGTGACCCAGCGGGGAATCGAACCTGGGACCCTGGCGCTGTGAAGCCACAGTGCGAGCCACTTGTGTACCGTGCTGCCCCAACACATCTTTGTGTTGTGGGGGCGAAATCCACGCAAACACGGGGAGAATGTGCAAACTCCAGGTGGACAGTGATCCAGAGCCAGGATCGAGCCTGGGACCTCGGCGCCTTGAGACTGCAGTGCTATCGCTGCGCCACCATGCTGCCCTCTTCGCCACTGTTACCAGACTCCTGAATGGCCCTCTTATGGACTAAACTGATCTCTTCACACATCTTCTCCACTGAGTAGTACTGCACTCCATATGCTCACCCGATGTCTGTGTCTATGTATTTACATTGTGCATTTGTCAAACGTCCTAGGTTTTTCCTGTATGGAACGATCTGCCTGGACTGTACGCAGAACAATACTTTTCACTGTACCTCGGTACACGTGACAATAAATAAATCTCGGCGAGACACGGTGGTGCAATGGTTAGCACTGCTACCTCACAGCGCTGAGGACAAGGGTTCGATCTCAGCCCCAGGTCACTGTCCGTGTGGAGTTTGCACATTCTCCCTGTGTTTGCGTGGGTTTCACCCTCACAACCCAAAGATGTGCAGAGTAGGTGAATTGGCCACGCTAAATTGTCCCTTCATTGGAAAAAAAATAATTGGGTACTCTAAAATTTATTTACAAAAAAAATAAATCTAAATCTAGATTTAAGGTAAGGGGCAGGAGATATAGAAGGGATTTGAGCAGAAACCTTTTCACCCCGAGGAATCTGGAACTCACTGCCTGAAAGGGTGGTAGAGATGGGAACCCTCACAACATTTAAGAAGCATTTAGATGAGCATACAAGGCTATGGACTAAGTGCTGGAAAATGGGATTAGAATAAATAGGTACTTGATGGGCCGTAGGTCCTCCTGCTGTAAAACTCTATGGCTCTATGACCCAATGCTGTACTCCTGCACTATCCCCACACCCCGCAACACCTATAGCGTCTAGAAATCTATTCCTGAGATACAACATTTCTTCTCGTCTCAAGTTTCCTCTGAAATCCCTATTGGCTTTATTAACCACTGCCTTATATTTAAGGCATCTAGATCTGGATTTCCCCACAAGTGAAAATAGTTTCTCTATCAAACCATTTTACAATCATAATTATTGGGTCATCCCTCAGTGTTATTACTTCTGGAACAAACAGCGCCGTTCCTCTTCAATCTTCCCTGATGCTTTATAACCTCACAGTTTTGGTATCTCTCTTTCAAATCCTGCGTTCACCTTCGCCAGTGCCTCTATAGATTATCATAGAATTTACAGTGCAGAAGGAGGCCATTCGGCCCATCGAGTCTGCACCAGCTCTTGGAAAGAGCACCCTACCCAATGTCAACACCTACACCCTATCCCCATAACCCAGTAACCCCACCCAACACTAAGGGCAATTTTGGACACTAAGGGCAATTTATCATGGCCAATCCACCTAACCTGCACATCTTTGGACTGTGGGAGGAAACCGGAGCACCCGGAGGAAACCCACGCACACACGGGGAGGATGTGCAGACTCCGCACAGACAGTGACCCAAGCCGGAATCGAACCTGGGACCCTGGAGCTGTGAAGCAATTGTGCTATCCACAATGCTACCATGCTGCCCATATCCCTCCTATAATTTGGAGACTGGAGGTACACAGTTCTCCGGGTTTGGTCGAAGCCAATTGAAACTTTAACCTCCGCCTTTCAATTCTATCCCTTTTGAAATGAACATCAGTGCTCGGTTTGATTTTTAAAAAAGACTCTTGTGTCTCTATCTCGATCCATCTCAATCCCTCTTCTGAGGACTGACCTCTCGGTTGCCCTTAGTGACTCTATGGTGACCCTGCTTCAGGCTATCCACCTGGTTACATGAGGCAGGGTAACTGGAAATCCTTTAAAATAAAAATGTAATAAATTTAAAGTACCCAATTCATTTTTTTTCAATTAACGGGCAATTTAGCATGGCCAATCCACCTACCCTGCACAGCTTTGGGTTGTGGGGGGGTGAGACCCATGCAAACACAGGGAGAATGTGCAAACTCTACATGGATAGTGACCTGGAGCTGGGATCGAACCTGGGTCCTCGGCGCCGTGAGACAGCAGTGCTAAACACTGCCGACCGGGTAACTGGATACCCATTCCAGTCCCCTCACTCCCTCCCACCCTGAAGTTGCCACCGAGGTAACAGATGGAATGACTGAGTGTGAAAGATGCAACAGTGGCCATGCATTGAAAAATATATGGGCACTGTATCTCTGCTGCAGTAACATCTTTGTCCTTGTCTCAGTTCATCTATTGTTGAAACCCTTCCTGCCCAAGGCCACAGATATACCTGGTTGCAGGGATCCATGGGGCTTTTTAGCACAGTGCTAAATCGCTGGCTTTGAAAGCAGACCAAGGCAGGCCAGCAGCACGGTTCAATTCCCGTACCAGCCTCCCCGAACAGGCGCCGGAATGTGTCGACTAGGGGCTTTTCAAAGTAACTTTATTTGAAGCCTACTTGTGACAATAAGCGATTTTCATTTTCATTTCATGGGCCTTCTTCTGCCTCCTCTTGCAATCCCGGCAGCAGCCACTAATGTGTTCTTGGCGCTGCTGAGGCTGATGGAGCAAGTTACTTGTTTTTCTATTAATTTGTGGGATGCGGGCATCACTGGCTGGCTCAGAATTAGTTGGCCGGCCCTAATTGCCTTTGAATGGAGTGGCTTGCTGGGATATTTGAGTGGGAATTTAAGAGTCAGTCACCTTGCTGTGGATCCCGAGGCATGTGCAGGCTAGACTGCATAAGGACGGCAGATTTCAACAAAGAACAAAGAAATGTACAGCACAGGAACAGGCCCTTCGGCCCTCCAAGCCCGTGCGGACCATGCTACCCGACTAAACTACAATCTTCTACACTTCCTGGGTCTGTATCCCTCTATTCCCATCCTATTCATGTATTTGTCAAGATGCCCCTTAAATGTCACTATCGTCCCTGCTTCCACCACCTCCTCCGGTAGCGAGTTCCAGGCACCCACTACACTCTGCGTAAAAAACTTGCCTCGTACATCTACTCTAAACCTTGCCCCTCTCACCTTAAACCTATGGCCCCTAGTAATTGACCCCTCTACCCTGGGGCAAAGCCTCTGACTATCCACTCTGTCTATGCCCCTCCTAATTTTGTAGACCTCTATCAGGTCTCCCCTCAACCTCCTTTGTTCCAGTGAGAACAAACCGAGTTTATTCAACCGCTCCTCATAGCTAATGCCCTCCATACCAGGCAACATCCTGGTAAATCTCTTCTGCACCCTCTCTAAAGCCTCCACATCCTTCTGGTAGTGTGGCGACCAGAATTGAACACTATACTCCAAGTGTGGCCTAACTAAGGTTCTATACAGCTGCAACATGACTTGCCAATTCTTATACTCAATGCCCCGGCCAATGAAGGCAAGCATGCCGTATGCCTTCTTGACTACCTTCTCCACCTGTGTTGCCCCTTTCAATGACCTGTGGACCTGTACTCCTAGATCTCTTTGACTTTCAATACTCTTGAGGGTTCTACCATTCACTGTATATTCCCTACCTGCATTAGACCTTCCAAAATGCATTACCTCACATTTGTCCGGATTAAACTCCATCTGCCATCTCTCCGCCCAAGTCTCCAAACAATCTAAATCCTGCTGTATCCTCTGACAGTCCTCATCACTATCCGCAATTCCACCAACCTTTGTGTCGTCTGCAAACTTACTAATCAGACCAGTTACATTTTCCTCCAAATCATTTATATATACTACAAAGAGCAAAGGTCCCAGCACTGATCCCTGTGGAACACCACTGGTCACAGCCCTCCAATTAGAAAAGCATTCTTCCATTGCTACTCTCTGCCTTCTATGACCTAGCCAGTTCTGTATCCACCTTGCCAGCTCACCACTGATCCCGTGTGACTTCGCTTTTTGTACTAGTCTACCATGAGGGACCTTGTCAAAGGCCTTACTGAAGTCCATATAGACACCATCCACTGCCCTACTTCATCAATCTGCATCAATCATCTTAGTGACCTCCTCGAAAAACTCTATCAAGTTAGTGAGACACGACCTCCCCTTCACAAAACCATGCTGCCTCTCACTAATACGTCCATTTGTTTCCAAATGGGAGTAGATCCTGTCTCGAAGAATTCTCTCCAGTAATTTCCCTACCACTGAAGTAAGGCTCACCGGCCTGTAGTTCCCTGGATTATCCTTGCTACCCTTCTTAAACAGAGGAACAACATTGGCTATTCTCCAGTCCTCCGGGACATCCCCTGAAGACAGTGAGGATCCAAAGATTTCTGTCAAGGCCTCAGCAATTTCCTCTCCAGCCTCCTTCAGTATTCTGGGGTAGATCCCATCAGGCCCTGGGGACTTATCTACCTTAATATTTTTTAAGACACCCAACACCTCGTCTTTTTGGATCTCAATGTGACCCAGGCTATCTACACACCCTTCTCCAGACTCAACATCTACCAATTTCTTCTCTTTGGTGAATACTGATGCAAAGTATTCATTTAATACCTCGCCCATTTCCTCTGGCTCCACACATAGATTCCCTTGCCTATCCTTCAGTGGGCCAGCCCTTTCCCTGGCTACCCTCTTGCTTTTTATGTACGTGTAAAAAGCCTTGGGATTTTCCTTAACCCTATTTGCCAATTCCTTTCCTAAAGGGACATTGGTGAACCAAATGGGTTTTTGCAACAATCAGCAATGGTGTTTGATGGTCCCCTTTTATTTCGAGATTTTTATTGAATTCAAACTTTGCCATCTGCTGTGGGATTCAAACCTGGGTTTCTGGATTACTGCTTTAGTGCCACCACTGCCTCTCCATATTATGGCCATGAGGCAGGATAACGTGATGTGGGCCAGCTCTGCACTGACTTTGCTTCTGATGGAGTGGTGAGGACGGGGGCGGGGGGTAGTGAGGTGCAGCCCATATGTCATCAATATCTCTGGACATGATTAATCCTGGTGAGCCTCCTACCCATTACAAAGATGTGCAGGTTAGGTGGATTGGCCATGATAAATTGCCCTTAGTGTGCAAAATTGCCCTTAGTGTTGGGTAGTGTTACTGGGTTATGGGGATAGGGTGGAAGTGTTGACCTTGGGTAGGGTGCTCTTTGCAAGAGCCGGTGCAGATTTGATGGGCCGAATGGCCTCCTTCTGCACTGTAAATTCTAAGATTACAGTCTTGAACTCATCCTGAACACTGCAGTCCATGTCCTAACTTGTGGCAAGCCTCATACACCTGAAGTGAGATTTCTCATGGTGTTTAACATGAATGATGATCAAACAAAATTATAAAGTCTTTGGTGTGGGGCTGCGAATGCAAATGCTTGTTGTTTTAAGGGATTAAGTGGTTGAATGAATTTAAATGCAGGGAACGGGTTTTTCTAATTGAGAGTGTATTTTTTTCAACTAGTGAATTCATCACTAGACGCATAAGAATTTAATTTTATTTCCTCTCAGCATGGGTGCTAAGATCTGCCCATGGGGTTACAGGATGAGTTAACATGGAGAGTGCAAGGGAAAAAGGTAGTGGGTGGGGCATGGGTTGGCAATGTTGGAATAGGGATTAGAAAGGGTTGGGGGGATTGGAGGGGCATATGTTGCCATGCCGGGTCTAAGAGGTCGTGGGGATGGGTGGAGAGAATGAGGTGGCATGGGTTGGCATGATGGGGCCATGGAGTGTGAAGAGTGTGGGTTTTGGTATTGTAAATTCTTTTTACTGGTTTATTGCCCCCGCAGCTGGGAAAATGTCCCAAAGCCCCGATGCAGGCCGTTCGCCCAGCCCGTCACTGCACCCGACAGCCCTTGTGCTGCCAGTGAACTGTTTCAGGGGGCGGTGTGCAGACTACCATTACACTCTGCCCACAGCCCTACCCCACTCAACTCCCTGCCATGATCGAAAATCAGAACTTCTGGGGCTATTTTGTTCTCCTGACTCTGCGCTCCTCAAATCGGGAGCGGGAATTCAGGCCCTTGGTCTGTTCATCCTCTCCTGGTGGTATCCCCATGCCCAAGTCTCAACCTTGTAAACCTTTCTCCATCTTCTCTGAATCTTCCTCGGCATATTTTTGTCCCTGTAATGACTGGGAATGATTAGGATAATTAACCCTTGCCTTGCATCCACCATCCAACAGGACTGACAACATGCATCAGCTTTTGCTGTTCCCAGTTCCTTAACGTCAAGACCCAACATGTGGAAGGGTTTAAAAAAACATACCATGGCTCCCATCTGCGGCAATCACAAATTCCCCCCAGCCATGCTAGACACAAACTTCAGGAAATAGAAACGGGATGGGGGTACACTGACAGTTTGGGACTTCTAAGTAGGGCACACACCTGCAAATGAAGCACTTCCTCCGTAAAGAGACAGTAGGGTTCCCGGGGCCCCGGAGACGACACTATTAGAGGACCTGCTAAATACAGACAGTAAAGAAGGGGGACTCTGTAGGAAAATGTATGGACAGCTACTGGATAGAGCCCGAACACCACTGGACGAGATCAGATGGAAATGGGAGGACGAACTGGGGACTCTGGAGTGAGGCACTGAGCAGGGCCAACTCCACCTCCTCCTGCTCAAGGCTCAGCCTCATGCAGTTCAAAGTGGTGCACAGAGCGCACCTGACCAGAACCCGAATGAGCAGGTTCTTCCCGGAGTTGGAGGACAAATGTGAGCGGTGCCAGAGGGCCTCGGCCAACCACACCCACATGTTCTGGGCTTGTCCCAAACTTGCTGGGTTCTGGACAGCCTTCTCCGAGGCAATGTCCAAGGTTGTGGGGGTGAGGGTGAAGCCATGCCCAATAGTGGCAATCTTTGGGGTATCGGAGCAGCCAGAGCTACACATGGGGAAAGGGGCCTAACACCCTCGCTTTCGCTTCCCTAATCGCTCGTCGGAGAATCGGCTGGCGATCGGCAGCACCACCCACAGCTGCAGACTGGCTCGCTGACCTCCCGGAATTCCTCCACCCGGAGAAGATTAAGTACGCCGCCCGAGGGTCGTAGGAAGCCTTCCTAAACGTATAGAGGCAGTTTGTTGGCCTGTTCCAGAACCTGGTCGGTGCCAGCAACAAGGAATAAAATAGGGAAGCGGGAAAGTTAGAAAGAAAAGGGTGGGGGAAAAAGAAAAATAAGGACGGGGGGGGACCACAGGAGCGCACAACCCGGGGTGGAGGGGAGTGGGGGGGGGGGGGAGATGAGAAAAGGCTGGAGGGACACAAAAGGGACAATGTGGGAGGGAGGAGGTAACCCCCCCAATCACAGGGGAAGCACAGCCGAAGTTGACAGGGGAAGAAAAGAAAGGGGGGGGGGAGAGGAAGGGGAATCACCCCCCCCCCGAAAACTGACCAGGGGGTCACAAGGGGAGGTGGGGGGGGCAGGGAAGAGCGGTGTGGGGGGGCGGGATCGACCACACGCTGAACCAGAGGGTGGCAGAATGTAAATAGGGGAAATTAAGGGAATGAAAAGACAAACCTTTCTGTATTGCACATGAATAAACACGACCAACAACATTCATAACTGTTCATAAATTTTGAAAATGCCAATAGAAAGATTTTTGTAAAAAACATACAATGGTTAGCACTGCTGCCTTGCAGCACCAGGGAGCCGGGTCGATTCTGACCTAGGGTGACTGTGTGGAATTTGCACCTTCTCCACGTGTCTGCATGGATTTCCTCCGGGTGCTCCTGTTTCCTTCTAGGTATGCAGGTTAGGCGGATTGGCCTTGCTAAAGTTGTCCCTTAGTGTCCAAAGGTTAGGTGGGGTTCTGGGGATAAGGCTGGGGGGGGGGGGCCTAGGTGGAGTGTCCTTTTGGAGGGTCGGTGCAGACTCGATGGGCCAAATCGCCTCCTTCTGCACTGTATAGAGTCTATGATTCCATGGTAAACATGGGAGATGCCCAGGCAGAGTTCAGTGGAATTTCTTATCTGAAGGAGTGGCTCTCACAATGTGCTTATTTGCAATCCCCAAATTAGAACTTTATCAATCCATCGGGTATTAAGTTCAAACGATCTATAAATACACCCGCTGAACCACGTCACGAGGCTTTACTGTCATATCAACAGGACTCTGCATTGGCGGAGGAACAGTTTCACCAATCAGAACTGTGAATTATACAACACAATACTTGAATTTGCTGCATAATAATAACCTCAGGAAGGTCCAAAGTGCCAAGCAAACACATATGCCCTTCGATTCTGGCCTCTCAGCCCCTACCTCCCTCCCACATTAATCCCCTCCTCCCCTGCCCCCAATGTTAAC
This sequence comes from Scyliorhinus torazame, assembly GCF_047496885.1. Lineage (NCBI taxonomy): Eukaryota > Metazoa > Chordata > Chondrichthyes > Carcharhiniformes > Scyliorhinidae > Scyliorhinus > Scyliorhinus torazame. Next base: position 187,872,362 of record NC_092720.1, on the reverse strand, counting down.
CGCTTCACCTTTAGGTGGGTGGGGGGGGGGGGGGGGGGGGTCATGCCTTCAGCTGCACCCTAAGCTCTGGAATTCCCTCCCCAAACCTGTCCACTTCACTTACCTCTCTCTCCTTTAAATTGACCCTCCATAGCCGCGTTTTCTGGTCACCTCTTAACTGTCCGACAACCTATCCAGTAAAGCAGCTCGGGACATTTTTGCTGGATTACAGATACCATATTAGCGCAGGTCTCTGCTTTTTCTTTTTTCTAAATAAATTTAGAGTGCCCAATTAATTCTTTCCAATTAAAGGGCAATTTAACGTGGCCAATCCGCCTACCCTGCACATCTTTGGGTTGTGGGGGCGAAACCCACACAAACACGGGGAGAATGTGCAAACTCCACACGGACAGTGACCAAGAGCCGGGATCGAACCTGGGACCTCAGCGCCGTGAGGCTGCAGTGCTAACCACTGCACCACCGTGCTGCCCTGTCTCTGCTGTTTCAACGGGAGTAGAGAAATGCAGAAGCCAATCCCCCACTATCAACAACCTGTGGGTTACCCACTGACCAGAAGCTGAACTGGACTAACCATATAAATACTGTGGCTACAGGAGCAAGTCAGAGGCTAGTAATCCTATGGCGAGTAACTCACCTCCTGGCCCCCAAAGCCTGTCCACCATCTACAAGGTACAAGTTATGAGTGTAAAGGAATACTCTCCACTTGCCTGGATGAGTGCATCTCCAACAACACTCAAGAGGCTCGACACCACTCCACAAACATTCACTCCCCCCACCACCGATAAACAGGAGCAGCCGTGTGTACCATCTACAAGATGCACTGCAGAAAATCCTTAGGCAGCACTTTTCAAACCCACGACCACGACCATCTAGAAGGACAAAGGCAGCAGATACCTGGGAGCCCCACCACCTGGGAGTTTCCTGAGAAACCACTTATCATCCTGACTTGCAAATATATCAGCCGTTCCTTCACTGTTGCTGGGTCAAAATCCTGGCACTCTCTCCCTCACAGCACTGTGGGTGTACCTACACTACATGGACTGCAGGTGTTCGAGAAGGTATCACCACCATCTTCTTGAGAGCAATTAGGGATGGGCAATAAATGCTGGCCGAACCCACGACACCCATGAGCCATAAATGAATTTTTTTAAAACATGCGCACAGACAGTAATTGTATAATGTCCAGTTAATCTGTTTTTAAGTGAGGTTTGCCGGAGATGTAAATGGCCAGGACTATAATTTGGATGACATTATAACAGAGTTTGAAAGCCGATATGAAACTTCCCTGAGAGTTAATTTGGGATCCCCTCCCCTACTCCACTCTTCAACCTTTCGTCAATAGAGTGATTGTTCGTAATTGTTCAGGCAAGGACCAAACCTGTTCTTTCAGTTAGGGGCTTTGAGATTTAGCATTGGCTGAGTACAAGAGAGCGTTGTTTTCTGCAAAGCTGCGTTTTGAGTGAACTCCCCTTGGTTCACGCAGACAGCAGCTTTGACTCGGGCAACTTGCTTTCCACACAGTGGGGGTTTTGCGGTGGCACGGTGGTTACGGTAACCAGACCTGAAAAGTTCCAACCCCCGTCACATGGGGGTTACAGGGTTACGGAGATAGGGCGGGCGGATGTGCCCAGGTGGAGTGCTCTTTCGGAGGGTCGGTGCTGGCTCGATGGGCCGAATGGCCTCCTTCTGCACTGTAGGAATTCTATGAATTCCTGCGCCAAAGAAAAATCATCCTGAAACCTGGCTGGTTTGTGCCAAGACCCAACTCGCTACAGACTTTATTAACAGTAAGGATAAAAGCAGAAAATGCTGTAAATGCTCAGCAGGTCTGGTGGCATTTGTGGAGAGAGCAAACACGGAATTAACGAGCGGGATTTTCCAGCCCCTTCCACTGGGTGGGATCTTCCAGTCCCACCAAAGACAACAGGATTTAAACGGATTGCCGCAGCCAGTCGCGAAGGGGCCAAAAAGTCACGGTTTATGTTTTGAGTCCAGTATGATGGCTGGATCTTCTGTTCCCCTGATTTCACAGACCCACCGTGAGGCAGCAATGCTAACCACTGCTTCACCGTGCAGCCCGGAAATGGCGTTGACAACAGCGGGACCAGATGATCCCGTCGCCCACCAATGGCAGGCCGCCTCCGCGAAACACGCGGCGGGCTGCGGGAAAATCCCGGCCGGTATTTTTATTTCAGATCTCCAGAGTCCGGAGTATCTTGCTTTTATTCATTACATCATTTAATTTGTAATTGATTTAGGGCGCCATCTAACAGCTGTGCCGGGCCCGACTCGGGCGCGATGGGGCCGGTAGATCTGGCGATACGGCTCTTGCGAGATTTACCCTGACATTGCCAGGGTGCTTAGATGGCACTGCCAGGCTGGCAGGGGCATGACCAGGGTGCTAGGCTGACAGTGCAAAGGTGCCCAGGTGGCATCTTGCCTGTGCCGGGGATACCTTGCCCTTATGAGGTGGGGTGAGGGGTGGGGCTTGAGGACCCCCTAATCAGTAAGTTGGGGTGTTGGTGGGGGTCCGGGGGTCACGTTAGGGGGGGGGGGGTCAAGAGATTGGGGCGCCATTTGAAAATGGCACCCGATCTCTTCCTACACTGGCGAGCTGAGATCCTCAGTGTGGAAAATGAAGGTAAGTGTGGCCTTGGTGGGGCCTTCCACGCCAAGGCCTGATAAAAGAACAGAGTCCCGTTTAATAGCGGGGTCGTTCCCAGTGCTGCAAGCGCCTGGAAACATCCCACTAAACGCACCCACAACGGGACTCTGTTTTTTCCCATTAAATCGCGCCCTTAATTTGACTCATCACCCCCAGCCTCCCATGCCCACCACGTATGGCCCAATATTGCACCCGTCCAAATTGTCAATGTAACAAACGGTGAGATGCCCACTGATACCCAGAGAAGGTTCGAGAATGGGAATGCTGTGTCTGGAGCTGGGAGGTGCCCTGTCCATAGACAGGGAACCCTAAGCTGGTGAAGGGGCTGCATGAGTGGCCCTCCTTCTTCTCAGTGGGCCGCAAGATTGAAATCGAGCTTGCTCACCAACCATGACCCCATGAATAAGATTAAATACATTTAATAAACACCAAATATTTCATAACGAGTTCTGGAAATTATTTTATCATTCATCTATCAATAGAACTGTCATCAACTTCAAATGGTTAAAAACAGAAAGATTTACGCTCTGATTGGATGCAGAGGGAGTGCATGGCTCTCACAGTCAATGTTGTGCGCAATCAGTGCGCACCTCACTTCACGTGCCCCTCTGCGTGCATGCTTTAGGGGAAAAAAAACTACATGGATGAAAACCCAGTGGAATTTGCCAATCCTGCATGTGGGCAATGATCAACAAAATGTCTCGCGGGCCACATTCAGAACCCAGATGGGCCGCATGTGGCCCATGTGCCGAATGGTGCCCGCAATTGTCCCCGAAACCGGGGCACTTGCGGCCGGCTAATTCAACTTGAGTGAGATCACCGCTCGGCCTTTTACGGACAAGGGAATGTCCGTCAGGCTGAAGAGTTGGGACCCCTCACCGAATTGGATGACTTTGTGCCGAGTAGCAAACGTTACGACTCTGTTCTGTGCAGCCCTGGCTGCGGGTTGGTGAAAACAATATATAAATATTATCTTCAAGTCTGGATCTGCCCTGGGTGTGGAAGGAGGCCCAATGTAGATTTGGATCAAGCTTACTATTAGCTATTAATCAACTGCTATCCATCTGCCAGCACTGCTCAATCAACATAAGCCTCAGGTGAATATCTTTCCAAGGTTAAGAAAAAAAAGAGCATAAGACACTTCCCCTTTCTTTATAGATGAGCACCTAGCATCAGACTTTTGACCACAGTCTGGCATTCAAACTCTGCTTGCATTGAAAGACATTTTCTTTTCACACTGCAGGATACAGGCATAGGATACTGCAGGTGTGGTTTCACCAAGGCCCTTTATAACTTCAGTAGTACATCCCCTCTCCTGAACTCAAATCCTCTTGCAATGAAGGCCAACATACCATTTATCTTCCTAATTGTTTGCTGCACCTACTTCTCCACTTTCATTGACTGTGTACAGGGGCACCCAGATCCCTTTGTACATCCACACTTCCCAAGGCATCAGCATTTAAATAAAACTCTTCCTATCTGATTTTCACACCGAAGTGGATAACTTCATAATTAGCCGTGTTGTACTGTATCTGCCTTGTGTTTGCCCACTCGCTCAACTTGTCTAAATCACCTTGAAACCTCCCAGCATTTCCTCCCCACTCACAATTCCATCCAGTCACCAACAAACTTGGAAATGTTACATTTGGTTCCCTCATCCAGGTCATTTATATTTACTGTCAACAGTCGAGGCCTAAACACTGATCCCTGTAGGTACCCACTAGCCACTGACTGCCACTCGGAAAAAGACCCATTTATTCTCACTCTCTGCTTCCTGTCTGTCAACCAATCCTCGATCCCTGCCAATGCATTACCCCCTATCCTGTGTACTTTAATTTTGCGAATTAGCCTCTTATAATGGACCTTATCAAAAGACTTCTGAAAATCTTAATACATCACATCCACTGGTTGCCCCTTATCTATTTATTGGTACGGCTGGGATTTGATGCTAGAAATAAGAACATAGGAACTCGGACAGGATTAGGTAATTCAACCCCTCAAGCCTGCTCCTCCATTCAATATGATCATGGCTGATCTCCTCTCGGCCTCAACTTCACTTTCCCACCCATTCTCTGTAACTCTTCAACCCATTACTATATTAAATAAAGATTTAGAGTACCCGATTAATTTTTACCAATTAAGGGGCAATTTAGCGTGGCCAATCCACCTACCCAGCACATCTTTGGGTTGTGGGGCGAAACCCACGCAAACACGGGGAGAATGTACAAACTCCACATGATCAGTGACCCAGAGCCGGGATCGAACCTGGGATCTCGGCGCCATGAGGCCGCAGTGCTAACCACTCCGCCACCGTGCTGCTCAGTCTTCAACCCATTACTGATCAAAAGTCTATCTCCTTCTCAAATTAAAAAAAAAAAATTTAGAGTACCCAATTCATTTTTTCCAATTAAGGGGCAATTTGGCGTGGCCAATCCACCTACCCTGCACATTTTTGGGTTGTGGGGCGAAACCCACGCAAACACGGGGAGAATGTGCAAACTCCACACGGACAGCGACCCAGAGCCAGGATCGAACCTGGGCGCCATTAGGCCGCAGTGCTAACCACTCCGCCACCGTGCTGTCCTTCCTTCTCAAATTTATTCAATAACCCACCATCTACCACACTCTGGGGCAGTGAATTCCACAGGTTCACGACTCTTTGAGAGAAGTAGTTTCTCCTCATCTCTGATTTAAATCTGCCCCCTTATCCAAAAACTATAATCTCTCATTCTAGGATGTCCAACAAGGAGAAACACCCACTCTACATCTACCCTGTCAATCATCTTATTTACCTCAATTAGATTTCCTCTCATTCTTCTGCACTCCAGCGAGTATGGGCCTAAACTGCTCAATCTCTCTTCATAAAACAAGTCCTCCATTCCTGTAGTCTGAAATAAAACCAGAAGATGCTGGATGAACTCAGCAGGTCTGGCAGCATCATGCCCACATGTCCGACCTGGGCCTGCTGCAATGCTCCAGCGATGCCCAATGCAAACCTGAAGAACAACACCTCACCTTCCAGGGGCAGCACGGTAGCACAAGTGGATAGCATTGTGGCTTCACAGCGCCAGGGTCCCAGGTTCAATTCTCCGCTGGGTCACTGTCTGTGCGGAGTTTGCACGTTCTCCCCGTGTGTGCGTGGGTTTCCTCCGGGTGCTCCGGTTTCCTCCCACAGTCCAAAGACTTGCAGGTTAGGTGGATTGGCCATGATAAATTGTCTTTAGTGACCAAAAAAGGTTAGGAGGGGTTATTGGGTTATGGGGACAGGGTGGAAGTGAGGGCTTAAGTGGGTCGGTGCAGACTCGATGGGCTGAATGGCCTCCTTCTGCACTGTATGTTCTATTACTATATACTATTCCAATTGTGCATGTTACAGGCTTCTGGACTCAACACTTTCAACAGCTTTAGACAGTAAATTTCCCCCTCCATCTTCATCCCCAACCCCCCATTTTGTAGTTTGTTCTCAGTTGTTTTTCAGCTCCTTGGCCTGTCCCAATGCAACCTCGCTCTCCCCCACTTGGCCACCTGTCCCAGGCTTTTCAGTTTTGCTCCCATTCACACCTTCTGCTATCTCATCTTTTGCCATTATTAGCATTCTTCATCCCTCAATGGCACCATTACCACTTCCCTTTCTCATGCCAATAACAAATTTGTCAGTCTCTCTTTTGCCCGCACCTATCCCTGATCTTCTATTCTACCCTGCCTCCTCCACCCCCTTTCCAACTATATAACTGTACATTTCTACCTTTCTTCAGTTCTGTAGAAGGGTCATTGAGACCCAAAACATTAGTTCTGTTTCCCTCCACAGAGGCTGCCAGTTTGCTGAGTTTAACCAGCATTTTTTGTTTTCAACCTCTGAATCACTGTAGGCCTCTGGATTATTAGTCCAGTAATACCATTCTACAATATCCTGTTTTAATATCAGACTCCACTGCATACCTGGTGGTGAGAAAGCTGGGAGAAAGACTCCCAAGACAGTACCATATCGTAGCCAAGAGCCAGTGACTGTTTACAAAGAACAAAGAAAAGTACAGCACAGGACCAGGCCCTTCGGCCCTCCAAGCCTGTGCCGACCATGCTGCCCATCTAAACTACAATCTTCTACACTTCCTGGGTCCGTATTCCTCTATTCCCATCCTATTCATGTATTTGTCAAGATGCCCCTTAAATGTCACTATCGTCCCTGCTTCCACCACCTCCTCCGGCAGCGAGTTCCAGGCACCCACTACCCTCTATGTAAAAAACGTGCCTCGTACGTCCCCTCTAAACCTTGCCCCTCGCACCTTAAACCTATGCCCCCTAGTAATTGACCCCTCTACCCTAGGGAAAAGCCTCTGACTATCCACTCTGTCTATGCCCCTCATAATTTTGTAGACCTCTATCAGGTCGCCCCTCAACCTCCGTCGTTCCAGTGAGAACAAACCAAGTTTATTCAACCGCTCCTCATAGCTAATGCAAAAGTGAATGGAGGCAGCACGGTGGCGCAGTTGAAAGCACTGCTGCCTCACGGCGCCGAGGTCCCAGGTTCGATCCCGGCTCTGGGTCACTGGCTGTGTGGAGTTTGCACATTTTCCCCGTGTTTGCGTGGGTTTCGCTCCCACTGCCCAAAGATGAGCTGTTTAGGTGGATTGGCCACACTAAAATTGCCCCTTAATTGGAAAAAATGAATTGGATACTCTAAATTTATAAAACAAAAAGTGAATGGGATCGGAAATGTGTGATGAGCATTATGACAACAGGAAAAAGTGCCAAGAAGCTCTGCGTTTTATGCAAACTTGTTAATGATATGTAGATCATGTAGCTCACTAGGCATCAGGTGGTATGATGTGTACAGCAATGGAGCTGGAGTTGGTTAGTGGACAAATTGGATAGCTTTCAGCAATTCGGTGTGATGGGCTGAATGCCTCATTCTGCACTGGTATATACCTATGATTAAATATATACTGAAAACACTTCTGATGTTGCTGGGTTGTTGAGAGAGAGCAGCTCAATTGACAGGGGAGAGCAGGCGAGAGGTATTAATTAAAATAGGTTGGGGATCAGAGTTCCATCGAGCAGGAAAGCTGCTTTTGTGAATTAAAGGAGGCGGAGCTGAGTTGTTACTTTGAGAGGCTAGCTGACACTTACAGTTAGGTGAAGGAGCCTTGGCAAGTTGCTTCATGTGCACCTTGCGGATGATACACAACTGTACACAGGTTGAGCGGGGGGAAGGAACTCAATGTTTAAGATGGCAGATGGGGTGCCGATTAAGTGGGCTACTTTGTCCTGATGTTGTTGAGCTTCTTGGGAGTTACAGCTGCACCCATCTGAGTTGAGGTGGGAGGGGGGTAGGGGTGCTGTTATTCCATTCATTCTGGGGCTCACTCCGTGATTTTACTCAGGGTACTTTGTGCCAGGGGTGTGGAGGCAGAGTGTCAGATCATGGAATGTACATTGTGTATTTATGTATGTCCTATGTTTTTTCATGTATGGAATGATCTGTCTGGACTGTACGCAGAACAATACCTTTCACTGTACCTCGGTACACGTGACGATAAATCAAATCAAATCTAACATTGTAAGCAGCATTCTTTTACTTTACAACATATCCATTGTCCAGCATATGCAGGCACAACTTAAATTGTCCCCATGAATATGTCTATCAAGAACAACCCCAAAATTCCTGGGCCTGGAAGGGTGGAGTGTGTGTGATGTTCTTTGGTTGTTTCAATTAATATTATTAAAGTTGTGGTGTTGCTACAAAGACCATGCAGACTTTGTACTATATTTATTTACAAGATGCTATAAATTGTGAATTCTTAAGTATGCTGAAAAAGCATATTAGATGAAATAATTACAATACACAGAGCTACTGAAAAACAGGACTGTCTACTAACTCGCTCGAAGATCAAGTGGCCCACCGTGTGGCACGTGAGATGTGCTCTTACTACATCTAGTGGCTGGATGTGGTAATTACACACTATTCAACATGATCATTCATATATACAAAGATGATGTGCTAGATATCATTACAGAGTGTACAGTGGAGACAACAGTTAGGATTGAGCAAGATGGTGCGGGGAGGGGGTGGGGGGGGTGGGGGGGTTGCGGAGCGGCATTTATTTTACCCTGACTCAAACCCGACGTTGGGATGTTCCCATGGTAGCCAGAATGGATAATAGGTAGAAGCTTCTTCTCAATCCATCTGAAGAGGGACTGTAAGGATGGTGTCCCACTGGATATCCCTCTCAACAGGGGCTGGTTTAGCACACTGGGCTAAATAGCTGGCTTGTAATGCAGAACAAGGCAGCAGCATGGGTTCAATTGCTGTACCAGCTTCCCCGAACAGCGCCGGAATGTGGCGACTAGGGGCTTTTCACAATAACTTAATTGAAGCCTACTTGTGACAATAAGCAATTATTATTACCACCTACCCATGCAGCCAGTGGACAGCAACACATGCAGGATGTGGCCTTCTAAGCGGGACTGTGCTGGATGTAGCTCTGGTCTCTTTATGACAATTGATTGGCAAATACTGGGGCCAGGGGGGCGGATTGTGTGTACCTTGATCGGGTGACTTCTGCCTTTAAATTCACAGGTTCCGATTCAGGCCGTAGCTCAGACACTCATTCAGTGGCATTCGAAAGGTGACTGAGGTATTAATGAAGTAAAAGAGATTGCCTGGATCAGTGCAGCTCCAATAACACTCAAGAAGCTCAACATCATTCAGGACAAAGCAGCCCACTTGATTGCTAACCTCCCCTTCTGCACCACCCTCCCCTCCCAAGAATCCACTACCTTCAACATTCACTCCCTCCACCAACGATGCACAGCCATGTGAACATCGACAAGAGGCACTGCAGGAACTCACCAAGGTTCCTTCGACAGCACCTTCCAAAGCCACGGCCACTACCATCTAGAAGGACAAGGGCAGCAAAGACATGGAAACACCACTACCTGGAAATCCTCCTCCAAGTCACTCACCATCCTGACATGGTTCCTTCAGTGTTGCTGGGTCAAAATTCTGGAAATCCCTCCCTAACAGCACATGGGTGTACCTACACCACGTGGACTGCAGCGGCTCAAGAAGGGGCTCACCACCACCTTCTCCAGGACAATCAGGGATGGGTAATAAATGCTGGCCTTGCTAGCGACATCCCAACCCCCAGAATGAATAAATTAAAACAAATTAATAACCTGTCATCACTGCATTTATTTTGTGTGGTATGTGGCTGTGTGCAAGTTGGTTGCCACAATTTCTACAGCAGCGGCTATACTTCGAGCCTTTATACAGCTCTGGTTCCACCACAACTAGAGTATTGCATTCAGTTCTGGCCACCGCACTTAAGAATATCAAGGTCCTTGAAAGGGTGCAGGGGAGATTTACCAGAATGGTCCCAAGCATTGTTTTTTTTAGCGACAAGGTTAGGTTTGTGAACTAGCCTTGTTCTCCTTGGAACAAATGAGATTATGGGGAGACCTGATCGAGGTGGACAAGATCCTGACAAGATTAGATAAGGTAGGCAAGGAAGAACTTTTCCTTTTAATTTGATGTTACACATTTTAGAGGAATGAGAGGTGATCGTATTCAAACACATAAGATCCTGAGGGTGGACACTGGGAGGATGTTTCCTCTTCGTGGGGAGGGATGGACCAGAACTAAGAAACTTGGTTTGAAAATAAGAAGTCTTTCATTAAGATGGGGATGAGGAGAAATATTTTCTCTCGGAGAATTATTACTCTCTTTCCCAGGAAGCAGTGGAGACAGAGGGTGTTTGAATTTATTCAAGGCTGAATTGGATAGACTTTTGATAGACAAGGAGTCAAGACTCTTGGGATAGGAGTGAGAGCAGCCATGATGTCGTCAGATGGTCTCGGTGGGTGTTGATGGGAGGAGGGTAGCTTCTCAGTGGTTTGCTCCTGCTACTAAGTCTGTTCCCGCTCCCTATAGGCTCTCTTTGAAGGAGAAATGGCCCTCTTAAGATCCATTCTGTCAAGTCCTCTTAGAACTTTATACATTCTTGTGAGATCTTGGCTAATCTGCACCTCAGAATCCTGTATTTGCTCGACTGACAATAAACTAGAAGCCGCAATCGTGAAGGCCCCAATTGACTCCAGTTAGCCACAGCCTGGGAAAGGTAGGCCTCAATAGGAATTAAAGAGGGGGGGAGGGTGTAAAATGGATGGTTGAACTTGATCAAGAAAGTTCAACAGAGGGTGGCTTTGCCTTCAAATTACCCCTTCCATTCTTTTATTGCTTAATTCTTGACTTTTGGACAAGAGATTTAACTGTAACATTGTCCGCCTCAAAGGACCTGCCTATCTGCTCCTCCTCTCATAGGGAATGGGGCTGACTAGATTGCTCCACGAAGAGGAACCATGGACCTCACGGGTCCTTCTGTGCAATTCCTTCTGTGCCGGAATGTTTATCCATCCATGGCCATCATTGCAAAAAACTGCAACCTCCGGACCCTGCCACTTGCTTGGAGGGTGGCGTTAGATCTGCTATTTGGAGGTGTGCCTCAGCTACACCCCTGAATGTTCCTAACCAAGACTCCCGTGCCCACCCGAATGAGCCGTCTCCATTTTGGTTGGTCACAAGCCAGGGACATTACCCTCTCACCCCCCGCCCCCCTCCCCTCCACCCACTGCATGGGGGTGTCTGACCTCTTCAGATGTGAACAAGATCCAAGCTGATTGGTGAAGCAGAAACCAAGACATAGGGCTTTTCTTTACTGAGAGTTTCTGGACCTGTCCAGTCTCACAGCTCTCGTCTCACTCCACCCAGTGTCCCAGCCCAAGTAACACCCGTCACCTGTTAATCTTAACATTAACGGCGTGTTTGACAAACGACAAATTATTATCAGTGGAGGTACAGCAGGTCTAAGGTGACAATGCAAATATGCATTGCATTAAACAGTTGCACGATGGTCAGACACATCTTGACAGAAGCCAGTGCCCTAGATTCTCTCACTGACGCAGAAACCAGCTCCCACAACCCCTGCTTTACATTATCGTCACGTGCTGCATTCCAGTGTAGCACAACACATGCCCCCCCCCCCCACCACTCGCCCCAGCCCCCCTCCCCTTCTACCCCCCCCCTCCCTCCCCCACCCCCCACCCCCGCTGTAAAGTGGCTGGGAATGACAAAGCAGATTTTTGTGGCGCTCCCAGCACATTGCATTCTACAGGGGAGGTAGATTAAAGAATTTAAAAAACCTCTGGGGTAACACAAAAAAGGTTGACAGGCAGAACTGCAATGTTTTTGCGATGGCCACCTTGCAAGAGTTAATTGCAGAGTCTGGAATGTGCCTGACAGACTATAACCACATGTTTCATCACCCTCAACCAACCCTCCCCCCCCTCCCCACACCACCTCCCACACGCTCCTCTCTCTCTCCAGCATTAACTAGGAATTATTGTCTCAAACCGCCCCCTCACCATCCCTAAATTCCCTTCAGTTCCACATTCTCATTCATTACGATTATTCAGCTGTTTTGCTGGCCCGATTCCACACAGCCCTTTAAGAAGCTTGGGGGGGGGGGGGGGGGGGGGGCTTTATTTGCTGCCACAGGCAGCCTGGAGTAAAATCGCCTGTTTCAGAAACGGGGGCTGCACCGCGAAGTTGACAATCCTCTGTGGGCCGGACACAGCAGTGATCTGCGTTAATGTAGCGGCCTTTGAAACGTCCCCGGGTTTTTTTTTACGTTAGTCGCGGCTTTCACAGCAGTTGGTGAAGAGTTCACAGTCAGCACGGTAGCATAGTGGTTAGCACTGTGGCTTCTCAGCGCCAGGGTCCCAGGTTCGATTCCCCGCTGGGTCACTGTCTGTGCGGAGTCTGCCCGTTCTCCCTGTGTCTGCGTGGGTTTCCTCCAGGTGCTCCGGTTTCTTCCCACAGTCCAAAGATGTGCAAGTGAGGGGCCGAATGGCCTCCTTCTGCACTGTAAAGTCTATGATTCTATGAAATGTCGAAGTGTAGTTATCAGCGTGGCACGCAGAAAACGCACCAGCCAATTTGTGCACAGCAAGCTCCCACAAACACAGTTTCGCGTCACATCCAAAAGACAACACAGCGTTCACTCAGCACCTCCCTTTCTTAAAATTCATTTTTTATGGGATGTGGGCATCGCTGGCAAGACCGACATATGTTGACTGAGGATAACATGGGCTAGACGTCACATGGTTGAAATTATATTTTTGCTCTGCAAACTGTGTCCACTCCCAACTCGAGAAACATGGAAAGCAGAGAAAGGAGTCGGGATAATTAAGAGGTTATTCCGCAAAGCGAGTCAAGGTGGTCAAGACAAATGAAATGAAAATGAAAATCGCTTATTGTCACAAGTAGGCTTCAAATGAAGTTACTGTGAAAAGCCTCTAGTCGCCAAATTCCGGCGCCTGTTCGGGGAGGCTGGTACGGGAATTGAACCGTGCTGCTGGCCAGCCTTGGTCTGCTTTAAATGTTGTTCGCGTTGTTAGCATACGGAGCAACACCATATTCGACGGGTCTCTCATCTGCTCAAATGTTGATGGAGAGAAGACTAAGAACCACTTTACAGAAATCATCAATCCAGAAACTGATAATAAGAAGATACGTGACAGAATCACAACCACAAAAAAGAAGAAACAAGAGGTCTACATTAGACACACCAAGCCTCTGGCTGAAGTTCATGAAGGTGACTTTGTGAGACTTCAGAATCCAGAAGGAGGTTGGCAAAATGTTGCAAAGGTTCTGAAACAGGTAGCACCTAGGTCCTACTTAGTGCAAACAGAACAGGGATCGCTGTTCAGGAGAAACAGACGAGCATTGCTACGTGTCAAGCAAAAGGTTCAAACTAAAATGTGAGAAAGTTGTACCACGTGATGACATATTCAAAGACATTGCCTTTCCAGATCTGTACTTAGCGCAGACACAGCTAGAAGATGTGGCAGAGCAATCCAATACCTTGAACATTCCACTGAGATGTTCTACAAGAAGAAGACAACCTTGAGAGAGACTGAACTTGTGATTGTATAACAAACCTTTTCTCATCAAAGTGATGTAACTATCATTACAGATTACTGCATTGTATGATAGTAAGTTAGCGATTCTTACCAGCTATTAGTCAGGATGACACCTGTAAGTTCATGGTTAAAGAAAATATCACAACCAATGTTATAATAATTTTTTTTTACAAAGAAAGGGAGGAATGTGGTATTATCATAACTATTGGCATTACAAGGGTTAATGTATTGTCGAGAGTAGCCACTAGAGGGAGCTGCAGATACAACCATATGAGGCCCTGATGCTAGGCCTCAGGGGAAGAGTGTATGCAGGAGATAGCTAGTGAAAGTCATAAGAGAAGTCAGCGTGAGAAGGTTAGATTATAGTTTATACCAGTAGTGAGATTAACAGTAGATGACTGTAGTTAGATGTTATTGATCAATTCTGTATTCTTAAAGACTAAGTGTCAAATCCCAGTTTAGTAGTGTAAATAAAACCATAGCTTTGTTTAATTAAAAGCTACACTGTGGTCTTTGTGGAACACTACCCCAACCATCCTAAATAAGCAACACAAAGAACACCACACAAACCACCGTGCCACCCTCACAGGGCACTTTCAAAAGAGAATTAAATAATCATCTGAATGGGGGAAAAAGTACCAGCTGACGAGGAAAGAGCAGGGAGGCGGGACAAGGTTATTTGCCCATGCAAAGAGGTGACATAGAAATTATGGGTGAAATCTTACCCAAAAATGACAGGGGCCCAGTGGGGACACCGATTTCTGATGGAATTTTGAACCTGTTTGCCAAAGAATTGAGGGTGTGGTTTACACTGTCATCCTGTCGAGGCAGGGTCTCCTATATAACAGGGAATGGGGCTCCAAACAGATTGGGACGCCATCTTTAAAGGACCACCCCAACCAGCATTGCAGTCTAACGGCCCCCAACCCACATCACGGTGGTCTCAGGGATTCTGCCCACCTCCCGACATTCATGTCCGCTTCCCACACCCTGCCCACCACACATATATGCAACCCCCCCCCCCCCCCCCCCCCCACCAAATTGAGCTCCTGCTAGGATCTGCCTCTGGCATTGCTCCCCGACACAAGTTGGCATCGGCAGGTTGTAACTGGCAGGCTGACAATGCCAGGTTGGCAGTGCCAACCTGTGCCACAGGGCATGTCTGTCTGCCCCCTCAGGGGCTTCATTTACCTCTGCACCTCTGGAGGGATCCCCTCGACTGCCTTATGCCTGGCCAAGCCTGTTGTAAATGATGCCAGGGTGACATCACGGCAGTGCCCGGTGAATATTCCGTAAGGGGGAAAGATCCGGAGAGAGTGTTCACTAATGACATGCAAATGCATTAAAATGGGGTTCCCGGGCTCCCGCGGCGCGATTTGCACTACTCCACCAGAGAGAGGGGGTGGGGGTGAAAGTTCCAGAACACAGTCATTCCGGACAGAATCGCGTTTTCGATTCTCTCTGGATTTTGAGCGTGCCGGGTTTCCCCTGGGCGGTGAGTGCGGGCTTAAAATGGCCCCCGATGGGTAGAATGACCTCCTTCTCTACCATTCTCTTCACGGCCTGCTCCTCTGTTGCAAACATGTGGGAGGGGAGGGGGGGGGGGGGGGGGGGGCGGTGGTGGGTGGCGGGGAGATGGTTGTTTGAATTCTTTAAGTGGAGTAACAGACACGTGGAACTCATTGGAGTCTAACCACGAAGTTTAAGTGCTGAAGCAGGAATTTACTGACTTGTAACCACTGTGGCTCCAGCTCCCCTCCATCACCACCACCCCCACCCGCCATGTTAACAGTGATTAGTTCTGCCTGCTTGATGCACACAGACTGTAAGAGCAGGTCCTGTGTGCTAGCCAGCCTCCTGTGGCTCATAAACCAAATCCAGTGCAGGACTAAAACACTCAGGGCTAACGTTCGCGTGTAGCACCGAGGGAGCACTGCACTGTCAGATGTGCTGTCTTTCAGATGAGATGTTAAACCGAGGAACAGACTATCCTTTGCAAGGCCGGGTCAGGAGTGTGATGGAATGCTTTCCGCCTGCCTGGGTGAGTGCCGCTCCAACAACACTCAAAAAGCTTGACGCTGTCCGGGACAAAATAGCCCCACATGATCGGCACCCTGTCCATCAGTTTTAACATTCACTCCCTCAGCCACCGGCATGCAGAGGCAGCCGGGTGCACCATCTGCACCAACTCACTAAGCTTCCATCAACAGCACTCTTCCAAACTCTGAACCTCGACCAGCGAGAAGGACGAGAACGTAAGCCGTGGGTGAACATCTCCAAGTCACACGCCATCCTGAGTTGGAAATATATCGGCCATTCTTTTACTGTGACTGGGTCAAAATCCTGGAACTCCCTCACTAACAGCACTCTGGGTGTATATACACCACAGGGACCGCAGCAATTCAAGAAGGTAGCCCACCACCACCTTCTCAAGGGGCAATGAGGGATGGGTAATAAATGGTGGACTTGCCAGCGATGCCCTCATCCCTTGAACAAATTTAAAAATAAGAACTTGGAAAACATGCCCAGCCCTCAAGGGAGGCTCATGCCCAGTGGCGAGACACACAGGAATCTCTACTGGTGCTCAACATATCACAGATAGGGCACCTGCGGCATGGCACAGAAAGGCATTTGGTGAGTTTTGCCAAACTGCACCGCCATGTCCCTCTGACAGTGCAGCACTCCCTCAGTACTGACCCTCTGACAGTGCAGCACTCCCTCAGTACTGACCCCCTGACAGTGAAGCACTCCCTCAGTACTGACCCCCTGACAGTGCAGCACTCCCTCAGTACTGACCTTCCCACAGTGCAGCACTCCCTTAGTACTGACCCCCTGACAGTGCAGCACTCCCTCAGTACTGACCCTCTGACAGTGCAGCACTCCCTTAGTACTGACCCTCTGACAGTGCAGCACTCCCTCAGTACTGACCCTCCCACAGTGCAGCACTCCCTTAGTACTGACCCTCTGACAGTGCAGTACTCCCTCAGTATTGACCCTCTGACAGTGCAGCACTCCCTCAGTACTGACCCTCTGACAGTGCAGCACTCCCTCAGTACAGACCCTCTGACAGTGCAGCACTCCCTCAGTACTGACCCTCCCACAGTGCAGCACTCCCTTAGTACTGACCCTCTGACAGTGCAGCACTCCCTCAGTACTAACCCTCTGACAGTGCAGCACTCCCTCAGTACTGACCCTCTGACAGTGCAGCACTCCCTCAGTACTGACCCTCTGACAGTGCAGCGCACCCTCAGTACTGACCCTCTGACAGTGCAACACTCCCTCAGTACTAACCCTCTGACAGTGCAGCACTCCCTCAGTACTGACCCTCTGACAGTGCGGCACTCTCTCAGTACTGACCCTGACAATGCAGCATTCCCTCAGTACTGACCCTCTGACAGTCATGTCTCCTTAAGTACTGACCCTCTGACAGTGCAGGTCTCCCTCAGTACTGACCCTCTGACAGTGCAGGTCTCCCTCAGTACTGACCCTCTGACAGTGCAGCACTCCCTCAGTACTGACCCTCTGACAGTGCAGGTCTCCCTCAGTACTGACCCTCTGACAGTGCAGCACTCCCTCAGTACTGACCCTGACAATGCAGCACTCCCTCAGTACTGACCCTCTGACTGTGCAGGTCTCCCTCAGTACTGACCCTCTCAAAGTGCAGCTCTCCCTCAGTACTGACCCTCTCAAAGTGCAGCACTCCCTCAGTACTGACCCTCTGACAGTGAAGCACTCCCTCAGTACTGACCCTCTGACAGTGCAGCTCTCCCTCAGTACTGACCCTCTCAAAGTGCAGCACTCCCTCGGCACTGACCCTCTGACAGTGAAGCACTCCCTCAGTACTGACCCTCTCAAAGTGCAGCTCTCCCTCAGTACTGACCCTCTCAAAGTGCAGCACTCCCTCGGCACTGACACTCTGACAGTGCAGCATTCCCTCAGTACTGACCCTCTGACAGTCATGTCTCCTTCAGTACTGACCCTCTGACAGTGCAGCATTCCCTCAGTACTGACCCTCTGACAGTGAAGCACTCCCTCAGTACTGACCCTCTGACAGTGCAGCTCTCCCTCAGTACTGACCCTCTCAAAGTGCAGCACTCCCTCGGCACTGACCCTCTGACAGTGAAGCTCTCCCTCAGTACTGACCCTCTGACAGTCATGTCTCCTTCAGTACTGACCCTCTGACAGTGCTGCATTCCCTCAGTACTGACCCTCTGACAGTCATGTCTCCTTCAGTACTGACCCTCTGACAGTGCAGCACTCCCTCAGTACTGAGACTCTGACAGTGCAGGTCTCCCTCAGTACTGACCCTCTGACAGTGCAGGTCTCCCTCAGTACTGACCCTCTGACAGTGCAGCACTCCCTCAGTACTGAGACTCTGACAGTGCAGCACTCCCTCAGTACTGACCCTCTGACAGTGCAGCACTCCCTCAGTACTGAGACTCTGACAGTGCAGGTCTCCCTCAGTACTGACCCTGTGACAGTCATGTCTCCCTCAGCACTGACCCTCTGACAGTCATGTCTCCCTCAGCACTGACCCTCTGACAGTCATGTCTCCCTCAGCACTGACCCTCTGACAGTCATGTCTCCCTCAGCACTGACCCTCTGACAGTCATGTCTCCCTCAGCACTGACCCTCTGACAGTCATGTCTCCCTCAGCACTGACCCTCTGACAGTCATGTCTCCCTCAGCACTGACCCTCTGACAGTCATGTCTCCCTCAGCACTGACCCTCTGACAGTCATGTCTCCCTCAGCACTGACCCTCTGACAGTCATGTCTCCCTCAGTACTGCCGCTCTGACAGTGCAGCTCTCCTCAGTATTTCATTGCGAGTGTCCGACTATGTTCCCTGAGGTGAAGCTGGTATATGAGTGACATGTCCTTGAGCGAGATGCCAGCGGGAGAACGGTCCCCATGGAACAAAGTGTAAACGTAAAATGGTGTTCAGGACAGCAACGGCAGCGACAAAACCCATTTACGTTTATATTGTGCTTTTAATGTAATACAACATCGAAGGGCACTTCACAGAATCGTTACCAGATGAAATTTGGCACTGAGCCAGGTAGAGACACTTGGGCCAAAATATTCCAGCCCTTCCCGCCAGCGCAATCATGTTGTCCCGTTGATGGCGAGCACCCTGCATTCCATGGCAGCAAAGAATGTGGGGCATGCTAAACCCCGTGGGCCAGAAGACTCCACCGCCGGCCAATGTCAGGCCGCTGGAAAAAACGGCGGGGAGGGCGAGGGGGTGGGGCAGGGACTGGAATGTTCAGCCTATTAGGATGGGCGAACAAAATCTTAGTCCAGGTGGTAAGTTCAAAGGGGTACCTTAAAAGTGGCATAGGGAGGTAGGCAGACTGAGAGCTTTAGGGAGGGAATACCAGCCCTTGTGGCCTATGTTGACTGAATAAGGGCAGAGCACTAATGGCGGAGCGTGGTGGGTGAGTGTGCTCAAGAAACCAAAATTGAAGGAGCGCAGATATTCCGGAGAGTTCAGCGCTTCATGTGGTGGCAACGAGGAAGGTGAGACCACATGAAGATTTGGAGATGGGTCTGCGACTACAGACTGAATCGGAGGTGAATGGAGAAGAGAAAGTAGGTGTCAAGGAAACACTGGAATTTAAGACAAGAAAAATGTTTATGCGAGGCGCACCATTGCACTTCTTCCCATAATCAGGAGAGATCAGTTGTTTAAAACTATTCCCCTCGGGGCTGCCTAGCAACTGCCAACTCGCGCACACCAGTATGTGCGCTGACCATCTGGCAGTCGGGTCAGTCTATTATTCTTAAATACTGGCTTCATTAGGTGCAGGCGAAAAGGCACAGCTCAGTGATTACAGTAATGAGGGGCCATTTTCAGCACTCGTGTTCAGCTTTGTGTGTGTCTGCACGTGTGTGCATGTACGTGTTACTTCGCATGTGTGTGAATGTATGTATGTGCGTGATTGTTGACTGCGTGTGTGTAAATGCATGTTGTAAATGCATGTCTGTGTTCCTACGTGTGTGTGTGAATAAATGTGAGTGCTTGTTTCTGTGTGTGTGTGTATGCCCGTGCGTGTGTCTGCATGTGTGTGTCTGTCTGCTTGTGTTTATGTGCATATCTGTGCTTGTGTGTGGCTGCATGTGTGGTGTTTGTGTATATGTATGTGTGTCTTTGTGTGTGTTGTGCCATGTATTGAGAGCCCCACAGGACCCCAGGCAGTAATGAACTCTGAAGACCTCTCTCTCTCAATGCCAGACGGTGTGGTGTCATCCATTTAACCTTAAGAGAACAACTCACCATGCATTCTCCACCCTCTCGTCTGCCTTCTGTGTTGGTGCATTATGAAGAGGACCTTGGGACTCTCGGGAATGTACAAAACAAACAAACATGATTTAATGATACCAGAGCTGAGAGGTTACCTATCAGGAATGTTTGAACAGGATGGGAAGCTCCAGAACACAGAAAGCTGAAATGTGAACTGAGAGAGCTCTTTAAAGTGACAACGCTGCTTGATAATGTAAATGCAGGGAAGCTGGTTCCACTTGTCCAGGAGTTCAAAACAAGCGAGTCATAGAGTTTTACAGCACATAACGGTTGCACAGTGGTTAGCACTATGGCTTCACAACACCAGGGTCTCAGGTTCGATTCCCGGCTTGGGTCACTGTCTGTGTGGAGTCTGTGTCTGCGTGGGTTTCCTCCGGGTGCTCCGGTTTCCTCCCACAAGTCCCAGACGACGTGCTGTTAGGTAAATTAGACATTCTGAATTCTCCCTCTGTCAGCCGAACAGGCGCCGGAATGTGGCGACTCGGGGCTTTTCGCAGTAACTTCATTGCAGTGTTAATGTAAGCCTACTTGTGACAATAAAGATTATTATTATTTTAAAGAGGCCCTTCGGCCCAACCTGTCTGCGCCAGCCACTAAGCACCTATCGGGCCTGATGTAACGGAAACGTTTCGAAGTGTCATTTGCGGCAGGCTTTGCTGGGAGTTTCCCAGCTGCCCACTGATATCTAATGACACTTAGGGCACGATCCAATGCCGTACTGCGCCGGAAAAGCAGCTTGCCGTGGCGCAGCATGGCCGATAAAAGCCAGAAGATCTCACTCACGGAATCTACCTGGCTCGCAACTGTCGTGATGTACATCCTGCCCACAGTGGGCAGGACCACTTTTTGGAACTCTGTAGATTAGAGCAAGACAGTTAGCCTCGCTCTAATGCACAGATTTCCAAGGTATCTGAGGCTTTGGGATTCATCCCCTTCGCCTCGGAGACCTTGGGTGAGTGCCGTTCAGCACTGCTCCTCACAAACAGGGACCAGATGGACTGGCACTCGTGGGGATCTTTCAGATCGGCGGCCGCCAGCTGCATTCTCTTTGGGCAGGAGCCCTGGCACTGCTGGTGCTAACCTGGCACTGTCAAGGTGCCCACATGGCACTGCCAGCTGGTGTGGGCACTGCCAGGTTGGCACGCCAAGGTGCCAAGCTGGCATTTTTTGCTTTGAATAGTCATGTGCTTCTTGGCACTGTGAGTGCTGGGAAACATTCGGCTGAATGCACTCGCATTGGCTGAATCGAGCCCTTAGTCACGCACTTCTTTAAGCCCTGGGGAGTTTCTCACTGCTTTCGCCCATACTTCAAATTTTTTCATCACTGGAGAGCTGAACTCAGAATGGGGATGCCATTTTGAAAAGGTGCCCCGATCTCGAAATGAGCTTGATTGGTCCCTCACACCTATGGGCAATGTCAACCCCTCCACACACATGGGCACTACTCCAGACTCCCCCCAAGTAGGACATCCTGCTATGGTGTCCCCAGGTGTCCCTGCCCCCACCCAACCTATTTACCTGCCCTGCACCCCCCCCACCCTTCATTACCCCCTTACTCCCCCACCCTCTTTTCATGGACGTGACCACCCTCAGGTCCTGACCCTTGGTTAGTGCCACCCTGGTCCCGGACCCCCTTGCACTGTCACTCTGGGAACCTGGCAGTGCTCCTGACAACTTGGCACTGATGCCCAGGCAATGGCAGTGCCAGGGTGCCAGCCTGACAGTGCCAAGGCATCCATGTTCCAGGGGGAGAGCCAGCTTTGGTTGCCTTGGGCCCAGTTGGACACTCTAACTGTTCAGGACTTTTCTTTTTATTTGTTCAGGGGAAGTTGGCATTGCTGGCTGGGGCAGCATATACTGCCCATTCCTAATTGCCGTGTGCGGTGGGCGTCTTCAGATTTAACCACAATGCTGTGGGGTCAGGAGACACATGCAAAGATGGCGACAGAAGAACATTCGCAAACCAGCTGGGTTTTTACAACATCGACAATGGTTTCATGGTCAGCGTTGGACTTCTAATTCCAGATTTTTAAAATCGAATTCAGGTTTCACCATCTGCTGGGATATGAGCCTGGGCCTACTGGATTACTAGCCCAGTGACAATACCACAATGCCACCTCCTCCCCACTGCTGTGTTAAAGGGTTAACGGGGCTGTCAGCAAGTGCGTCCTCGCCATCTTCTTGTTTCATTAAACTTTAATTGGCTGTCAGAGCCAGACTATTGATCGGGCCCACAGGCAATCATTGGGGAAGATAGCGAGGGTGGGGGGAGTATGGTCCCTGCTGTTGAGAGATTGCTACACTTTATTGTTAATACTCAGCTGACCGGAGACCGAAGGACTTGATCCATTTCAACGCCACAGTGGGCACTCGCAGTCAGTCCAGCAAAGAGGCGCAAAACAAAGTGTGGGCAGCACGGTAGCATAGTGGTTGGCATAGTTGCTTCACAGCTCCAGGGTCCCAGGTTTGATTCCTGGCTTGGGTGACTGTCTGTGCGGAGTCTGCACGTTCTCCCCGTGTCTGCATGGGTTTCCTCCGAATCCTCCGGTTTTCTCCCAGTCCAAAGATATGCGGGTTAGGTGGATTGGCCATGCTAAATTGCCCTTGGTGTTCAAAAAATGTTAAGTGGGGGTTACTGGGAGAGGGTAGATATGCTGGCTTCAGTCGGGTGCTCCTTGTAAGGGCCGGTGCAGACTCGATGGGCCGAATGGCCTCCTTCTGCACTGTAAATTTTATATAATCCTACAGAGATCAAAGAGCTCATTGTCAGGGTGATATGCCATCAATGTACCAAAGCTGTGTCTATGCTCAGCGATACCGTCGGCCTGGCGTTTAAAGGCTTTCTGAATCGAGATACCGCAATGCCACTGGGATGAATGCTGATGACATGAGCTTCAGTTCCATAAGGTGGTCTATTATCGCTGCTATCTGGTTCTTTAAGCTCCTCCCGTACTCACTTTCTCACATTCCCCCCGTTCCCCGAATATGCTGCCACAGCCGAGGGTCTACTGTGGTCCTGTGAGGTGAATCTGGACACCTCCTATTTCATAGCTCTATCAGGCATCCCGTTACCCATCCCCCCCCCTTCCCAAACCCACCCGCCACACTCCTCACCCCTCCACCCACAATCCACCTGCTCCCATCTCAGTCCACCTTTCCCCTGCGTCCTCCTCTTCCCATCCCCTGTTCACTTCCCCTCCACACTCCTTACATCCCTGCACATTTCCCATCCCTGTCCCCATTTGAATTTTCTTTCTCTCTCAGCCCACCCCGTCTTCCCCTCCCTCCCTCCCTCCACCTCCTTTCCCCCTTCCCTCTTTCCTGCACTCTCTTCCCCTCCATCTCTCCCCTTCCAATCTCTCCTCCTTTCCCACCCTCCCTCCCTATCTATCCCCTCCATCCTCTTCCCGCCGCTTTCTTCTTTCACACTTTCTCCCTCTCCTTCTCTTCGCTCCATCCTTCTCCTCGCTCCACTCTTCTCCTGTCCTCTTCTCTCTCTCTTTGCTCCCACTCTCCTCTATCTCTCCCTTCCCTCATTTACTGTTGCAATTCTGCCCCACAACAGCAACTGTATCCCCCAGCTTTAACTCAAACCTGCTGAGTGATGTTCCCACAACTCAAACAGCAGTCAGAGTACTACATCTGTCCTCTATCCCTGCGGATGGGTGAGGAGAAAACAGTTACCAGAGTAACTTCTGATATTGTCCCACTGCTGCCAACCCAAAGACCAACCCAGACTGTGATGCACTCCACGGTCAACCAGCTGGAGAGCTGTGGGCCCTATCTCAGAGACCAACTACAGAAATGGGTATGGGGTTCCCACAAACCAATCAGTGGGATTTTCTGTCTCCCCTCCTCCCCACGCACAGCATTATGTTTTTCTCTCACCATCTCTCTATTCCTCCTTCTGTCTCTCTCTCTCCCCCCCCCCCCCCCCGTCCCCACCCACAGCGTTGTGTTTTGCAGTAGCGGCGGAATCCTCCGATCCTGCCACTGTCAGTGGGTTTCCCCACCACCGCCAGGGTACCCATGGGGTTGTGAAGAGGTGCGGGGAACAGGGGGTGGGGGAGGGGGGGGGGGCTGTGTCACAGTTGGTGGGACCGGCCGGAAAGTTTCAACCAATCTCTGAGACTGTAAGCCCAAAGATGTGCAGCTTAGGTGAATTGCCCGTGCTTATATTTCCCCTTGGTGTCCAAGGTTAGGTGGGGTGACGGGGATCGGGCAGCGGAGTGAGCCTGGGTAGGGTGGATGCGGACTTGATGGGCTGAATGGCCTGCTTCTGCACTGTCGGGATCCTATGTCTATATATAGATTATGATTCTACTTAACATTGCCCGGTGAGGAACAGTGGCTCAGTTCAATTGGCGTTCAAGGCCTTTTCCCATTTCACTCCCCTTCCGAAAACCGATGCATAATCATAAAATCGCAACCTCTACCTCCTGGAGGAACATGGGAACGCCAGCGTCTGCATACACCCCTCCAATCACAAGCTATCCCGACTTGGAATCTCACAGCCATTCCTTCACTGTCGCAAGGTTAAAATCCTGCAACTCCCTTTCTGACAGCACTGTGGTTTGTACCAATAAAGCAAAGTCGCCAGAGTCCCAGATGACCATAGGCTACTCTCCCCTTTGAGGGGGAGAGCTGAGTGGTGGTGATTTGACCTGAGGATCACCACACCTCAGGCGAGGGGCAAGGTTGAGAAGGCGGGGCCTTCATGACTAACCTCAGCCGGTACGGGAATCGAACCCCGAGGCTGTTGTCACTCCGCGGCTACACCAGATGACGCAGTGCTTCAAGAAGGCAGATTATCACCGCCGCCACCACCGGTTTCTGAAGGAGAATTAGGGGTGGGCAACAATTTTTTTTTCATGCATTTGTGGAGTGTGAGCATCAGTGACAAGGCCAGCATTTGTTTCCCATCCAAATTTCCCCCTGAGAAGGGTTGAGATGAGGAATCGCACATGCGCCAGGCCTGGTAAGGAGGGCAGATTTCCTTCTCGAAAGGGGCATTAGCGAACCAGATGTTTGTTTTTTTAAAACAACAACCAAGTATTGCTTTCATGCTCGCACCTACCCAGCCTCACTTTCACAATTCCAGACTTTTAAAACTCATTGAGTTCAAATTTCGCCAACTGCCCTGGTGGTGTTTGAACCCCCTATCCCCCAGAGTATTAGCCGGCTTCTGTGCATTACGAGAGCTTTGACATTCCCGCTGCACCAACATCTCCCCTGAATTGCAAGCTTTGGTGGAGATGCCCATATCCCGTGAATTTAATTTTAAAACAATTTTGTGGGGGCTCGTAGCTAACAGATTACGGGTCAGATTTTATTAAAAGTTAAAATTAAGCGGTAGCAGAAAGTCAATACCGAAGATTTCACTTGACGGCTGTGGTTTACAGACATTTCCTCATTGAGCCTAGGAGGGGCAACCTCTCCAAGTCGAAGCTCGGCCGTTCAGGGCGATGTCAGGAAACACTTCACACAAATGGAGTAGGAATCTTTAACCTACTCTCCCCCTCAAAAAACAGTCAAGGATCGGAGGTGATTTTTTTTTTGTTAATCTCTCACAGGATGTGGGTGTCATTGGCGAGGCCAGCGTTTGTTGTGTACCCCGAATTGCCCACGAACTGAACAGCTTGTTAGTCCCTTTTCAGAGGGCAGCTAGGAATCAACCACATTGCTGTGGCTCAGAAGTCAATTGTTATCCCGACTGGGTCAGGATAACAGATTTTTCCCCCGAAAAGCACATTAGTGAACCAGATGGGCTTTTTCAACAATCAATGATGGTTGCATGGTCGCCATTACTGAGACTAGTTTTCAATTCCTGATTTGCTATTGACAGATTCACAAATAATCGGCAAAAAGGGGGGTGGGGGGGGGATGCGATTTTGGGTCCCCGCCCGCCGTGGGCACAAACGGCGACCTGGACGGTTATCTCACGAGAATCCAGCACTTGTCCGAAGCCTTGTATGTTGTGGTGTTTCAAGTGCTCACCTAAATGCTTCTTAAATGTTGTGAGGGTTCCCGCCTCTACCGCCCTTTCAGGCAGTGAGTTCCAGACTCCCACCACCCTCTGGGTGAAAAAGTTTCCCCTCAAATCCTCTTCAAATCCCCTGCTTCTTGTCCCAAATATATGGCCCCCTGGTTATTGACCCCTCTACTATCTACCCTTTCTATGTCCCTCATAAGATATAGGTGCAGAATTAGGCCATTTGGCCCATCAAGTCTGCTCCACCATTCAATCATGGTTGATCTCATCCTGGCCTTAAATTCACCATCCTGCCTGTTCTCCATAACCCTTCAACCCATTACTAATTAAAAATCTGTCTAGCTCGTCCTTCAATGTAGTTTTGTATACCTCAATCAGGTTGCCCCTCAGCTGGCACAGTGGCACAGTTCACGGCGCCGAGGACCCGGGTTTGATCCCGCCCCCGGGTCACTGTCCATGTGGAGTTTGCACATTCTCTCCGTGTTCATGTGGGTCTCACCCCCACAACCTAAAGATGTGCAGAGTAGGTCAATTGCCCTCACTAAATTACCCCTGAATTGGAAAAAAAATTGGTTCTCTAAATTTATTTTAAAAAAGGTTCCCCCTCAGCCTTCTCTGCTGTAAGGAGAACAACCCCAGCCTCTCTTCATAGCTGAATCTCCTCTGCACCTTCTCTCGTGTAATCACATCTTTACTAAAGTGTGGCGACCAGAACTGCATTCAGTACTCTAGCTGTGGTTCAACGAGCGTTTTATACAGCTCCATCATAACCTCCCTGCTCCTATCTGGGACGAGTATGAATGAGGCAGGCGCAGCCAGGGCTCACACACTTGGATCTGTCTTCATCTCCTTGTTCAGGCAGAATCCGAGCATACGGTTCTATGGAGGAGAGTCACCTTCCGGGGACCAGGCAGCTGAAGTCCCCATTCCTCAAGGGTCAAACCAAGCGGTCACTGCTAATTGGTTGCTCAACTGTGAAAAACAGCATCGCTGGCAATGTAATGACAGTGCCCAACCATCCTGTGCTTGCAACATTCAAAACATGGGACAGAATTTTCTGGTCACTCTGCTGGCGATCTCCCCCACCTGTGGCGCATTCCTTGGCGGCAGAGGGTGCGGTGCATGCAAAGCCCCGTGGACATTGATGGGAATGAAAGACCCTGCCTAGGGAAGCCATCTCCACCACTGGGAAATATGCAGCAGGTGAGCTGTAAAATCCCCACCCTAGTGTCTCGCATTAGAATCAGTGATTGCACAACATTTGCTAAACAATCCTGAGCGTGCTAGAAATTGCACTGACAACCAATTTAAGACTATCACTCGGGCTCGCAGTGTGCCACTCTTATGCGTGCTAGAAGCTTCACATATTAATACACTGGGTCCTGTCTTTTGCAGGCAGAAAGAACATGTACACGCATTGTGCCTTTCCCCACTAAACAAAATAGGTGGAAGCCATTTCCTGGTCATTCCCCATGGAAATGCCTTGACCAATCAGAATCAACCTGCCAGGTTTGAATTTAAACAAAACTCAGCAGTTAGCTGTCAGTCATCAGTCAACTGGTGCATTCTCCATGGCAACGCCACTACCAATCAGAGTCCACTTGCCAACCAATCAGCATTCTTTTGTCACGCAGCATAAATTGCTGTTCCCAATTCTTGCGAATTGTCCTGATGAGTGCAAGACAAAAAGCTTTGACAACATGTGCCTTTTTTCTGCAATACTCAAGTTCTCTACTGCCATATGACTATTTTGTAAAACTTGTCCTTATGAAGTTGATACTAACATTCCAGGAAATCTGTTTCTCTGCACTTATTGGACTCTTGCACAAGGATTTAGTCGGGCACATGAACATACGAATTAGGAGCAGGAGTGGGACACTCGGCTGCTCGAGCTTGCTCCCCCATTGTATAAGATCATGGCTGATCTGATTGTATCCTCAACCCCACATTCCTGCCTACCCCCGATAACATTTCACCCCCTTTGTTAATCAAGAATCTATCTAGCTTTGCCTTAAGAATATTCAAAGACTTCTTCCACTGCCTTTTGAGGAAGAGAGATACAGATGGCATGATGGCAAAGTGGTTAGCACTGCAGCCTTATAACACGAGGGACCCAAGTTCAATTCTGGCGTTGGGTGTGCGGAGTCTGCACTTTCTCCCTGCGTCAGCGTGGGTTTCCTCTGGGTGCTCCATTTCCCCCCACAGTCCAAAAATATGCAGATTAGGTGGATTGGCCATGCTAAATTGCCCCTTAGTGTCCCGAGATGCATAGGTTATGTGGGGTTATGAGATTGGGGGGGGGGGGAAGTGGGCCTAGGTAGAGTGCTTTTTCAGAGGGTAGGTGCAGATTCGATGGGTCAAATGGCCTCCTTCTGCACTGTAGGGACTCGAAGAATTCCAGAGATTCACGACTCTCTGGGAGAAAACATTTCTCCTCATGTCTCTCGTAAATGAGCGCCACCTCATTTTTAAACAGTGACCTCCAGTGCTAGATTCTCCGACATGAGGAAACATCCTCTCCACATCCACCCTGTCAATACACCTCAGGATCTTAAAGCTTTTGATCAAGTCACCTCTTAACTCTTCTAAACTCCAGTGGATACAAACCTAACCTCTCCAGCCTTCCCTCATAAGGCAACCCGCCTATTCCTGGTATTAGTCAGGGAGAAACTATTTCCTCTGATCAGGGAGTCCAGATCCAACATTAAAACTATGGGTTAGTTTGTTCAGGGTGATGATAAGCACTTCTTCACACAAAGGATGACACTGTTCCCCCAATAGCTACTGAGGCTGGGAGGTCAATTGAAAATGTTAAATCTGTGATATATTTTTGTTAGGTAAGGGTATTAAGGGAGACAGAATTAAGGCAAGTGGATGGAGCCAAGGTACAGATCAGTCACTATTGGACTGAATGATGGAACAGGCCCAAGGGACTGAATGACCTCCTTCTTGAATGTTCTTCATTCTAATGCTGACAACAACAATCAGGCACATTCATACATCGCCCCGCTCACATATTCGGCCGTCTCTGAGGCTGCTCGCAGAAGAGTATTGAACAAAGTTTGACATCGAGCCACACGATATTAGGGCAGTTGAAGTACGTTTTTAGAAATGCCGAGGAGAGAGAGAGAGAGGGAGAGGGAGAGAGTGAGAGCGGTATGGCGAGGTAGAAAGGTTTAAGGAGGGAATTCCAGAGTTTGGGGTTCAGGTGGATGAAGGGGCAGCTGTTGATGGTGGAGTGATGAAAATCAAGGACCAGCAAGCGGATGGAATTAGAGCAGAGGTGGGCAAAATAAGGCCCGTGGCCGATTCGGCCCGTGTATTACTTCTGCCCGGCCCCAATGATTCTCAGACCAGGCAAAGGAAAAAAATAACAGAAAAATGGTTGCGTTCTGATCAAATTTTACTCGCCAGTAATGCAATGCCTGTGTGCAGGGTACGGGTCTACGATTGGTTGCTATGATCACGTTGCTAAACATAAGAGCTGATGGTTTAGCACGGGAGAGGAGGGAAAATAAGCCACATCCTTGTTCTCAGTTTTGGCAGGGATTCACATTTTCAGTGGAGGCGGGGGCTGCGGGGAGGTGGGGGGGGAAGCCGGTCATAAAGATGTTCACCGATGGAGGGGAACCCACTGTTGGGATTCAGTCAGTGCTGGGAATAATCAGGCAGTGTGCTATTGCAAATCCCGGGAGAGCTGAAGCCCAGATTTATGATCGAGCACAAGGCTCAATTCGAACAATTCAATTCCAATCAGCTTCAGCTCGGCCGTGAATAGTGATGAATCAGCGGCCATTACGAGTGCAATCTCAGCCTCACAGATGGGCTTCTCATTGATTCTCCTCGTTGCCCAGGGGAGGCCTTGGGATGCTGCAAGAGCCTGATCAGGTCTGATCTGGGCTTGATACACCCCTCAGAATTAACACATTCACTGACTGTTATAACCTGCCTACTTACCATTGGCTGGGGACTAATGACTATCCCCCAATCCTGTGGGATTAGGAGCTTCCCCAATGAGGGGGGTGGAGAAACCACTAGTAAACTCCTAGTATAAATAAAGCTGGCCAGTTCAGGAACCAGCAGGAAGAAGTATGTAGCAAGGGAAGTTACTGCTACTGTTATGTATATATGTTATAGTAAATAAATGTTATTACTTTGTATCCTTCAAACTCGTGCTGGATTCTTCGTGGCCCTTACAAAACTGACCAAGCATTATTCCGGCCCTGAATTGCACCTCCAATTTCCCTTCACCTTCTCTGGAGGAAAAGGAGCCCAGTTTTCTCCACAGAACTCAAAATCCTCCATCCCTGGTGCTATTCTCGTTAACGAAGCTCTCTAGGGTCCTGACATCCCTCCTAAAGCGCAGTGCCCAGAATTGGCCACTTTTGGGGCCTAGCTAGTGTGGTCCAGGACAGGATGTCACTAATATTCAGACAGGCCCACCGACTGCATATCTTCACACCCTGCTTCCCGTAAGGATGCCATTCCATTCTCCCCGCTTCTCCGTTTCCTTCGCACCTGTTCTGATGGTGACAACTTCCACAACTGCATTTCTGGTCCTTTTTTGCTTGACTGCGGATTTCCCACACAGGGACTTTGACTGTGGTTGACCCGTTTCATAGATTATCATAGAATTTACAGTGCAGAAGGAGGCCATTCGGCCCATCGAGTCTACACCGGCTCTTGGAAAGAGCACCCTAACCAAGGTCAACACCTCCACCCCATCCCCATAACCCAGTAACCCCACCCAACACTATGGGCAATTTTGGACACTAAGGGCAATTTATCATGGCCAATCCACCTAACCTGCACATCTTTGGACTGTGGGAGGAAACCGGAGCGCCCGGAGGAAACCCACGCACACACGGGGAGGATGTGCAGACTCCGCACAGACAGTGACCCAAGCCGGAATCGAACCTGAGACCCTGGAGCTGTGAAGCAACTGTGCTATCCACAATGCTACTGTTTCCTGCAGCAGTTGCCCCTTTCCCCCCACAGATAGGCAGCGCCAGGGTTTTCCATGTCCTCACGTTCCAGCCCACATTCAAAGAATTATCTTCTGCCATTTCCGCCACCTTCAGCATGATACCACGATCAAACCCGTCTTCCCCCAAACCCCCCACCCCGATAAACATCCCAAAGGGACTGTCCTCTCTGCGGCACCCTTCTCCAATCCTCAATCACCCTTCAACGCCTCCTGCCCTTTCCCGGGACATCTTCCCATGCAATTACAATCTTTGGCCTCTTCTGTCGTACGCTCCCAATAGGCGCAGCTGCAATTTACCTATACTTTATCGTTAATTTAGCCTAATTGGCCGGTGGGGACCAAGTTGACCCCAGCAGCATTTAGCATCTTTTGCGGCTGGGGTGGACATGCAGCTTGCTTGCTTGCCTTACCCGTGACAGAGATCATGTTGCTGCCGGTCAGACCTGCCTTCGGGCAGCGAGTGGACTCAAGAAAAATTCACCCACAAGTGGAAAAATAAATGAACTCTACCACAACCCTCCATAAATTTCAAACATAAAAAGGACTTGAGTTCAGTCAGCGCTCTTTCTGACTGCCGGGTTCCAACAAATGTATTTTATTCCCTCCGATGGAGTACGTTGCAAAATGCTGCCGTAGTCGGAATACAGGCAACGCAGCAGCCATTTTACAGGGCCCCAAATGTGATTTTTTTAAAAATTAAATAATTTAAATTCATTTCTAGGATGTGGGTGTTGCCAGCTGGGTCCATCCCTAACTGTCTTCCATTTCAGAGGGCATTTGAAAGTCAACCACATTGCTGTGGGTCTGGAGTCACATGTAGGCCAGACCGGATGAGGATGACAGACTTCCTTCCCTAAAGGACATTAGTTTTATACAACAATCATTATTAGACTTTTAAAAAAAAATTCCAGTTTTCTATGGTGGGATTCGAACCCAGGTCCCCCGCGTATTACTCTGGGTCTCTGGATTACCAATCCAGTGACAATAGCACTACGCCATCACCTCCCCATAAATAATAAATGAGTTAGTGAATTTATTATTATGATTTGTTCGAGGCGGTAACTATTAGCCAGGACGCCGGGGATAACCACCCAGCTCTTCTTCTTCAATAAAAGGGGGCCTCCGGATCTTTGATATATACCCAAGCAGGAAGGCCTCAGTTTAATAACTCATTCATGGCACCTCTGACAGTGCAGCACTCCTTCAGTGCCACATTGGCACAGACCAGCGACTTTGGTGCTCAAACCTTGGGAGTGGGGCTTGAACCTGCAACCTTGGGGACTCAGTAGCTACTAACTGAACACGCAAACTTAGCAAGTTTACCCCTCTTTCACAGATGTCCTGTCCCGTTCACCTTTCCTCCCTGCTACTTGGAACCTCTCAGTTCTAGTATCGTCGTGAATCTTTACCGCACCTTCACCAGTGCCTCTATCTATATCTCTTTTTCTAGCACGGAGATCAGAACTGTCCGCAATACTCCCAAGGGTGGTTTGACCAAGGTCCTATACAAGCTCAACATACCTCCGCCACTTGTGTCCGATGTTACTGAGGGGCAGGGGGGACCCATTGCAGCTCCTGGAGAGTTGAAGGGTCCGTTTCACTTTTTTTCACTCTGCACCAGTTGCTCTGTTTAGTCTTACTGGGGCAGGGTCTGTCAGCCACGCATTCCTCCTTGAACACTCTTCTCGACAGTAAATGAATCTGTCAGCGTGAGAGAGAAAGAGAGACTCCTTGTCGAAACAGGCTGAGAGATGGATTCAGTGTGCTGCAGCTGAGAGCTATTTTTAACCTTGCGCTGTTTCACCTTGGCAGTCATTGAAGGGGGGACTGAAGACTTGACCGGTCACGCAAGATGATAAAAAGGCTTGACGAAGGACAGCCGGTTTGGACAGGAGGTTCGGCCCATGTTCCCACGAGTGCAGGGGGGTTGATCTTAATGAAGTGTTTTGGATAGTTAAAAGACTCGATGGGGTGCATAGAGAAATACACTGTTTCCTCTGGTTGTTAGGGCGGAGGATGGGGTTGGGGGAATAGAGCTAGACCTTTCAGGGCTGATGTCTTCCTCACACAAGAGGCAATAGAGATCTGGAACCTTCTCCCTCGAAACATGACTGGGAGATGGTGCTCAATTAAAAAAGTTCAAGGTTGAGATGGAGAGATTTATTTTGTTCGTCAAAGGTGTTGAGGGTTTTAGAACCATGGGAGGGGCAGTGGCGGGGAAGGGTAGATGGAATTAAAATGTAGAACGGCCATGATTGAACCAAGCTGGAGGGCCCGAGTGGCTTCTTCACGTATCCTGAAAACCCATGGATATATATCTATGAGATAGAGATAGGCCCAAATGCAGGGCCTGGTGTGAAATCCCACTACCTACTGATCAACATCCAGAGGGTGGTTTGGCATCTGGGATTCATTGTGTAAGTTGGTGTTTGAGGCTCAAACGCTCAATTCGTTTGGAAGAACCCTGGATCTGCATTGAAGTGCTGGAACCTGCCAGGCTATGGACCAGGTGCTGGCAAGTGGAATTAAAATGAGCGGCTGGTTAATTTTTTTCTCTTTTATTTGGCCGGCACGATTGGCTGAATGGTCTCATTTGGCATCGTAACCTTTCTATGGTTCTATGGTCTCGTACCTACGGGTTCAATTTCCACTCCAGGGTCCTGAGAACTGTGGTGACCTTGCGGGTCTAGTTTTGAGCCCGGAAAAATTTGGAAATCCTAAATGAAAGAATTGGGCACTTTAAATTAAACTACAGTCCGCTCCACCAATAGGCCTGCTGGGAATTCGGACTTGGCCAAGTTCGAATATACAGAACTCAGACAGGCTGCCTGGACATGTCCGAACCTGCCCTATCAATCTCCCATCAAGAGATCATCGCACCCTATTGATATACATCAGTCTATTGTCCACAGCCTAGATCCGGCCAGACTCCTGACGCCCCAAGTTCCCACCGTGACCATATTTGGTAAGGGGTACGTGCAGGCTGCACTATCAAAAATGGGCACATGGGGCGGGCCCAGGCGTTCTGTCAACGGGCCACCATTGGGTGCTGAGATCCCTTCCTGCGGCCTCATTGCCAGGTGGCCAGGGAAGTGGCAAAAATAGACACCTTGGGCATATCGAAAGCGAAGCCTCGACGTGGGAGTTGACATTGATCATTGAAGACTGACCAGAGAAGGAATGAAGGAAAAAGCTGCCAGCGAGACCCACCTTCGTGGTGATGGACCAGAGGGATTCAGGAATCCAACCTACTCTTCAACCAGACCACCTTTGTGGGGAGTATAACTGCATCTTGGGTGTTTCTTACATATATATTTGGGTTAATTTACAGGTTAACTTTGAAGATTGTTGAACTTGTATTCATGTTTGTCCTTTGTTCTCCTCACTATCAAAGACACCTAGGTAAAACCTTTGAGCAAGTGAAGTGGTCGAAAGTGTGTGTGAATTGGACAGATACAACAGAACAATAGCTGGAGACTGCCGCTCTTCGTGACGAACGGAGGACGTGCTGCAATGCCAGAAGTATTGGTTACCTTTCAGATGACATGTGGAATGGAGCCCCACCCTCGCCATGCCCTCCTACCCCCAGGTGGATGCAGATGATTTGACGGCTGCAATTTTGATCAAACACCAGAGGGGACAATTCTTTCATTTTTTTCAGGGGTGGGGGGGTGCGTAACATTTTGCTGCACCCAATCAATTGTTCCAGCCTGGCTGATCACTGGAACACTCGTAGTCTTAGCTGTGTCTTAACGGAATTGTAGACCTCTGGCATAGGGACCAAAACAGCCCCCCCCCACCCCCCTCCCAAATCATTCAGGGGCACAAGGTTCATGGGAGACCATGAAAGGAAGAACAAAAAATCTATTTTTATGACTATTTTGTGACACAATGACCACCTTTCCCTTCTATACAAAAGTGCGCCTCCTCAGTGCCAGGATTTAATTCTCCACAAGCTCCATGGAATAAATCAAATGCAGCCCTGTTTTCCAACTGCTTTAGCCTGCTCGGCCGCTGAAAACGAGCCGTAATTGAGCCGCAGACCTGGTCCAAAACCTCAAGGCCCCCGAAGCTGCCTGCATGAGAACCTGTAGTACGGTACTGACTGCACAGCACTATATGGAGAGCCTGGAATTTATCTTCAGATTTTTACACTAGTCCCAGAAATTAATGTCAAGGAATGGCGCACCCCTCTGTATGCTGCCCGCTCATGCATCAGCATTGTCCCTGCGTGGGGGGGGGGGGGGGGAAGAATTCTGCACCATGTCACCTCTGCTTTTTTTCCAAGGCAGAATCGATTGGACTTTTTCAGCTCCCATCCCAATATATGTAAATTCTCAGGAAAGTTGGGGAAGGGTGCGCGGGTATGGAGGAGCGGGAGAAGGGAATTCTCCTTTCCTTACGTTCCCATGACTTCGTAGAATCCCTACAGTGCAGAATAATAATAATAATCTTTTATTGTCACAAGTAGGCTTCAATGAAGTTACTCTGAAAAGTCCCTGGTCGCCACATTCTGGCGCCTGTTCGGGGAGGCCGGTACGGGAATTGAACCCGCGCTGCTGGCCTTGTTCTGCATTACAAGCCAGCTGTTTAGCCCACTGGAGGCCATTCGGCCCATCAAGCTGCACCGCCCTACAAAGAGCACCTGACCTAAGCCCACTCCCCCACCATATCCCTGTAATTCTGTAACCTGACATGCCCTATGCCCTAAGGGGCATCTTAGGCCAATCCACCTAACCTGCACATCTTTAGACTGTGGGAGGAAACCGGAGCACCCGGAGGAAACCCACGCAGATGCAGGAAGAAAGTACAGACTCCGCACAGACAGTCACCCAAGGTCGGAATCGAACCCAGGACCCTGGCGCCCTGAGGAAAAGTGCTGACCAGTGTGCCACAATACCATTCTGAGTTGGAGGAGCCATGCAGCACGATGGCGGAAAATCAGGAACAATGCGCGGCAAATTGCGGAATTAGCAAGCGTAGGCTGATTGATTGGGCCGTTTGATGGGAATGAGCCGTTCACGTCCTGAACTGTCACAGTATGGCCTAGTTTAGGAGGCTTTGCCCAAGTGGCCTTTGGCAATTTCCACTTTTTTCTCTCTCACCGTCTCCGTTAGTTTATTTTCTCTTTATCTCTGCTGATGCTGGTGATTAATACTGGACTGCAGTTGCTCGAGTAATTTTTTTTGTATTGTCGGGGGGGGGGGTGCGCGACAGAAGGCAGAGTAGCAGTTGGGAGGGCAGCACTACATTGAAATTCGACTCCAATGCCAGGGTTGCTTGTTCTATGCACCCTCCTCCCCCCTCCTCCAATTCACTGGACTTTGTGCTGGAAAAGTGTTTGTCATGGCTGTGAAGCCACCCAGAGTCAAATAGCAGTGGGCACTGCCTGAGGAAAGAGTAGCCACTTGGGCGATGTGTCGGAGCAAGCCAGAATGGAGAAAGAGGTGCTCCTGGCATGAAACAATGTCGCAAAGCGCTCTTCCATTATATGGACTCATGATATAGGTGTTGTTGGCATGGCTGGTGTTTATTATGCATCTCCTAAATGCCCTGACAATGAATTTCTTCTTGACCCTGCAAATCGTGACATAGAGGCACTCCCACGGTAACAACAACCGCACCATGCAACATTTATATGGCACCTTTAATGTAGTAAAAGGTCTCAAGGGACCACACAGCAGCCCTATCAATCAGAGATTTGACACCGAAAGAGGTGAAAAGAAATTAGGACAGGTCACCACCCCATCCCACCCTCAATAAGGATACTTACTTGGATGTATGGAGCAAAGATGACAAAATGGAAATAGATTTTGCCGGACTAAGGGGGATGGGCTGGGAGGGGCGCGTAAGATAGCACAGGAAGGCAGGGCGACGGTGATCCCATTGACTTCCCTCCTCATTGCCACCTTCCCATTGGTGGGGAAGCTGTCTAATGGCTCTACCCCACCTTCTCCCCACCAGCCCCCCTCTCCCTCCGCCCAACCTTACAGAGCCATTTTAATTGCCCCAATCGGGGTTTCTTCAGATCTCCGCAGGCATTTCAGCGTGGGGTAAAACTTACAGGCAGAATCACCATGAATTATTGTAAAAACCCATCGGGTTCACTGATACTCCTTTCGGGAAGGAAATCTGCCATCCTTACCCGGTCTGGCCTACATGTGACTCCAGACTCCCACAGCAATGCAGCAGATTCTTCACTGTCCTCCAAAATGGCACAGCAAGCCACTCTGCTCAAGGGCTATTAGGGACAGGCAACCAGTGATGCTCCACATCCTACCAAATAATTTTTTTAAGAAGACCAAGGGAGAAAGGGTCGTACTATTTGGGCACTCTTCACCCGTGACAGAATGCTCTCTCTCTCTCTCTCCCCCCCCTTCACTGGGATACATCCGTAAGTTCCGAGGGTAAAATGCTTTGAGACATCCCGGTTTGATGCGGGTGTTGTGAAAGGTCAGAGAAGGTGAAGGGGCAATTTAACGCAGGTGTGAAAAGAGTAAATGAGGGGCGACTGTTTCTGCTGGCCGGAAGGTGGGTAACCGACGTACACAGGTTGAAGACAATCAGAGGCGAATATCCTCCCCGAGTTGTGGAATGCATGCGGTTGTGGAAGCAGTTTCTATAGTAACTATCAAAAGGGAATCAGATTCCAAAAGGGAATACTTTTTTGCAGAGCTAGGGGGGTGGGGGGGGGACTACTTTCTGTCAACCGTGACTCAATTGGCAGTGCTGCTAAACCAGTAGGTTGTGGGTTCAAGTCCGAGCCCAGCACTTGAACATGACAATTGAGGCTGACACTTAGGAGGGAGGGAAGGAGGGCCTGCTGCATTGTTGGAACTGCTGTCTTTTGGATGAAACATGAGGCCTCACTTTCTCCCTAGCCCCCCCTTCCATCGCCAGCCCCCCCCCCCCCCCCCCATGTCAACTCAGGTGACGTGAAGAAAAATCCCACGGTCGTTATTTTGAAGAAGATTAGGGGAGTTATTCCAGGGCCAATATTCAGCCCCTCAATCGATGCATCGGGGTCTTCGGCATCACAGTGCTGTTTGCGGGATCATGACATGCCCCAAGCAATCGCCACCATTTCCCATCTTATAAAGACGACTGCACTTAATTAAAAAAAAACTACTTCACCAGCTATAAAATGCTTTGAGACATCCCGGTTTGATGCGGGTGTTGTGAAAGGTGCTACATCACAAAGGGCAGCACGATGGCATAGTGCATAGTACAATTGCTTCACAACTCCAGGGTCCCAGGTTCGATTCCCGGCTTGGGTCACTGTCTGTGCGGAGTCTGCACGTTCTCCCCGTGTGTGCGTGGGTTTCCTCCGGGTGCTCCGGTTTCCTCCCACAGTCCAAAGATGTGCAAGTTAGGTGGATTGGCCCTTCGTGTTGGGTGGGGTTACTGGGTTTATGGGGATGGGATGGAGGTGTGGTCTTGGGTAGGGTGCTCTTTCGAAGAGCCGGCGCAGACTCGATGGACCGAATGGCCTCTTTCTGCACTGTAAATTCTATGATCATTGCAAGTCTTTGGAAGGGGGGGGGGATTGATGATGTGAGCTTTGACAGTCACCCAGATGTTCGCTCCCATCTCTCTCCACAGATGCTGTCCGACCTGCTGAGATTGTCCAGCATTTTCTGTTTTTGTTTCAGATTCCAGCAACTGCAGTAATTTGCTTTTATATTATTCTAATGCGATCGCTCCCCTAAAGGGTTATCTGAGGCACGATGGGCCGAATGGCCGCCTTCGGTGCTGCACCAGCAGGTCTGCAAATAAATAATCGCAGCGACGGGTTGCGCTGCGGATATTCACTCTCTCTGCCGCAGAGCCGCTATCACCCTCATTCATCTTATGCAGTTGCATCGTCCCACCCCCAGCACCACTTCCCAAACACTCCCCAACCCACTCTCACCTCCCCAGGCAGAGAGCTGGAGTAGGTAGCAAGCAGCCCTGTCGTGGCAGAGCTCGGGGGACCGTGCGCTGGATCCCCCTCAGTCACCTCCGCGACAGGTCAGCCGCGCCAGCGAGGAGTTGACACTCAACAGCTCAGTTGCACTGACCTCGGAATGGACTGGCTCGCCGCTGCAGTTCTCGGGCTCCCTCTCTCTCTCTCTCCGATTCTTCTTCCCAAAAGAGAAAATAGAAATCCCCCAAAATCACGATGATCCCAACTCAGCGACAGCGATCTTCAGCCCCCTTTCCCGCATCCATGGCGTCCCCCAGCAAGACCCCCGGGGAAGAGGGGAAGCAAAAGTGGGGGGGGGGGGGTAACAACGTTCCCGTCCCCCCCAATGAAATGAAATAAAAACAAATACTGCCCTCCACTTCCAGGGCTCGTCGGTGCAGAGACTTTGCTTCTTACTGCAACAAAAGCCTTGAATTCTTCCTTGCTGGAGGAGGAGGCGATGAATTGTGTTGTTACTCTAAGCCCACGCGTGAGAGAATGCTCAGCTGATCACAAGAGTTTTAGTCTCAGTTCTCCTGCCACTGGCCGACTGATCTCCTTTTCCACTTTCTCTCTCTCTCTCTCCCCTCTGTCGTCTGCCTGATGTAGCGAGTAACGGGCAGAATTTTACATTCAAGGTACTTCAAACCAGAACACCAGAGTTTTACACTGCGATGCCTCCTTTGTATTTGTCCTTTGTCTCTGCGATCCTGTCTCACTCCCTCTGTCTCTCTCAGGCTGAACAAATGTAACCCTTCAAACTGCAGTCCTCTACCAGCCGAGTGCTCCCATGGGCATATGTTGGAATGGATTAACGTGCTATTTACTACACCCCCCCCCCCCCCATTCCCACCCCACCCCCTGCTCTCTCCTCTTTCTCTCTCCTCCCACCCTCATTAAGATGCCTCTTGGCTCCATCAATCAGTGACATCAGCAGAGGGCAGGCAGCACGGATTGAAAACACTGATCTCATTCCCTCCCCCCCTCCCCCACCCCGGTGGGTTGGCAGAGCCAGACACCGAAGCTTCTTTTAACCAGGCGACAGTTTGTCCTCATTAGGGAGGAGAGCTGCCTCAGCCACACAGGAGATAAAAATAGCTCCCCCCACCCCCCTTTCCCCCTGCCCCTCCTCCCCCCTGATAGCTCGGCTGGGCAAGAGAGGAGGACGCGGTGGGCGACAGTCAGACTGTGTTTGGCTGGAGAAGGGAGGCTCCCCCTGCTCGAGGCTGTGGTGGGATGTGCAAAGGGCAAGGCTCACGTAGGTCCGAGTCTTCAGTCAGGAGCATGCGAAGGGGTCGGCAGAGAGGCAAGAGGTTAAGAAAGATAAGACAGCTCCCAGCATTCCTCTTCCTGAACAGAGGCCTATGGGCTGGATTCTCCGATTGTGAGGCTATGTCCTCGCGCCGGCATGGGAACGGTGGCGTTTTACGCCCGAAAATTTGGCGCGAAACGGCCCCGGATCTTCCGCGGAGCTGGGGGCTGGCATGCCGGCACGGTGGAGCACCCGGCTCTAGCTGCCGACGCGGCCCGCAGAATTGCCGGGTCCGGGGCCTGCAGCGGCCGTACCGTGCAACATGGTGGTGGCCGCTCGCGGGGCCCACCCTGCAAAATAGTGCCCCCCTTTGGTCAGCTCGCGCGGCCCGCACCATCCCCCCACAGTGCCCCAGCCACTGATAAAGCCCCCCCTGCCCGCGGATTGCCCCCCCCCGCCCCCCCGTCTGTGCAAGTGCTGAACTGAGTCCGCACCTGACGGGAAGAGACCCAAGCTGTCAGCAACTCGACCGGTCAGGGGTAGAGCATCGGGGAGGGCTTCGGGCCACATCCTGAGGCCCTCGATCCGTCGCGCGGCCTACTGTGCGAGTTTGCTGCTCTGGAGGGGGCGGAGCGTTGCGAATGCGGCGCCGCCCCCGATTTGGTCAGGAACTTTGATTCTCCGCCCGATCGCAGAATCCAGCCCTATGTGCGGCTTGGTGGGGATTCGGTCAATGGGACATCTCTGGAAGGGCTTTACTGCCTCTGGATGAAGCACTTTCCTCGAAGCCCGGATTGATTAGGATAGCTTCGCTATCCATAGGTATAGCCAAATGGCCTCCTTTTACACTGTCTCATTCTTTGATTCAATGAACCTCACCCAGTCTTCGGGGCAGGATGGCCAAAAGGGAGTGGGGGTTAAGACATGGGGGGGGGGGGGTCGATGGGAGTATTCAGTGATTGGTATGTTAATTGCTTCTGGTTTTCCCTCCACTACTGGGAAGTAGTGTAGTCGGCGAGCACCTCGCTTCCGGGTTTGATACTGACTCTGTGCTTGGTTTTCTAATCCTGGTTGGGGGATCGAGGCAGTAAAGTAGGTGGCCAGGGAGACGCCCCCCCCCCCCCCCCCAACCATGATTAAAACCAAGTGCAGTTAGCGACTAAGTGTGCAAGAAGCGTCTCAGGCCCGAATCTAGCTCCAGTGCTCAGAAGCCGAACAGAGAGGCCTACGCCACATGTGCTGTAGGGGCTCATGATGGCGACTCACCACCACCGGCTTCTCCGGGGCAATTAGGGATGGGCAAGAAAAATGCTGGCCTAGCCAGCCAGGCCCACATCCTGTGAAAGAATTTTAAAAAACATTCACGAGGGCACATGATGTGAGCCCAGAAGCGGCTACGTTTTTGCAACCTCTGGCTTGGCTCGTCATTTAATCCTTTATTTTATCCTTGTCCGCATTTCATAATTGTCTTATATTGGGACATATGCTTGGTGATATGTCCAAGGAAGATCCTTTTTTAAAAAGTGTTGGAGTACACGATTATGTTTTTCCAATTAAGGGGCAATTTAGCATGGCCAATCCACCTACCCAGCACATCTCTGGGTTTGTGGGGGTGAGACCCACGCAGACACGGGGAGAATGTTCAAACTCCACACGGACAGTGACCGGGGGCTGGGACCCAACCCAGGTCCTTGGCACCGTGAGACAGCAGCGCTAACCACTGCACCACCATGCCGCCTTATCCCTGCAGTGGGCATCGGGTGATGACCGCCTCTGTGAGTGTTGTTCTGGGTGGCGGTCTCGGCTCCGTGGTGAAGGTCTTTGGAACTCACCTTGAGGATCCACGAGGTATCCTTGGGAGAAGGGTGGAGACGCAGGGAGAACCCGTGCATTTGGTGGAGCACTTTTCCTGATTAAGGCCCGCCTTCAGTTCGCTCAGATCCTGCTGCAAGGCACATCGCATTTCCTGATGGTTTCGGGAGGCAGGGAGGGGGACAAGGAGTGTCCATGTGTCCGGTTTCTGGCAGGAAGTGAGAGGCGGGCTCCCGACTGTTTGAGGATTGGCTGCCATGCTTTAGACAGCCTGTTTTGGAGGCTGGGTGTATCAGGTTCAACCAGATAAGCATGAAGCATTCGGCCTTCGATGCCTGTGGTCGGTTAGATCCCCAACTGCTGGCCTCATATTATCCTGTCTCCGGTGATCCTCGTGAGGGGATGGAGGTGGTCGGTTGTGCCAACCCCTGTTGTGGATGGGGGTGGGGCGGGTATGTGTGTGTGGTGTGACATATCTCAATGCGCTTTACCATCAGTGAATCACTTTGCTCGAAGCGCGGGCATCTCTGCGATATGAGAAAGGCAGCAGCTGTGTTATGCACAGTCAGATCCCACAAGCAACAGTACCGTGATAATGAATACATAATGTTTTTGGATGATGCCGATGGTGGGGTATACATTGGTGGGGTGGGGTTTGCAAGTACAGAGGATGCCACTCAGCCCACTGATTCCTACTGCACCCCCCCCGCCCCCCCCATCCCTGACCGTGCAGCACTCTCTAGATTTCATCTTGAAGTCTTTGGACTGGAACTTGAACCTCATCCACCTTTGGACACAGGGGTGAGCGGGCTGTACCTGCTGAACTGCAGCCCACAATGGGACAGTAGGTGCGCCAAGCGAGGTTTGTCCCATTTGCCGTTCCAGGTGGGGGACTGGGCTCATTGGCAACTCCTGTAAAATAGAGCGCGGGCAGTGGTGGGTGGGATCCCGGAGGGAATCCCGCCCATGTTATTTGACACTCTCCCCCACCAGCCTCAGAACCCGGGGGAGAGTCAAATTACGTCCCTTTACTCTTGCACATTGCCAATTATAAATGCTCCAGATGAGTGGCGCAAACAACTAGAATTCCCTTTCTAGCTTTAAGAGGCTGCACAAAAGCCATCCCTTTGATCAGGATTTTAGTCACGTGGCCTCAGTTCACCTTACATTTTCAGTGCCACATTTTATTTGAGGCTGCTAAATAAGTTCAAGTTGTTGTTGAGGACGATTCACTGAGATTGCCCACCCCTGACTCCACACTGAGGAGCAAACAAGGTCGGTGAGTGGGCCGCACGAGAGGCCTTCCTTCATCTCAGTGGGCCGCATTTTGAAATCGGGCACGTTCACTAACCGTGACCTCCTGAATAAGATTAAATACATTTAATACACATCGACTATTTCACAATGAGTTACAGAAAATTCTCAATCGTTCATATCTTAATCGAGCGATCATCTACTTCAAGTGGTAAAAACAAATTAAATATTTATGCTCTGATTGGACGCAGAGGGAGCACATGGCTCTCACAGTCAATGTCGTGAGTGACCAGCACGCACCTCACTTCACTCGCCCTCACTTTGTGTGCAAATCACTTCAGTCACACCAATAGGAAAAAAACTGACACGGATCATGTGACTGGATGTAGCGCCGCTGCGCGTGGGCAGCGGTCAACAAAATGTCGTGGGGTCTGGAAGGTGAGGAGCCCGGATGAATTATTAGGCGGATGTCATGGGAATTCCAAAAAATTCCGGATTCCCAGAATCGCCTTGCTTCCTCCCCTTCGACTGCTCTCAACTGCCGAGTACATGCTGGGCCACGCTCCCATTCTAGACATGCTTTCGCACTCAGAATTCTGAAGGGCGGCATGCGTCCACCACTGGTCTTTGTGGATGGAGTTCAGGACCAGTTTGTAAACCACTCTCCCTTGTTTCAATCATGTTGAACCCTGCCGCGCCGTCCTTATTGCTACCCTGACTTAACACATCGGAAAAGAAAAAAAAGTCATATAATCATAAAAGCGTAAAATGAGCCCCCCCCCCCCAACCCCATAGTCCTGCAAGTTAGATCCATGTCCTCTGGCAAAAAAGCCTGCTGTCGCTTGAAACGGCTATCTCCTTACCTATTCTTTCAACTCCTGTCATGAATTTTAATACCTCTACTAAACTTCCCCTTACTTAACCTTTCCCTGCGCTAAGGAGAACCGGTAGAGATTGTGGACTGCGGCAGTATGTATGAAATTCCTTACGTTCAAAATATGGCCAAGGATTGGGCTCTCCTTCCCCTCTCTGTTGTGTCAGGGATCATGCCTGAAGTTGCAAGGTCAGAGGTCAGAGGGCATTTTTTTGTGCAACCTGAGCACTGACATTCCTCAGGGCTGTAAGCAGCAGAGTTTGGAGAGGATGGGAAGAGGGGGGCGGTTTGCAGGCAGTGGCAGGTGGCTGCGTAGTTGGACCTAGGTGAGGAGCAAAAACAGCTCAAATAGCGAGAAAGGTTTAGCTTTTCCACAGGCAAGTAATCACTGGAAGTCAGTTGTCATGCTTTGGGAGCATTCCTCTGTCTGCATAGGGGCGTGAACTACCAAGGACTAGGCAGTCAACAGTTGGTCGAAGCGATTCAGGGAATCAGGAAAGGTGGATGGAATTTTTGGGAATTCCCATGGCAC
The DNA here is from genome assembly GCF_047496885.1 of Scyliorhinus torazame. Taxonomy (NCBI): domain Eukaryota; kingdom Metazoa; phylum Chordata; class Chondrichthyes; order Carcharhiniformes; family Scyliorhinidae; genus Scyliorhinus; species Scyliorhinus torazame. The sequence goes on along the minus strand of NC_092720.1, from coordinate 187,827,765 downwards.
CCGCCTAACAACTTGTCCGGGCTCCTCAGCTTCCAGACCCGCGATCTCCGTTGTCTAGAAGGACATGGGACAACCGGACATATTGGACATACTGCCATCTGCCAGTTCCCCTCTGGGCCACATGCACCATCCTGACTTGGAAATATACTGGGCAGCATGGTGGCGTAGTGGTTAGTCCTGCTGCCTCTCGGCGCCGAGGACCCTGGTTCGATCCTTGGCCCCGGATCACTGTCCGTGTGGAGTTTGCGCATTCTCCCCGTGTCTGTGCGGGCCTCACCCACATTACCAAAAAGATGTGCAGGGTAGTTGGATTGGCTATGCTAAATTGCCCCTGAATTGGGAAAAAAGCAATTGGGTACTCTAAATTTATTTGAAAAAAGGAAATATGTCCACCGCTCCTTCATTATCGCTGGGTCAAAATCCTGGAAACCCCCCTTCCTCACAGCACAGTGGTTGTACCTGCGCTGGATGGGCTGCAGCGGCTCAAGAAGTCGGCTCACCGCCATTACCTTCTCAAGGGCAATAATTGATGCACATAAGACCATAGGATATAGGAGCAGAATTTGACTGTTTAGCCCATCAAGTCTGCTCTGCCATTCAATCATGGCTGATATGTTTCTCATCCCCATTCTCCTGCCTTCTCTCTGTAACCCCAAAGCCCTAATTATCGAGAACCTATCTATCTCTGTCTTAAAGACACTCAGTGACTTGACCTCCACAGCCTTCTGCGGCAAAAGAGTTCCACAGATTCACCACCCCCTGGCTGAAGAAATCCCTCATCTCTGTTGTAAAGGATGTAAACCCTTCCGTCTGAGGCTGTGCTCTCAGGTTCCAATCTCTCCTACTCATTGAAACATCTTCCTCATGTCCATTCTATCTAGTCCTCTCAGCATTCTGTAAGATCCCCCTCTCACCCTTCGAAACTCCATCGAGTACAGGCCTCGACCGCTCCTCATATGACAAGCTCTTCATTCCCAGGATCATTCTTGTGAACCTCCTCTGGACGTCCCCAGGTGTTGCCAGCGACCTCCACTTCCCATGAACAAATTAAGGAAAAGACCCTGCAATCCGTCAACCATCCTCATTTACCAACTTTTGTGCCAGTGGACAACTTATGAGGGAGTTCCGGATGCACTGCATTAGTCCTCCTTCCGTGGCCATTGGCTGAAGAAAGAATGGAATGCTGGACTTTACATCAAGTTGGGAGTGGGGTCGGTGGTGGGGGTTTGGAGTACAAAGGGATGGAAGTTATGTAGACCTGGGCTAACCCCCTTCAGGAGTGACTGTCTTGGACTCCGCAGATCAGGAAATATCTATTGGCCTTAACTGGAGGAGGTGTCGCACAATCACAAGAACGAACAAACTGTATCTATTAAGTTCAATTATGAGGACAGGTTGTACAGTCTATTCACAGAAGGTTTCTCGGTCACCTAATTGGCCCAACGTAGCTGACGGAGATGATATGGTCGCTAGATATGAGTGCTGGGTACCACCCTGCTCAGAGCCCAACCACCCAGGGGTCTCTAATAGCCTGGGAGACCCTCCCAGGTGCCGTTACACCTGGTCCACGTTTGTGGAAACTAGTGCTAAACGGCGCTCTGGCAAGGTCTCCCAGAGCCCTGCGTGAATACGGCTCAGATGTATTTAAATGAGACATTAAATGTGTTGATCCAGACCCCGTCCAGTGATGATGAGGTCCAGATTGCTACGTCCCTTTAAATCCTGCAAGGCTTTTTGAGCGTCGCTAATCCCGCGACAATCAATGCCCTCGTTGCGTCACCAAGTCGGACGTGACGAGGCAATTAAATCACGCGGTTTATCGATCATATGATGCGCGATCATCATAACAATGACTGTTCCTTGGTGAGGCCGTCTTCTGAAACCTTGGATGTCTGAGTATCCATGTCGGATACCGAATCCTCCATTTCACGCATTCAATGTCGAGGACTCCAAGAGGCGGTGTCCCCAGGCCCCCTTGTATTGGCCGGCGGGGCTGGTAGACCCTTTGGAGAGGATTTGTCCCAACTCTGGCTCCCTGCTCCACAGGTGATCTAGTTGCTCTGCACTGTCTTTTATTTGGTAAGATACCCATCCAGTCTGTTTCACCACGGTCCCTGGAATCAACCAGGCACCGTCACCGAAGTAATGGACGGAAACCGCGTCCCCCAGTTGGAAACTTCTGATAATGTTCGCCTGCCTCGGTGCTGCCTCTGAAGGTCTAGACTGCATTCTACTCTCCAGCTAATATCGGGGACCGTTAGGCTAAGGCCGGTTGGAGCCTCCGGCCCACCAACAGTTCAGTTGGTGCCACTCTGGTTGTGCCGTGTGGTGTGTCCAGTAGCTGAACAAAACAAATGCCAGCCTCATCTCCACGAATCCCGTGGCATGTTTCCTCATACCCTTCTTGAAAGTCTGAGCTCATTCTGCCAGACCATTTGACGAAGGGTGGTAAGGGGCCATTCGGATGTGCTTCACCCCGTTTGTCTTCATGAAGCATTCAAACTCTTCACTGGTGAACAAGGTACCATTGTCCATGGCTAGTACCACTGGGGTGCCATGGGTGCTGATGGACCTACACAGTGGACATCCGGGGGTGTCAAAGATGAAAATGCCAGGTAGGAGCTACATGTGGTGGCCAGGCCTGGATGCTGAGCTTGATCAACTGGCCAGCAATGCACCACATGCCAGAAGCATAAGAAGCTCCCCGCCAGCTGCCCCACGCCACCCATGGGAATGGCCGGGACGGCCTTGGGTGCAGATTTCGCCGAGCCTTTCCAAGGCTCAATGGTCTTTCTAATAGCGGGCACCCATTCCAAATGGCTAAATGTCCATCGAATGTCGTGCACTACTTCAAAAGCCACGTTGAGAAGCTACAACTCTCCTTCAGCACCCATGGCGTCCCAGAGGTACGAGTCACTTGCGATCTGCATACCAGGAAGATGCTCAAACGCATACTCATATGCCGCTAGCAATAGGGCCCATCGCTGTATCCTGGCAGATGCTATTGGCAGAATCACCTTGTCATCTTTTTTTTTTTGGAAAAATATTTTTATTCTCCATTTTCACATTTTCTCCAGAATTCACACCCCACCAACAAACAGTAAACGGTAACAAATACAATGTCAATCCCCTTATCAACAACAACGATCCCATCCTCCCACCAACCCCCAAACAACGGCCCACCTAACAATATAAGCATCAAATAAAACTAAACCTCCCAATGAGGAAAAAAGAAAATGGAATCAGGAATCGCCCCTGGTCACCGTTGACATATATAGTCCACCCCTCCAAACCGCCCTAATATTCAATGCCATCCAATCACCGAAAGAGTACCATGAATGGCACCCATGAATTGTAGATACCGCCTCCCAGACTCCTCCCCTCCACTTCCTCTTGTAAACCTCACCCCCCAACCTTGGTTCCTTCCCCCAACTTTTCACCCCGGCTGGACTCATCGAAACCTGTTCTGCCAGGCTCCGATGGCCGCAGTCCCTCCCCGTCACCTCACTCCCGTTCACTGGCCGGCTTAAACCGGCCAGCGTGGAGGCCCCCGCCCGGGTCTCCTTCCCCCTTGCCCGGTCCCAGGAAAACCAAGAAATCCCCTTTAGCACACAAACTCCGCATACACACCCAAGCCCCAAAGAACCATCATTGCAAGTGAAAGTCCCATCTCTTCCCTTGTCCAAATATACTCATTTAGTACATACACCAACACGCAGTGAAAAAAATAAAGTTACATGAGGCTACATGACCCACTCTCAGTCCCATTTCTCAATTCTGCCACAGTCCTTTTGCCTTTGCAAACTCCTCCGCCACTTCCGTCGTCCCAAAATAAAAGTCCTTGGATTTGTAGGTCACCCTCAACTTAGCTGGGTATACTATGCCACACTGCACCTTGCTGGTGTACAATGCCTTCTTCACCCGGCTGAAGGCAGCCCGCCTCCTCGCCAGCTCCACCGTAAAGCCCTGGTATGTGCGTATACCAGCTCCAGCCCACTGCACCACCCGCTTCTGCTTTGCCCAGCACAGGACCTTCTCCTTCACGCTGTACCTATGGAAACACACAGTTACTACTCTTGGCGGCTCACTCGCCTTTGGTATAGGCCTCCATGACCGATGAGCCCGATCCAGTTCGTATCGAGAGGGATCGTCCCCCTCTCTCAATAGCTCCGCCAACATTGTGGCAAAATACTCCGTCGGCCTCGGGCCTTTCACCCCTTCAGGCAGACCCACGATCCTCAGATTCTGCCGCCTGGATCTGTTTTCCAGGTCTTCCATTTTTGCTCGCAGACCCTTGTTGGTCTCTGTCACCTTCTGCAACTCCTTCCCCATCGAGGTGAGTTGATCACTGTGCTGCGATAATACTTCTTCCACTTCCTTCAGTGTCTCACCTTGTTCCCACACCTCCGCCGCTGCGCTTGATACCGCTGCCCTCACCGGGGCAATCGCCTCCTCCACCAGCACTTCCAATACCGCCCCCATCTATTTCTTCATCGCTTCCATGTGCTTTGTGAACTGTTTTTCAAGTTCCACAACCATCACTTTGGTCATTTCTTCTGCTGTGAGCGATGCGGCCTCCCCTGGTGCTCCAGCCTTCGCTTTCCTTACAGTTCCTGCGCTGACTTTTCCACTCACCGGCAGACTTTCATTAACGGCCTTTTTCACGGCTGTCTTTTTCCCAAGTTTGGACATTTCTCCTCCCTGTTCCTTCTTACAGCTTTTTCAGCCTCCGTTGCCCCTGGGAGCGGGCGTTAAAACCCCGAAATTTCTATTCCCGAGCGGGAGCCCTCCAGTGCGCAGCTGCCTCCCGCCCGCCGTCACCGGAAGTCTCCACCTTGTCATCTTTAAACAATCCGAGCAATGGCTTGTGATCCATTATAATGGTGAATAATCGTTGCCCATTGTCAGGGGAGTGTCCCTTTAAGAAATGTTTTTGTCTTACCACATGGCTTTGGTGTTGTCATTGTGTGGGTGGAGCTGGGCTGTGGATCTGGGAGTTGGTTTTACTTTTGCTTTGAGTTTGAACTGGTTTTGTTCTACACAGGTTGAAAGAAGGTTTTTTCTCCATCTGCATTTTAAAACCTGTTTCCAGACTGCTTGATAACTGTTTTCTGGAAGAAATTCAAACCTGCTATTTTGGAAAGAAAACAGGAGCATCCAGAGAAGAACTAGCTAAGGTAGACTGGGAGCAAAGACTTTATGATGAAACAGTTGAGGAACAGTGGAGAACCTTCCAAGTGATTTTTCACAGTGCCCAGCAAAGGTTTATACCAACAAAAAGGAAGGACGGTAAAAAGAGGGAAAATCGACCGTGGATATCTAAGGAAATAAGGGAGAGTATCAAATTGAAGGAAAAAACATACAAAGTCGCAAAGATTAGTGGGAGACTAGAGGACTGGGAAATCTATAGGGGGCAACAGAAAGCTACTAAAAAAGCTATAAAGAAGAGTAAGATAGATTATGAGAGTAAACTTGCTCAGAATATAAAAACAGATAGTAAAAGTTTCTACAAATACATAAAACAAAAAAGATTGGCTAAGGTAAATATTGGTCCTTTAGAGGATGAGAAGGGAGATTTAATAATGGGAGATGAGGAAATGGCTGAGGAACTGAACAGGTTTTTTGGGTCGGTCTTCACAGTGGAAGACACAAATAACATGCCAGTGACATGGAAATGAGGCTATGACAGGTGAGGACCTTGAGAGGATTGTTATCACCAAGGAAGTAGTGATGGGCAAGCTAATGGGGCTAAAGGTAGACAAGTCTCCTGGACCTGATGGAATGCATCCCAGAGTGCTAAAAGAGATGGCTAGGGAAATTGCAAATGCACTAGTGATAATTTACCAAAATTCACTAGACTCTGGGGTGGTCCCGGCGGATTGGAAATTAGCAAACGTGACACCACTGTTTAAAAAAGGAGGTAGGCAGAAAGCGGGTAATTATAGGCCAGTGAGCTTAACTTCGGTAGTAGGGAAGATGCTGGAATCTATCATCAAGGAAGAAATAGCGAGGCATCTGGATGGAAATTGTCCCATTGGACAGACGCAGCATGGGTTCATAAAGGGCAGGTCGTGCCTAACTAATTTAGTGGAATTTTTTGAGGACATTAACAGTGCGGTAGATAACGGGGAGCCAATGGATGTGGTATATCTGGATTTCCAGAAAGCCTTTGACAAGGTGCCACACAAAAGGTTGTTGCATAAGATAAAGATGCATGGCATTAAGGGGAAAGTAGTAGCATGGATAGAGGATTGGTTAATTAATAGAAAGCAAAGAGTGGGGATTAATGGGTGTTTCTCTGATTGGCAATCAGTAGCTAGTGGTGTCCCTCAGGGATCAGTGTTGGGCCCACAACTGTTCACAATTTACATAGATGATTTGGAGTTGGGGATCAAGGGCAATGTGTCCAAGTTTGCAGACGACACTAAGATAAGTGGTAAAGCAAAAAGTGCAGAGGATACTGGAAGTCTGCAGAGGGATTTGGATAGGCTAAGTGAATGGGCTAGGGTCTGGCAGATGGAATACAATATTGACAGTTGTGAGGTTATCCATTTTGGTAGGAATAACAGCAAAAGGGATTATTATTTAAATGATAAAATATTAAAACATGCTGCTGTGCAGAGAGACCTGGGTGTGCTAGTGCATGAGTCGCAGAAAGTTGGTTTTCAGGTGCAACAGGTGATTAAGAAGGCAAATGGAATTTTGTCCTTCATTGCTGGAGGGATGGAATTTAAGACTAGGGAGGTTCTGCTGCAATTGTATAAGGTGTTAGTGAGGCCACACCTGGAGTATTGTGTTCAGTTTTGGTCTCCTTACTTGAGAAAGGACGTACTGGCACTGGAGGGTGTGCAGAGGAGATTCACGAGGTTAATCCCAGAGCTGAAGGGGTTGGATTACGAGGAGAGGTTGAGTAGACTGGGACTGTACTCATTGGAATTTAGAAGGATGAGGGGGGATCTTATAGAAACATATAAACTTATGAAGGGAATAGATAGGATAGATGCGGGCAGGTTGTTTCCACTGGCGGGTGAAAGCAGAACTAGGGGGCATAGCCTCAAAATAAGGGGAAGTAGATTTAGGACTGAGTTTAGGAGGAACTTCTTCACCCAAAGGGTTGTGAATCTATGGAATTCCTTGCCTAGTGAAGCAGTAGAGGCTCCTTCATTAAATGTTTTTAAGATAAAGATAGATAGTTTTTTGAAGAATAAAGGGATTAAGGGTTATGGTGTTCGGGCCGGAAAGTGGAGCTGAGTCCACAAAAGATCAGCCATGATCTCATTGAATGGTGGAGCAGGCCCGAGGGGCCAGATGGTCAATCCTGCTCCTAGTTCTTATGTTCTTATACCAGATCTTGGGTGCTGTGTGCTGGGCCACCCCTTTGCAAAGGGTTTTCTGATCGCTTCTCGGCCTTTTGGCTAAGATCAAGTGTAGTATCTGCTCTGCCTTTTGGCTAGGTCTGGTATATCGCTCTTGTGTAGACCATGAATTGGATTCAATTTGAATTGGTTTTTGGAGCAGGCGAGGAGCTGGATTAGGTGTTTGCCCCTGACCACACTATGAGCCCTGGCTTTGGAGCTCAGAAAAAGTAATTTTAAAAAATGAAAAGGGTTTTCTGGTTTATGGGATCTTGATATTAAATTGGAACAGCTAAAGAGGAATTTATTAAGGGTTATACATAGAGTACTGTAGCTGTGTGGGGTATTTATGTTGGTAATTGGTAAAAATGCTGACTGTGTGTGTTTTATAAAAATGATCACTAAATTCGTAGAATAAACTTTGTTTTTGATGAAAAGTGCTTAAGGCCTCTGTTGAATGACACCTGAAAGGCAGGCGCCTGTGCTCCCCCTAACCAATATCAATAAACAGTATGTCAGGTGAACTCCATGATATACTTTGGAGTTTTCTAAACCCTGGCCCACAACACCCATACTCACACTTGTGGGATTTCTTTACCCCAAAGGTGGACAGCCAGCCTTTCTTACTCAAACTGGGCATAGTTGCACTCCACAGCAGCTGAGGTCCATGAAGTATAGGCTTTCAGTCTCTGCTGTCCTTCCTCCATGCAGTGGAATAACACTGCCCCGATTCCATATAGAGGGGCATCACAGGTGACCAAAAGAGGCTTTGAGGGTCCTAATAAGTAAACATCCCTGATGACGACAACCACTGATTCTTTTTGTTGCCTTCTCCATGCCCATTATTGATGTTTCTTCAGTAGAGCATGCGTTTTCCTGGTGTGGGGGCCTGTTTAATTACTCGCACTTTTCCTCTACTGGGTGCAGGTAGTCTCGATCGACACAATACCCTAGGTACACCCTCTTTGGTGTAGAAAATGCATTTCCTCTCTTGAGGCAGACGCCGTTCTCGGAAAACCGGTGAAGGACTTCCTCCAGGTTGCTCAGGTGTTCCTTTTCTTTGGCCCTGGTGACCACGATGTTATCCAAGTAGATCGTCACCTGCAGGAGCTCTTGGAGGATGTTCTCCATGACTCTCTGAAAAATAGCACAAGCCGATGACACTCAGAATGACAACCTTGTGCATTCATTGAGGCTTCTATGGGTATTAATGGTCACAAATGTTCTGGAATCTGCTCCTAGCTCCAATTGGAGGTATGCGTGGCTCATATCGAGTTTTGAAAACGAGTTTCCTCCAGTCAACTTTGCGTAGAGATCCTCCATTTGCAGCATCAGGTAACTGTCCAAATGAGAGGCCTTGTTTACAGTTAGTTTATAATCCCTGCACAAATGGAAGTTTTGTCTGGTTTCAGTACAGGGCCTACAGGTGCTGCCCAATCAGCAAATTGGGCTGGCCAGATGATTCCTCGGCTTTCCAAGAGGTCGAGTTCATCCTTTACCTTTGTCAGCAAGATGCCGAGAACTGGGCGGGCCCTGAAATACTTTGGTTGGGCCTCAGGGTCTATGTGTATCTTGACCACTGCACCTCTGATTTTACCTAGGTCCTCCTGGAAAACTTCCATGCCTCCCCAGGGTTTCGTATAATCCCCCAGTACCCATCCTAAAAATCCATTGCCAGTCCAAAAGGAGCCTCAGTAGACAATCACGGCCCAGCATACCCAAGCCGGGCCCCACACTGCTGTCTGTAGGCAATTGGGGTCATTATTGTACCCATGGTGGCTAGGAGTTCCCCCATCTTACCTCACCTCGCTGTCCCGCAAGTTCATCAGCTGATTCCTGTCCTGATCTTTCGAACATTCTGGCATCGTATCACTGAGACAGCGGCTTGCGTGTCCAGCTCCATTGCTAGCGGGTGACCATTCATCTGGACAGTAATTTTAATGGGAGCCACCCATGGTGCGGTGATGCAATTCAATTGCATGCACTCGACCTCATTGGGCTGCTCTACGTAGAGGGTCCTGACTCTAGGCGGGTGCCTCCCTTGACCAGGGCAATGCACTTGCTGCCTGACCTGGCAGTTTCTGCAGTTCCTCCGGCCACAGGTGCCGCACCTCCTTGAATCTTCCTCCATTGATTCTGGGGCGGTGACTCCCCTGGTTGCAGAAGCCCTCGGCTAACGGGCCCAGTCCCAATGGTATTCGTGCAAGGGCGGTGTCCCAGATGTCTCACCCGTAGGTGGGGCTGCTTGTCTGAAATGTATGTATGTGTGTGTGTGGGGGGGGGGGGGGGCGGGGGGGCTGTCCTACGCTATTCACCTCAATCCTTGATATTCCCTGGAACTCCTGGACTTCATTCTCCACAAATTCCCATGACAGGAAGATCTTAACTGCATTTTTTAGGTCCAGTAATGTCTCTGTCAGCAATTTCCGCTACATACAAGGCGATTTCGAAGCATCTTAGGTAGGCATACCCATAGTCGCAATGTTCCACTAGTTTGCATGACCATGCTAAAACCTCCGTAACAGACACCCCAGCGTTCTCTCAGCTGTGTTAAATCATTACTGTTGGGACAATGACTGACGGCCTAGGGTCGTAGCGATTTGTCACGAGCGCCACTAATTCCTCGAACGTCTTGGAGTCTGGGACCTCAAGGTAGGTTAGATTCTTTATGACATTGAAATTGGGGACACCATAGGCGGTCAAACGAATCACCTTCTGCCGATCTTCCCCAGTAACTGCTTTTGCCCTGAAGAAATAGTGTACTGAGCCCAGTCTTCCACACTTGTATCAAACATGTTGGGTCGACCAAAGAGCAGTATTTTTGAAACAGTGCAAACCGTACTCCTTTGCGCTGAGAAGTAGCCCTAGTCTGAGTGGCCAGCAGCACTGTCTGTAGTTGTTTTATCCTCATCGCCAATATCACAGTCAACGATGAGTCCAGAAAAGGAGAGTCAAAATGGTTTGTTTCCAAAAAGTAAAGTCACTATCGTCCCAGATGACTATAGGCTGTTTTCCCCTTTGAGGGGGAGAGCTGACTGGTGGCGATTTAACCTGAGGTTCACCACACCTCAGGCGAGGGGCAAGGTTGAGAAGGCAGGGCCTTCATTGATAACCCTGTTCTGCAACCACTATCCAGCTGTCCAGCCCCCAAAACAACAGTGCCCAACATGGGCATGAGAGCATAAGAAGCTTAATCTGAAGATCGTGGGGTGTTTATTTCCTACTCATGATAGGAAATACAATAACAAAGTAACAGTCCAAATCCCGGACAGGACCATCCTGAGTTACCGGCTCCTCCCTGGGCCGGCTTTTATCTCAGGGAATTAACGAGCCCGCTGCTGGGCCCAGACCCTCAGCGTGGGAGCTCCTCCTCCACCGGCCTATGGAGAGATCAATCAGATTGCCCCCGTTTCTCATGGGGGTTTTTAACAGTGCGGGGACTCTCACAGTTCGAAGATGTGCAGGTTAGAACAAAGAGTAAAGAAAGGTACAACACAGGAACAGGTCTTTCGGCCCTCCAAGCCTGCTCTGACCATGCTGCCCGTCCAACCCAAAACCTTCTACACTTCCGGGGTCCATATCCCTCTATTCCCATCCTATTCACATATTTGTCAAGATGCACCTTAAATGTCACTATCGTCCCTGCTTCCACCACCTCCTCCGGCAGCGAGTTCCAGGCACCCACTACCCTCCATGTAAAAAACTTCCCTTGCACATCTCCTCTAAACTTTGCCGCTTGAGCCTGAAACCTATGTCCCCTAATAATTGACTCTTCGACCCTGGGAAAAAGCTTCTGATTATCCACTTTGTCCATGCCATTCATAATTTTGTAGACTTCTATCAGGCGGATTGACCATGCCTTAGTGACTGGATGGGGTTACAGGATTACTTGGATGGGACAGGGGAGTGGGCCGAGGTGGGGTGCTCTTTCAGGGGGTTAGTGCAGACTCGATGGGCCAAGTGGCCTCCTTCTGCATTGTAGGAATTCTATGATTTTATGATTAATCAGTGCAATAAATCACACTGGGTCTGATTAATCAGTCTAATAAATCACACTAGGTCTGATTAATCAGTCTAATAAATCACACTGGGTCTGATTAATCAGTCTAATAAATCATACTGGGTCTGATTAATCAGTCCAATAAATCACATTGGGTCTGACTAATCAGTCCAATAGATCACACTAAGCCTGATTAATCAGTCGTGTAGATCACACTGGGTCTGATTAATCAGTCTCATCAATCACATTTGGTCTGATTAACATGTTGAATAGATCACCAGATCTGATTTAAAAGCCAATAGATCACATTGCATCTGATTAATCAATCCAATAGACCATACAGGATCTGATTAATCAGTCCAACAGATCACACTAGATCTGAATAATCAGTTCATTAGATCATACTGGTACTGATTAATCAGTCCAACTGATCACACTGGATCTGATTAACCTGTCCAATAGATCACACTGGATCTGATTAATCTGTCCAATATATCACTTTGGATTTGTTTAACCAGTCCAGAAGATAAAACTGAATTTGTTAAATCAGTCCCGGGGATCTAACTTGGTCTCTAATGAGAATTACACTCCCCTTATATGTAACGTGGGGTCCTCGCTGTCCCAAATTAGAAACAACTCCTACTCTGCTTCGAAGGAATCCAGTTAACCTTCGCCCTTCATATGAGCCTACAACCTCTTCCCAGGTTCACTATTCCCTTCGGAGTGACGATTGACTCACCATAAAACCTTGCTCTGACCTTTGCGTCACTGGAATTTGGGACCTGAACGCTACCCCCGTTCCCCATTAGTCCCAGACATCCCTAACCTTTTTAGCAGAAGGAAGAGTTGCTTTTGATATGGTCAAGGGTCTCTCAAACATGCCCACTCTCCTTGAGTGCGTTCGTTGGCTGTCACCTGGGCAGCCATCCCAGTCTATTTTAAGTTTGCTAATTCTATTTAAGGCTGATCTATTTTAATATATACAATCTTTTTCTGTTAACACTGCAACTTGCTGTTGCCGGATGTTTATCAAACGATCACACAGCACAGCAGGAGACCATTTTCCCCATAATGCCTTTGATGGCACTTTGAATGACCCATTCCATGTTCTGCCCCCATTGCTATGCCAAGTTTGTCTCACTTTTTAAAATAAATTTAACGTGCCCAATTCATTTTTTCCAATTAAGGTGCAATTTAGCGTGGCCAATCCACCTAACCCTGCGCATATTTTGCAAACAAGGGGAGAATGTGAAAACTCCACATGGACAGTGACCCAGAGCCGGGATCAAACCCGGGTCCTCAGCACCATGAGGCAGCAGTGCTAACCACCATGCTGCCCTGTTTGTCTTTTTTGAGATATTTATCCGATTCCCTTTTGAAAGTGACTAATAAATCTGCTTCCACCCCTCTTCTGCGGGCATTCCAGGTAAAAATATTCCAATCACCTTGCCCCACCCCAACCCCATCTGTTGTGTGATGAGTTATCTTAAAATTGCCTTGGAATTTGTATGTACAGTTGATGGGCATGCTGTTGACATTGGGGCTCTGAAGCTTCACAAGCTTAAAAGTAAACTATGTCTCTCTCTCTCCACAGACACTGCCAGACCTGCTGAGTTTTTGCAGCATTTTCTGTTTTTATATATGGCATATATCAACGGGACTAGACTGTTCTCTCAGAATAATCTGTTGTTTTTAATGTCTCTTTTGTCATGAGAATGTCACTTTAGAGACGTTCACACGCAGTACCTTATGGACAGAGACTAAAAGCAGACTGTTAGATTTGGAAAAAACATTGCAGTTAACATTACCTGACAAAATGCGAAAAGGTGAGGTAATTATGGCGCTGGCTAAGCATTTAAAATTGCCTGAGATACGGTTTGACTCATTGGAAATGGCAAAAATTCAGTTACAAATTAAACAAATGGAACATGAGAAAGAATTAAAGCAGCTTGAATACGAAAGAGATAGAGAGGAAAAAGAAAGAGAGAGAGAGGAAAAAGAAAGAGAGAGAGAGTTTGAACTTCGGAAAATAGCCATGGAACATGACAGTCAGTTAAAATTGGCAGACGTAAAGGGAAATGTACAGTTTGAGGATAGTGATGAGGGTAAAGAGAAAGAGCGGCAAAGCCAAAGGCTTGGTGGGGATCTATTTAAATATGTCCAAGCATTGCCAAGGTTTGATGAGAAGGAGGTGGAAGCCTTTTTCATTTCATTTAAGAAGGTGGCTAAACAAAAATGAAATGGCCACAGGACATGTGGGTATTACTGATTCAAACAAAGCTGGTAGGTAGGGCTAGTGAAGTGTTTGCATCACTACCGGAGGAGGTATCTGGGACACAGGTGAAAAAATCCATCTTAGGAGCATATGAACTCGTGCCTGAAGGTTTAGACAACGGTTTAGAAATTTAAGGAAAGAACCTGGTCAAACATACATGGAGTTTGAAAGGGTCAAACAGAGTAATTTCGATAGGTGGATAAGGGCTTTGAAAATAGACCAAACGTATGAAGCTCTCAGAGAAATTATACTTTTGGAGGAGTTTAAAAATTCAATTGCTGATGTAGTGAGAACTCATGTGGAAGAGCAGAGAGTTAAAACTGCGAGATTAGCAGCAGAAATGGCAGATGATTATGAATTAGTTCATAAATCAAAGCTTGGTTTCCGACACCAGTTTTAGCCTGTGAGGGATAGAAACTGGGGACATGAGAAATACTCAAGTAGTAAAGGTAAAGGTGATCTGATGGGAGATAATAAGGAGAGCCACCTCAGATTAAAAAGGAAATCCAGGAGGGTAGGAAAAAAAAGAAAAGTTTCAAATGTTTTCACTTTAATAAACTAGGCCATGTAAAGTCACATGGTGGTCGAAGAAAAGCATTGGGCAGGCTGATGTGGTAAAACAGGATAAGACAGTGGGGTTTGTTAATGTGGTAAAGGAAAGCCCAAGTGAAGCGAAGGACGTGCAAAAAAGTGTACAGCCTGATCGAGAGGTGATTGATAAGATGGTGCCAGGTGCCTTTAAAGAATTTACTTGTGTGGGTAAAGTTTACTCATGTGTATTAGGAGGAGCAGGTAAAGAAGTCACAATTTAAAGAGATACGGGAGCTAATCATGGTAAGAGATGAGTAGTTATGTAGTTTGGGAAGGATGTTGCCAGAAAAGGTGGTAATATGGGGAATTCATGGTGAGAGGAGTAGTGTTCCATTATATAAGGTAAGGTTGGAAAGTCCAGTGAAGAATGGTGAAGTGGTAGTAGGAGTAATAGAGAAACTTGTCCAGGAATACAGTTTATCTTGGGTAATGATATAGCTGGATCGCAGGTGGGAGTGATGCCTACTGTGGTTGAGAAGCCAGTGGAAAATTAGACAACTGAAGTGTTGAAGGTCGAATATCCTGGGATTTTTCCAGATTGGGTAGTTATAAGGTCGCAAAGTCACAGGTTAAGACAAGAGGAGAAATCAAAGAGTGAAGATCAATTTGAAGTGCAATTATCAGAAACGGTTTTCGATCAGATTATTGAAAAAGAACAAGGTGGAGGATGAGGCGGATAATTTTAGTTCAGGAAAATTGGCGGAGTTACAACAGAAAGATGCGGAAATAAAACGGATGTATCAGAAAGCATATACGGAAGAGAAATCTGCGTGTATACCAGAGTTTTATTATCGTAAAATTGATGACTTGATGAGAAAATGGAGACCTTTACATATGCAGGCGGATGAAAAGTGTGCAGAAGTTCATCAAGTGGTATTGCCGGTAGGGTATAGAAAGGAGGTGTTGCGAGTTGCACATGAGGTACCAGTGGGAGGTCATTTGGGAGTAGGAAAACCTCAAGCAGTGATAAAACCAGCGCCTTAATACCCATTCCAGCATTTGAGGAACCTTTTACAAGAGTCCTAATTGATTGCGTAGGACCGCTTCCTAAAACGAAAAGTGGGAATCAATATCTTTTGACTATAATGGGTGCATCTACTAGATTTCCAGAGGCCATCCCTGTACGTAATATTACAGCTAAAAAGATTGTGCAGGAGTTACTTAAATTCTTACTAGATATGGACTACCCACAGAAATTCAATCGGATCAAGGATCAAATTTTACCTCAAGGTTATTCAAAGAAGTTATGGATAGCTTAGGGATAAAACAATTTAAATCAACTGAGTACCATCCAGAATCGCAGGAAGTGTTAGAAAGGTGGCATCAGACATTGAGGACTTATTGTCAAGATTATCCAGAGGATTGGGATAAAGGAATTCCATTCGTACTGTTTGCATTTAGGAATGCACCTAATGAGTCAACCAAATTCAGTCCTTTTGAACTAATTTTTGGTCATGAGTTAAGAGGACCACTTAAATTGATTAAGGAAAAATTGGTGAGTGAGAAATCGGAAATTAAATTATTGGATTAACTGTCAAATTTTAGGGAATGATTAAATAGAGCAGGTGAATTGGCTAGACAGCATTATAAACGTTGCACAAAATGTGATGAAACGGGTAGCGGACAAGAAATCCAAAGTTCGTAGTTTTGCCAGTGGAAATAAAGTTTTAGCATTGTTACCAGTGGTAGGTGAACCTTTAAAAGCAAAGTTTTGCGGACCTTCACAGATTGAAAGGAAATTAAGTGAGGTGGATTATGTGGTAAGAACGCCAGATAGAAGGACAACTCCAAGTGTGTCATGTGAATATGCTTAAAAGGTACTTTGAAAGTGAAGGAGAGAAAAAGGAGGAGGTTTTAATGATTCTAACCAAAGTGACGAACCAAATCCAGATGACTTGGAATTTGACATACCTTAAATTAAATTGGAAAAAGAGGATGTTCTTAAAAATTGGGATAAATTGTTGAGTTACCTTCCGGAGGAAAAACGGACTGACCTGAAAGAGTTATTAATTTCACATGGGCAAGTTTGTGTAGAAAAGTTGGGAAGCACTAAAATCGTTATACATGATGTAGATGTGGGAAATGCTGTTCCAATCAAACAACATCCATATAGACTTAACCCTTTAAAATTGGCACAGGTTAACAAAGAGATTGAGAGTATGCTTAAAAATGGCATAATTGAAGTGAGTTGCAGCCAATGGAGCTCACCCATAGTGATGGTACCTAAACGAGACGGTACCCAACGGTTGTGTGTGGACAATAGAAAGATTAATACAGTTACAAGAACGGACTCTTATCCTATCCCAAGTTTGGAGGATTGCATTGAGAAAGTGGGACAATCAGCTTTTATTTCCAAACTGGATTTACTTAAAGGCTACTGGCAGGTAACCTTATCCGAAAGGGCGAAGGAGATTTCAACTTTTGTAACTCCAGATGGTATATACCAATTCAAAGTTATGCCATTTGGCATGGAAAACGCCCCAGCCACATTTCAACGGTAACTAACAAAGTTGTTTCAGGATTACCCAATTGTGCTGTATACATCGACGATGTGGTAATTTTCAGCCAGACATAGAGAGAACATTTAAAACATCTGATGGAGTTATTCGATCGATTTCAGGAGGTGGGTTTGGTGGTAAACCTAGCCAAAAGTGAATTTGGAAAAGTCACTTTCCTTGGCTATGCAATCGGACAGGTTCAAATGGTCCCACGGGATGTGAAACCAAAAGTTATTGGGAGTTTTCAATACCCTCGACACAAAGGGAAATAATGCGATTTCTTGGCATTAGTGGATTTGATCGAACATTTGTGCAAAGGTTTTGTAGCGTGGTTGCTCCACTGATGGACTTGCTGAAGACACGTCGAAAAATTCAGTGGACAGCGGAGTTTCAACAGGCATTTGACTGCCTGAAAGCTGTGATAACCAATGCTCCTGTGTTGGAGAATTACAAGGGACTCTTTGATCAGATTGAACTAAATTATCTGACTTTAAAGAGAAATGCTGAGGCATAGAGAAATGGATGGATCATGCAGAGACCTTCTTGTTCATAGAGACTGTCAATCGAGAGGGATTCCAGTTGGAGGAAGAAGAAGAAAAAAAATGGACTATATTATTATACCTGTTTGCGTGTGTTGTTTTTTGAAACGAAAAAGTACATTTACTCTGTGCATTTCTTAAAGGATAGTGAAAAGGTGAAAAATGAAACCATCTTGAAGTTGATTGGTTTTTTTTTCTTGGGGGGAGGTGTCATGAGAATGTCACTTTAAGAAATGTTTGTCTGCTCAAGTTACTGCAATGATGTCAGAGTGTGGGTGGAGCTGAGCTCTGGTTCTGCTTTTTAGTTTCACTTTGAGAAAAGCTTGGGTATGTCTGTGTTTTTTGGTTTCATTTCAGGTTGGAGCTGCAGCCAGCCAAAGAAGGTGTAATGTTGTCCTCCCTGCCACCTAAAGACTATCTCTTGATCATTTGGTGAATTCAGAGTGATAACTGTTCTCAGTAGTGAATCTAAACCTGACGTGCTTCTGTTAAAAGGTTTTTTAAAATGTCTTATGGATGTTAAAAGGAAAGTTTAAGGATTACTTAGTATTATATTCTTTGGGGGTTGTATTTGAATTGATAGTTGCTAAGATGCTCACTGTATATTTTAAAAAGGTTAACTTGAGTTCAGAGAATAAACATTGTTTTACTTTAAAAAGTACTTTTCCATTTCTGCTTTACCACACCTGTAGAGTGGGCCGTGTGCTCCCCATATCACAATCTATTAAAAGTCGTGGGTCAGGTGAACTCCATGATACTCTTTGGGGTTCTCTAAACCCTGGCCCATAACACTTTGGCAAGGAAATTCTATGAACAAGCAAGAAGAAATCGTGTTTAGCGAATCGATTAGAAGTTCTTTATCCTTTTGTGGGATGAGATGCGTCAATGGTAGGGCCAGCCTTTGTTACCCATCCCTAATTGCCCTTGAACTGAGTGGATTGCTCGGGCCATTTCAGACGGGCAGTTTAGAGTCAACCGCATTGCTGTGGGTCTGGAGTCACATGTAAGCCAGACCAAATAAAGGCATCAGATTTCCTTTCCAGGTGGGTTTTTATAACATTCAACGATGGCTTGACAGTCACTATTATCATAGAATCCCTTTAGTGCCGAAGGAGGCCATTCAGCCCATCGAGTCTGCACCAACCCTCTGTAAGAGCTCCCCACCTTGGCCCACTCCACCACCCTATTCCTGTAACAATAACCCCACCAATCTTTGGACACTAAATGGCAATTTATCACTTAACCTCTTTGGACTGTGAATAGTTTTATATTTCAGATATTATGATGTGAATTCATGCTGCCATGGTGGGATTTGAACCCATGTGTCCAGAGTTTTTGAGAATGTTACATGTATCAGGAGAGGGAGTGGCGTCATGGACTAGTAATCCAGAGAATAATGCTCTGGGGACCAGGGTTCAAAACTCACCACGGCAACTGGTGAAATCGGAATTCAATTAAAATCTGGAAATTAAAAGTCTAACGGTGACCATAAAACTGTTGTCGATTGTTGCAAAAAAAACCCCACCTGGGTCTCTAATGTACCTTCGGGGAGGAAATCTGCCATCCTTACCCAGTCTGGCCTACATGTTACTCCAGATCCACAGCAATGTGGTTGACTCTTAACTGCTCCTCTCTGAAATGCCCTGAGCATGAGGGACAGGCAGCAAATGCTGGCCCAGGTGGCAATGCCCCACACCCCGAGAATTAAAAACAACACAAGCAGGGTGGGCAAAAGGGACTCAGTAGATGTATTTGGATTTCTAAAAGGTATTTGATGAGCTACCACACAAAAGGTTATTGCGCAAGCTAAGGGAATGTGCAGTTAGCTGATATATTCGTGTGAATAGCGGATTAGCTAACTAACAGGAGACAGAGTTTCGATTAATGGCAAACTAACTCAGGGCCTAACACAGGGGTCAGCGCATGAAAGGATGGACTGTATTTCAATCAAACTTGCTGGTGATACAAACATAGGCAGTGACGCAAGTTGGGAGGAGGATAAGGAGAGTCTGCAAAGGGGTTTAGCTCAGTTAAGCAGATGGAATATAATGTGGGAAAATCATGCCACCCTTTTGGTGGGATGAAAACAGGATTTTGTTTAAGTGGAGGGAGAATGCTGCAGTACAGAGGGACCAGGGTGTCCATGTTCACAGGCAAGGGCTGTTTCAAGCAAAATGGTCTAAAATTGTGCATGGTGCGAACGGGGGCAAAATGTGTGTTGGGGGCGGGACTGTAAAATCTGGTCTGCCGTTCAAAAGTTCAATTACTTTGGCTGGAGTGGAAATCGGTGGCGGGAATGGAAAATCCTGCTAGCGGGAGTGGAATGTCCTGCTGGCAGGAATAGAAAACCTGCTGGCAGGAGGGGCTGTACAAATACTGCCCTACAGGGCAGATACCTGCAGAGAGAAACTAGAAGGTGGGTCAAATTTCAATACACGCTGAGCAGAAGAAAGTTGACCATATTTGTTCAAACGAGTCAGCCGAGGTGGAATTGGAGTACCACCTGAAGGGAAGGCAGGGGCAGGGAGGAGCCGGGGGATCTGGTAAATTGCTCATTTCGAGAGCCGGCACCAACACGATGGGCCGCAAGGCCCACTGAAGCGCTGTCACAATTCTGCCATTCTGTGAAACAATTTCTGCTCGTTGTCGACTCTAGACGTCGTCCATAGATTGGAGCCGTGGATTACAGGAGAGAAATTGGGAAACACACAAAGACCGGAAGATAGTGGGAGCTCTCTTTCACAAACAGTATTCGATGTTCGACCAATCGTTCATTTTATGAACCTGTGACTGATAAGGTTTTTTGTTAACCGCAATGGACTGTACAGTGGCGCAGTGCTTAGTTCGGCTGCCTCATAGAGACAGGGATCCAGACACAATTCTGATCTCGGGTGGCTCTGTGTCGAGTTTGCACCTTCTCCCCATTTCCTTCAGGTGCTCCGGTTTCCCCCCACAGTCCAAAGGTTGGGTGGATTGGCCGTGCTAAATATTCCCTCAGTCCAAAAGGTTGGGTGAGGTTATGGCGTTACGGGAAGAGAGCATGGGTCTAGGTGGTGTAGCCATCTGGGATGGCCACGTCCCGATTACAAAATGGACTCTTGCAAAGAATGCAGGGAAAATTGGACAATGCTAAGAAACAAGCAGGTGCAAGCTCTGTCTGTTGATTAGAACCTTAAACTCTCAGACAGGACAGAAACTACCAAACAATCTACATACGAATGAGCCATCTCCGGGGACAAAAGGGAAACATTTAGATACACAATGTTAGGACAGACTCCCCGGCACCAGAAGAAGCTAAGACAAAGCAGACTGACAGTCACCAGGACACACCCAGCGATCAGGGAACCACCCCTCTATTGGAGGAAAAGCGATACAGATGATTGGGAAAGACCCAATTAGTTGAAGCCAAGTTCAAAGCCCGCCCAAACGCGCACGAAGCCCCTTTTCCGTATAAAAGGTATTCCCCAAGGGAGAATGCCCTCTTTTGGCTTTGGCTCTCACCGAAGAGAGAGACCAGCCTAGCAGCTACAGCAGACCAAGTAAGTTCCAAGTCAATGCACACTACGAGATAGACGCTCCTAGTTGCTACCCTGTAAACAGCTCAACCCAGCAGCCTCAGAACCGAGCAACGGCCATTGTTCCTCTGACTGAGTGGGCGCCCAAAGCTAAGTATAGGCTTTAGTAATAGTGGTAGTTTAGTCTGTAGAGTTTATGCAGGAGTAGATTTGACCGTGTGTAAACAAATGAGCATTGCTTTTGAGCTTACTAACTGGTGTATCGAGTCATTGATCAGTATTTGGTTCTGAACCTTGTGGCAGTGTCGAAAGATACCTGGCTTTGACTCTTGAGCAAACGTGATTAAACAGAGCCAAATTAAGAGCCAACCAAAAGTTCGCAACATTTACTGGCGACTCTGGTGGGACTCGACTTAGAAGTGGTCTAACCACTCCAAGAGAACCCAGAATTTGAATTGAGAATCCAATTGGGAACAGAAAGAAAAACCACAAGCGTCAAAACAGTACTGATCAAGCCACTGAGATTCAGAAGTGTGTTAATGCATGCGTACTAACAGGGATATAAGGTAAACCTGAGAGATTTTGTTGCGTAAAACTGTCGGGAGTTTTGTAGGCCGGAAATTAGCGTAAGCCGTACCCGTGTTTACATCACCGCTTTATCACCCCTTGTTCCAAATTCAGCAGAAATCCTAGATAGAGAGAATGGCAATGAAGGTAATGGAACGTCTTATGAAACACCCAGGAATTCGAGGTCGCAGCAACCAGTAGAGTAGGACAGTGTCCCGTTTGGGAAGAAGAGATCAGGAAATATCTCAAAGGGAAAGGATGGCCCCTTTGGAGTGAATTCTGTGATAATGAGAAAACAGGACCCGGGAGTATAGGACATACTTGGTGGGAGAACATGTCAGAGATACACAAGAAGAGCTTGGGAAAAGCTCGCAAGCCGATGGCAATCGGGTCCTGTTTGGCACAATTGCGAGGCACAGAGGAGGTTGTTCGGACGCTCCGTAATGAGATAGAGGAGAGAGGCAGAGGTAGTGAGGTAGATGTGAGTGAGTTAGAGAAAGGGAATCGAGATCTGAAAAAGCAGTTAGCAGCAAAGAACAGAGAGGTGGATGATGCCAAGAGGGCACATCAGTCTTGTCTCGTGCATTTGAACAGTTTTCAGACGCAATACGATAAGGCCTACCAGGACACGCAACGTGTGGCCTTGGTAAAACAAGGAACAGAACAGCAAGTTGAGAAATTGCAGAAACAGTGCAATGATTTAAAAGCAGCCCAACGAGCACTCCATACTTCCACGACGGAACAAAGGCAGAGCTCCGTAGACCACGCAAAATGCCGGAAGCAAATTGCAGAATTGCAATCTCTGCTGCCCATGCAAAATGGATTTCAGAGTACATTTGGACCCCAATTAGATCAAGTAAATGGCCCCGACTGGCAGGAATTGAACGAGACTGCCCATAGATACGTACATGGGACATGTACGCAGGAGAAACCCCAGAAAAGGAAAGAGCCCCAACCCCCCCATGAATCCTGTAACCACAAACCGCAGAGCCGCAGGAAAAGGAGAAGCAGACTTCCTTTACACAACCCCGTTAACCGTATCCCAATTACGGGATGCGTGTGGAAAAATTACACCGTTCCTTCCCACCTCAAACCCCCACCAATTTTTTGCGAAAGTCAAACAACAGGCAACCATGTACGGCCTGGACGAAAAGGAGCAAGTGAAGCTCACAGTTTTAAGCCTCGACCCTTCAGTCGTAGCAGCACTTCCCGACCCACAGAATATAGGAGGAGGCACACTCCGAGAGATGCACACTGCGATCCTTGATGCGATCAGCTTTAACAGAGGAGACCCCGTAGAAGGCAAAAGAAGACAGAGCACCCCACAGCATTTGCTGGACGTTTGTGGATTGACTTTGCCGCAGTTTTTGGAGAGTTAGCCCGCACCCATTTGTCCCCAGATAATATGGCCAAATGGATCCGAATTCTAGTCTCCCACGCCACGGAAGCAGGATGAAAAGCTTGCGCAAATTATGACCCCTCAGATGAGGCCCACAATGAAAAATGGGTTTTGAAGAGATTGTCCCGCGCTTGGGAGCAATCAATTGCAGGCAAACCCGCATTTATAACACCCGATGAAGAGCAGGCAGAGATGAACCCAGTTAAAGGGCACCAGAACCCCGCATGGGTAAATGAGGGCAGGAACAGCCAACCCCAGCCAAAACCTCAAGAATGTTATAATTGTGGACAGCTAGGACACTTTGCACGAGAGTGCAACACGCCCCAGAAGCAGCAGAGAAACCAACAGACAGGCACCCTGAACAAGAATAGGGCAAAGTTGATCCATAGCGTTAGCGCCCGTTCAGAGAGTACAGACATGAACGGCACCGACTGACAGTGTTCGGGCTCCCCAACCTGGGTCTGCGACACCCGTTGGGACAAGTCCGGTAGACCGGTAGTAGCAGGCAAAGTTCGGGGACAACCCGTAGAATTTCTTTGGGACACAGGAGGGTCCCGCACCACACTCAATTCCTCCACGATATTTTCCAGCGAGACACGTGGCCCACAACAGACACCATCACACTCAACGGCTTTACAGGCCATTTACAACAGGGACACATCACAGCCTCTATAGCAATACAGATAGGGAACATCACGACCAAGCACCCCATAGTTTTAGTTCATCTGCCCCAGACAGCAGAACATATCCTTGGGATCGATTTCATGAGCTCCCATAACCATTCTTTCAACCCAGTGAACAAGTCTGTATGGAAAATGGCAAAGACAGCACGAGCCCCCGCCACGCTAACAGTAGGAGAATATGTAAATAGGATTAGCTCAGTAGGAGACTTCTGGTTCGACCCTCGAGCCATTAGTGCAGACAAACAGGTTATGGCAGTCCTGCAGGAACATAAAGCAGCATTTGCACAGCACAAGCACGACTGTGACAGTTTGACTGGCTTTGTGAACATTACAGGTCCCGACCCTAAACCCCAGATGCAGTACGGATTTCCCCAGGAAGCAGAGGGAGAAATCTCCAAAGTAATAGAGAGTTTATTCGATCAAGGCGTACTCAGATCAGTAACCACCACAAACAATGCAACGATTTGGCCTGTAAGGAAACCCGATGGATCATGGCGACTGACCATTGATTACCGGGAACTGAACAAAGTAACCCCAGCAGCAGCCCGCACCATAGCCACGGGTCCCGAGACCATGCTCAAACAGGGACTCCAGTCAAAATCTTTTTCGGTTTTGGACCATTCCATTGGCTTCTGGTCCATTCCATTGGCTAAAACGTGCCAGTACAAATTGGCCTTTACATTCCAAGGGCAACAGTACACGTGGACGTGCCTTCCACAAGGCTTCCACAACTCCCCCTCCATTTTCCACCGGCAGCTGGCAAATGGTTTAGCAAAATTTTCCCGCCCCGATTGTCTGGTCCAGTATGTAGACGACTTGTTACTACAGACAGACACAAAGGGAGAGCACATTTCGATTCTCGCCGAACTCCTAGGGCTCCTAAAAGAAATTGGTTGTGAAGTCAACCCCAAGAAGGCCCAGATTCTGAAAGAAAAGTGATTTGCTTTGGAACAGTGGTCACACATGGTAAACGCGAGATCGAGCAAAAGTGAATTGACTCAATCGTCAAATTGCCCCTTCCCCACAATGTCTCAGCCCTCCGGTCATTTTTAGGACTGGTTGTTTACTGCTGAAACCATATTGACGGTTTCACCACTGAAGCAGCGCCCCTTTCCAAACTTCTCAAGAAGCAGGCATCTTGGGAATGGCTTCCACAGCATATGGATGCCGTGGATGCTTTAAAAAGAGCACTCAGCACAGCCCCCGCACTACAGGTCCCAGATCCACATTCCCCGTATGCAATCGAGGTAGCAAGCACCGACCAAACCCTTTCGGCCATTCTCCTCCAGGAACGCCACAACCAGTTACGCCCCGTAGCATATGCCTCACGTGTGTTAGACCCCGTAGAGCAAGGATTTTCTGCCTGTGAAAGGCACCTGCTTGCAGTTTTTTGGGCAGTGCAATACTTCGCCTACATTACAGGACTCAACCCCATCACCATCCTCACAGAACACACCCCAACACAACTATTGTTAGACGGCCGACTTAAAGATGGCACAGTCAGCCAAATCCGCGCAGCCCGTTGGACCCTTCTTTTACAGGGACGGGACATCACGGTAAAGAGAACCAAAACCCACACCTTCCTTGCCGATAATTTGTAGTATGCAGGCACCCCTCATGAATGTGAGATCATCACCACAAAACAGAACACAGGCCCATTTATTCCCAAAACACCCCCCAGGAAAACAGGTAGTGCACCACAGAGACCCCAGCCCACAGACATGTGCGCACCCCTGAAGATATATGTGGATGGCTCATCCACAGTGTTAAACGGAAAGAGAATTACCAGTTGCGGTATATATGTAGAGGACGCGCCCTAGGTGAAATTTCCTTCAAGTTGCCAGGACACTTAGGCTCGCAGGCAGCTGAGCTGGCAGCAATCGCTTACATTGTAGACCACCCAGACTTGTTCCCGACCCCAGCAGTCATCTACTCAGACAGCTTGTATGTCTGTAATAGTTTGACAGAATTCCTACCACTCTGGGAAACAAGAGGATTTGTTTCCGCGGATGGTAAACCCCCCCCCCCTCAGCCCCATTACTCCGTCATATGGGACAGCACGGTAGCATTGTGGTTAGCACAATTGCTTCACAGCTCCAGGGTCCCAGGTTCGATTCCCGGCTTGGGTCACTGTCTGTGCGGAGTCTGCACACCCTCCCTGTGTGTGCGTGGGTTTCCTCCGGGTGTTCCGGTTTCCTCTCACAGTCCAAAGATGTGCAGGTTAGGTGGATTGGCCATGCTAAATTGCCCTTAGTGTCCAAAATTGCCCTCAGTGTTGGGTGGGGTTACTGGGTTATGGGGATAGGGTGGAGGTGTGGGCTTGGGTAGGGTGCTCTTTCCAAGAGCCGGTGCAGACTCGATGGGCCGAATGGCCTCCTTCTGCACTGTAAATTCTATGATTCAATGATTCTATGATATCTTAGAGACAGCGAAGGATAGGAAATACAGAATAATTAAGGTTTGCAGTGATCACCGTTCTTTCCCCCCAGTAACGTTAAAGCAGACGCCCTAGCGAAGGCAGGCTCCAGGCATAGTTATTTTTGGAACCCCCCAAAAACACCCCAGTTCACGCAGTTCAGGTCTCACAGGCCAACATTCAGGATTTAGCAAAGGCCCAGAAAGAGGACGAGAAACTCAAGGAAGTTTTAAAGGGAACCTTCCCAGCCCCGTACAACAAGTTTAGAAACGCAATCACCACACATGACAGTGTGATTTTAAAGGATGGCCTTTATATAGTTCCCAGCCAGGACAGGAACCAGATCATTTGTCAGTTCCATGACAATCAGGGACACCAAGGAATTGAACGCACCCTAGCCCACTTCAGACCGCTTTGTTAGGTGCCTGATTTAAAAATCGATGTCACATACTACGTAGAAAATTGCTTAATCTGTGCCCAGAACAATCCGGACAGATATGCGAAAAAGGCTCAACTTAGTCACACCCAACCCGTTAATGGACCCTGGACAAATCTCCTGATAGATTATATAGGACCCCTACCTCCGTGCAGAAATGGTTACAAGTATGCGTTGGTGGTCATAGACACCTTCACAAAATGGTTGGAAGCATTTCCGTCAAGAACTAATATGACCAAGACAACAGCTAAAATATTAACACACCACATCTTCACAAGATGGGCCCCCCACGCAGTATAGAGTCCGATCAAGGCTCCCATTCCGGACGTGTAATGAAAAACATCCTCACGATTTTCGGCATTAGACAAAAGTTCCATGTAGCCATCTGGGATGGCCACGCCCGATTACAAAATGGACACTTGCAAAGAATGTAGGGAAAATTGGACAATGCTAAGAAACAAGCAGGTGCAAGCTCTGTCTGTTGATTAGAACCTTAAACTCTCAGACAGGACAGAAACCACCAAACAATCTACATACTAATGGGCCATCTCCGGGGTCAAAAGGGAAACATTTAGATACACAACGTTAGGACAGACTCCCCGGCGCCAGATGAAGTTAAGACAAAGCAGACTGACAGTCACCAGGACACGCCCAGCGATCAGGGAACCACCCCTCTATTGGAGGAAAATCGATACAGATGATTGGGAAAGACCCAATTAGTTGAGGCCAAGTTCAAGGCCCGCCCAAAAGTGCGCGAAGCCCCTTTTTCCGTATAAAAGGTATCCCCCAAGGGAGAACCGCCCTCCTTTGGCTTTGGCTCTCACCGAAGAGAGAGACCAGCCTAGCAACTGCACCAGACCAAGTAATTCCCAAGTCAACGCACGCTACGAGATAGACGCTCCTAGTTGCTACCCTGTAAACAGCTCAACCCAGCAGCCTCAGAACTGAGCAACGGCCATTGTTCCTCTGACTGAGTGGGCACCTGAAGCTAAGTATAGGCTTTAGTAATAGTGGTAGTTTAGTCTGTAGAGTTTATCCATGAGTAGATTTGACTGTGTGTAAATAAATGAGCATTGCTTTTGAACTTACTAACTGGTGTATCGAGTCATTGATCAGTATTCGGTTCTGAACCTTGTGGCGGTGTCGAAAGATACCTGGCAACTCTTGAGCAAATGTGAAGAAACAGAGCCAAATTAAGAGCCAACCAAAAGTTAGCAACAGTGGGGTGCTCTTTTGGAGGTTCGGTACAGACTCGATGGGCTGAATGACCTTCTTCTGCACTGCAGTGACTTTATGATTCTATGAAGTATTCAGGGTATGGGGCAAAAGCGGGACTATGGAGTCCGACCAAAAATTGTCTGCCATCTCATTGAATGGTGAATGGGACAGGCTGGAGGGGAAGGCGAGACCCTCGGGGAGTGTTGGGACAGAGAGCAGGAGCGTCAGGAAGCATCTGGCCAGGGAGTAGAAGCAATAGGGAGCATCCTGACGGAGGGGGAAACATCGTAGAGGCTCTGGAAGGAGAGGATGAGTGTCAAAGAGGGTGGTGTCTGGATTTTTCCTCCTGCTCCTCGATTCCTTAAGAAGTGAATAAATGTAGTTTTAATAAAAATTGATGAAAAGAAAAGAGACTTCTTTTGAAATGGAGTTGCCAGCATTGCTGTTTGATTAACGTCATTGTTTTGACATGGGAAAAGAGGGGGCTATGTTTGATAATTTACTGAGTCGTTTGCTGGAATGGGTCGATGACGCGGCGCTGTCAGCTGCTTGCTGCACTCTCAGTCCCGGAGAAGTCCCCTCCGCGCATCCAAAGTTGTTGGCGACTTGCTCCCCTCGCCACACGGGCACAGGAGGCTGTTGTACTCAATGCTGTACAGGCTGCTGTCAGGTTGCTGAACAGCCTGCTCCAGTAACAGCTGGGCATCCCCAGCCATCGCCAACTGGTCCCGGCCCTTCAAAAATAAAAGGAGCGCTGCAACGCTCGAATCTCCCAGTGGCAGCTGTCGCGGATTACAGGCCCAGATGCACAGAGAGAAAGCGATAGAGAGAGAGGGGCCTACCTTTGAAACTCTAGGTTTGCCGGTACTGGGATGAGAGACAAACAGCAACCATCCTGTCTGGAGGAGGGGGGGGAGGGGGATTTTAGAGTGCCCAATTCATTTCCCCCCCCCCCCCCAATTACAGGGCAATTTAGTGTGGCCAATCCACTTAGCCTGCACATCTTTTGGGTTGTGGGGGCGAAACCCACGCAAACAAGGGGAGAATGTGCAAGCTCCACACGGACAGTGACCCAGAGCCGGGATCGAACCTGGGACCTCGGCACCGTGAGGCAGCAGGGCTAACCCACTGCGCCACCGCGCTGCCCTTGAGAAAGAGAGTTAATGTATCGCGTCCGGTATGGGTCTGCTGATGAACTCCAAAACAGGGTAAAGATCGGGCTGCCAACCCTGCCCCAGGCTTGGCCTGGTCACTAGGAATTAAAGATTAACCCCCAATAAACTGCCCATGGAAACCCTTGAGAAAGGTCATCGGGACATTTGAAAAAATGTTTTCCTTTTTGTCATTTTCTTTCAACTTTCTTTTGAACTTCATAGAATCATAGAATTTACAGTACAGAAGGAGGCCATTTGGCCCATCGAGTCTGCACCTTTCCTTGGGGTGACGCGGTGTCACGCTGGTTAGCACTGCTGCCTCACAGCGCCAGGGACCCGGGTTCAATTCTGGCCTCGGGTGACTGTGTGGAGTTTGCACTTTCTCCACATGTCTGCTCCGGTTTCCTCCCGCAGTCCAAAGATGTGCAGGTTAGGTGGATTGTCCGTGCTAAATTGCCTCTCAGTGTCCTCAGGTTAGGTGCGGTTACAGGGATAGGGTGGGGAAGTGGGCCTATTTAGGGTGTTCTTTCGGAAGGTCAGTGCAGACTTGGTGGGCTGAATGGCCTCCTCATAGGGATTCTATGATTCCACGGACTTATCTCTCTAACAGAAATAAAACAATTGAAAATGCAGGGGGTGGGGGAGACTATTCGGCTGACCGTCAGGCACCATCCAGTTAGCCAATGAACTAATGAGTCCTTTTGCTTTCCAATTGGCGGTCGGAAGGCAATCTGTTACGAGGATGGGTGTGTCGGATGACTAAGGGTTGGACTGTTGACATTGGCAGTCTTCCGGATGCGATTTACCGGCCCCTCCACCGCAGGTTTTGTAGCGGCAGAGGCAGCTCATCATTGGCCGCTGGCTGGGTCATTCGGTCCCGCCAAAGTCAATGGCCATTTTTATTGCTTGCTGGGGGAGGGGGGGGGGGGGGGGGGGGCGGAATACCTTCGGCAGGACCAGAATATTCCGTTGGTGGGAACTGTCGGAAAATCCCATCCTACATTAAAACCGAATGACCGGTCACATTCTGTGGACATCCGTCCCGGCAGGCTTGGCTAAGATTGTTGCCCAGCTCCCCTGGACTTTTGGGACGATGGGATGAACTCTCACTCCCACTGTCGTCCCAATCTCTCGCTACACTGAGGAGTTCTGGCGAGCGGAGCACCTCGGTGTAAAAAATTGGGCTATGTGAGACCTTGGCCGTGCGTCCTCCACTGAGCCCCTTATTTAATGCGGGTGGCGTTGTATAGCCATGTGTTTCTTGGCACTGTGAGCGCTGGGAAACACACGGCTAAACGCGCTCGCTATGGGACTTTGTTCCCATTTAGTTGAATCACGCCCACTGTGCTATTTTGTTTCTCCGTCTGAAGTGAGTAACTTTTACCCACATTATTATGCATCGTGATGTTGATTGAGAGATAAACATTTAAGGACACCAGGGAAAGTAACCCCCCTCCCCCACCCCACCCCCTGCCGTCGCTCCCCCCGCCGTCCCCCCAGACTCCTTCAAAATAATAAAATAATATCAGGGATCCTCTACGTCCACTTGAGGGGGTAGATGAAAGCCTTGCTGTAACATCTCACCCAGAAGAGAGCACCTTTGGCATTGGAACAGTCCCTCAATAGTGCACTGAAGTATCGGTCTACATTTTCACATCCGAGTGGGAATTGAATCCCTGAATCCTCAGGGATAAAGATACTCCCAACTGAACCACAGAAACTTTCTAGCAGCCTTACAACATACTGGCTACAGCCCAAATCACAGTAGAATCACAGAATGATACAGGAAAGAGGCCATTTAGCCCACCATACCTCTGCTTTCCATCCCTATTTTTCCTTCTATAGCTTTGCAAATTTTTCCTTTTTTAAATAAAATAAATGTTTTGCCCAATTCCCTTCTGATAGTCGTTGTCAAATTTGCTTCCACCGGACATAGAGACGGAGGGTTTTACAACGTAGAGACGAGGAGGCCCTTTTTGCCTACCGTATTTGCGCTAGCCATCAAACATCTATCTACTCGAATCGAATTTTCCAGCATTTGGTCCATAACCTTGTGTGCTCTGGCATTTCAAACGCTCATCAAAATGTTGTGAGGGTTCCCGCCTCTACCAACCTTGCAAGCAAGTGAGTCCCAAATTCCCCCCAGTTTCTCCACAAATCCCCTCTAAATCTCCTGCTCCTTACCTTAAACCCATGCCCCCTTGGTTATGTACCCCTGTACCAAGGCGAAAAGTTTCTTCCTGCCTGCCCTATCTCTGTCCCTCATCATTTTGTACGCTGAATCACAAAATCCCTACAGGGCAGAAGGAGAACATTCAGCCAATGGAGTCTGCACCGACTCTCCTAACAAGCAACCGACCTAGGCCCACATCCCTTCCTATTCCTGTAACCCCACCAAACCTTTTGGACATAAGGGGTAATTTATCATGGCCAATTCACCTAATCTGCCAATCTTTGGTCTGTGGGAAGAAACCGGAGCAGCCGGAGGAAACCCACGCAGACAAGGGGAGATTGTGCAAACTCCACCCAGTCACCCGGGTTCCTGGAACTGTGAGGCAGCCGTGCTAACCACTGTGCCACCATGCCACCCGATCAGGTCCCCCCTCAGCCTTCTGTGCTCTAAGGAGAGCGACCCCTGCCCGAACCAGCCTCTCTGTCAGGCAGTGCAATTCCGGATCGTTCTCTCCGCCGAGCAAAGCAAAGTCTTTCTTTTTTTTAAATTAAAAAAAAAATTAATTTAGAGTGCCCAATTCATTTGTTTTCCAATTAATGGGCAATTTAGCGTGGCCAATCCACCTAACCTGCACTTTGTTGGGATGTGGGGGTGAGACCCACGCAGACACGGGGCGAATGTGCAAACTCCATGTGGATAGTGACCCGGGGTCGGGATCGAACCCGAGTGTTCAGCACCGTAGGCAGCAACGCTAACCACTGTGCTGTCGGCAAAGCAGATTCTTAGCGCTTTTGCTTTGTGTCACAGGACGAGCCTTCTTCATTCAGCGAGTGCCTTCCTACACGCGCTCTGCAAACCTTCATCTTGGCAACAATCTACATTGCAGGCACAAAATGAATAGGTTACAAGACTGATTTCATCCCACAGCATTCAATCAGCTTGTCATATTAAACGCGATATCATTTCTGTTCAATTACTGGTCAATTTAGGCTTTGTGCTTCTGGCCGCCAGCCAAGGTGACCTGGAAAATGTTCTTTTTTGTGACCACAGCTCCCGCCTGGGGAATCATTCTACTACCGTGTTCCGGATGTGACATTACATTATGGCTCCACCTGACCCCCCCCCCCCCCCCCTTCCACCCCCCTTCCCCATGTGAAAGTAAAATAACTCATCACACTATTTTGAAGGAGAGCAGGGGAGTTCCCTAATAGTTCCCCGAACAATATTTATCCCTCAATCGCCATCACATGGGAAACAAAAGCAGATTATCTAGGCAGTACCGGGATCTTGCTGTGCGCACATCTTTTCTGCATCATGGCGCTTCAAAAGCTCTATGGGACCACCTGAGGTCTCGAAAGGTGCTATCCAAATGCAAGCCTTTCATCCTCATTCAAATTTGATTTTAGCCAGTCGTGTGGTGCAGTGGGTAGAGTCCCTGCCTCCTGAGCTAGCAGTCCAGATCCGAGTGCCATCCCAGGACTTAATGGCCAAAGGAAGGTGAGTTCACAACGTGGAACAGAATCCCTACAGCGCAGAAGGAGGCCATTTAGCCGATCGAGTCTTCACCGACCCTCTGAAAGGGTACCCTACCTAAGCCCACTCCCCACCCTATCTCTGTAACCCCTTAACTCCACCTCAAACTGCACATCCCTGGACACTAAGGGGCAACATTTATCATGGCCAATCCACCTAACTTGCACATCATTGGACTGTGGGAGGAAACTGGAGCACCCGGAAGAAACCCACGCAGACACGGGGAGGATGTGCAGACTCCGCACAGACAGTCACCCAAGGCTGGAATTGAACCCGTTCTCTGGCGCTGTGAGGCAGCAGTGCCAGCCACTGTGCCACTGAGTACACACGCATCAATGGTAGACAGTAAGAGTGGGAGAGATCCCTGGTCTGCTTTGCTTGATGCAGAGTGATGCCCCCTCAAGTTACAAGGCTGGAACTTTCGTGCCCCCCCCCCCCAACCCATGGGATTCTCACAGTGGCTGCGGCGAGCCATTGGGATCATCGACAGAATCTTCCAGTCCTGCCGCTTTTCTATGCCTGGTCCAGCCGCGCCCCACAGCCAGGGAACCCGCTGCAAGGGGTGGTCTTCGAGGAGACTGGAAGATGCCACAGGTGGTGAGGAGCTGGAAAACACTGTACGAGCAAATTAGAAATAGCCTGTAGTTAAATTGTTCCTTCCAACTATTTATTGACATCCAGAGCTTCCCTCATGGTAATTACGTTATTCTTTTGTCACAGACCATTCTGTGTCTTGCACCCTTGGTCACCTCACTCTGTCGTCATGCTTACATCATCATTAACATCACGGTTTAATTAATGCTGCCGTTAACCCTTTATGTAGGAATGGTAACAGCCAATTTGCTCACAGCAAGCTCCCAACATACAGTGATGTGTTAATGAGTAGAGATAATCCATTTTCTTTTTGTGGTGTTGACTGAGGGAGAACGTCACACTGATTTTAGAGTCATAGAGTCATAGGGCCATAGAGTTTTACAGCACAGAAAGAGGCCTGCACCGGCCATCAAGCATCTGTCTGTTCTAATCCCATTTTCCAGCAATTGGTTATTAGCCTTGTGTGCTGTGGCGTTTCAAATGCTCATCTAAATTCTTCTTAAATGTTGTGAGGGTTCCTGCCTCTCTCACCCTTTCAGGCAGTGAGTTCCAGACTCCCACCACCCTCTGGGTGAAAAGGTTCTCCTCAATTCCCCTCTAAATCTCCTGCCTCTTACCTTAAACCTGTGCCCCCTGGTATTGACCCCTCTCCGAAGGGGAAAAGTTTCTTGCTATTCACCCTATCTATGCTCCTCATTATTTTGTACACCTCAAGCAGGTCCCCCCTCAGCATTCTCTGCTCTAAGAAAAACAACCACAGCCTAACCAGCCTCTGTTCATCGCTGAAACGCTCCAGCCCAGGCAACACCCTGGTGAATCTCCTCTGCACCCTCTCCAGTGCAATCACTTCCTTCCGAAAGTGTGGTGACCAGAACGGCACACAGTACTCTAACTGTGACCTAACCAGAGTTTTATACACTCCATCATAACCTCCCTGTTGTTTTTTGCTATGTCTTGGCTAATCGGGGCTTTTCACAGTAACTTCATTGCAGTGTTAATGTAAGCCTACTTCTGACAATAAAGATGATTATTATTCCAACTCCCTTCCTAACCACCTTATCTACCTGTCCTACTGCCTTCAGGGACCTATGGACATTCACCCCAAGGTCCCCTGGTACTCTGTATTCCTAACGCCCTACCATTCATTGTGTATTCCCTTGCCTTATTAGTCCTTCCAAAATACATCGGGCGGAATTCTCCGCCCCCCCATGCCGGGTGGGAGAATCGCTGGGGCGCCGCACAAGTCCCGCAAGTCCCGCCACGCCGCCCCGGCACCCGCACGCGATTCTCTCATCCCCCAAACCGGCGCGGCGAGAATCACGGCTGGCCGCTGGGAGAATCGCCGCTCGCCGCTTGTAACAGGCGAGCGGCGATTCTCCGGCCTGGATGGGCCGAGCAGCCTGCCCAGCACGACAGGTTCCCGCTGGCGCCGTCCACACCTGGTCATTGCCGGCGGGAACAGCGCGGGAATGCTTGGGGGGGGGGGGGGTGCGGCCTGGAGGTGGGGGAGGGGGGTTCCTGCACCGGGACGCCTCAAAAGTGGTCTGGCCTGCGATCGGTGCCCACCACCCGGTGGGCCGGCCTTTCTGAAGGAGGACCTCCTTTCCTCCGCCGCCACACAAGATCCATCTGACATCTTCTTGCGGGCAGGACGGCAACCGTGCATGCGCGAGTTGGCGCCGGTCAACCTGCGCATGCGCGGGTGAAGTCATTTACGTGGCTCCGGCCGCGTCATTTACGCGGCGCCGCTTTTATGCGCCGCCAAGGCCCGGCGCGCGTAAATGACGCTGCGGTTTTCACTCCGGCGTCGGGACTTAGTCTCCCGATGGGAGAATTGCGCCCATCACCCCCCACTTTTCAGGGTTAAATTCCATTTGTCACTGTTCTGACTATCTGACCAGCCCGACTTACAGGAGACTGCTAGACCTGGATAGAGTGGACGTGAAGAGAATGTTTCCACTAGTAGGAAAAACTAGAACCCGAGGTCACAGCCTCAGACTGAAGGGACGATCCTTTAATACTAACATGAGGAGGAATTTCTTCAGTCAGAGGGTGGTGAATCTGTGGAACTCTTTGCCGCAGAAGGCTGTGGAGACCAATTCACTGAGTGTCTTAAATGCAGAGATAGGTAGGTTCTTGATTAATAAGTGGATCAGGGGTTATGGGGAGAAGGCAGGAGAATGGGGGTGAGAAAAATATTAGCCATGATTGAATGGCGGAGCCGTCTCGATGGGCTGAATGGCCTTATTCTGCTCCTATGTCTTATGGTCTTAATCATCCTGTAATCTAAGGGTTTACTCCTCACTGTTTACCACATCACCAATTTTTGTTTCTTCAGGATAGTATTGTGGGATCTCTTGCATCCACCCAAGTAGGCATAAAACCGCGGTTTAATGTTTCATTCTGAAAAGTGACACCTCCGACAGTGCAGTGCTCCCTCATCAGTTCTGCACTGGAGAGTGGTCAGCCTTGGGTTTTCTTGGGTTCAGATGCTGGAGTGGGACTTGAACCATGGGACCTTATGGCTCAGAGAGTGCTCCCAACTGAGCCACGTCTGACAGGAAGGGTGGGGGCGGAATGCGGGGTGAGGGGAGTTGGTGAGCGGGTAACACTTTTAGCCTCAGAAGCTGGTGGGCTCCAGTCCTGCTCCAGGGTCTGAAGCACAGAATCCCAGGCTGACACTCCAGCACAGTACCGAGGG
Organism: Scyliorhinus torazame; assembly: GCF_047496885.1. NCBI lineage: Eukaryota > Metazoa > Chordata > Chondrichthyes > Carcharhiniformes > Scyliorhinidae > Scyliorhinus > Scyliorhinus torazame. The sequence continues at coordinate 187,792,118 of NC_092720.1, read as the reverse complement.
AGCACTGCACTGTCTGAGAGGCCGTCTCTCAGATTACCTTCTTCATCGAGGCGCAACCGTCTGACCTCTCAGATGGACGGCGCAAATCTCCCCGCCCCTATTCGAAGACACACGAACATAGTTGCTGGGGTGGGCCATTCAGCCCCTCGAGCCTGCTCTGCCATTTGACTACATCATGGAAACATAGAAACTAGGAGCAGGAGTAGACCATTTGGCCCTTCCAATCTGGTCTGCAATTCAGTATGATCCAAATGTGAGGTAATGCATTTTGGACGATCTAACACAGGTAGGGAATATACAGTGAATGGTAGAACCCTCAAGAGTATTGACAGTCAGAGAGATCTAGGTGTACAGGTCCACAGGTCAATGAAAGGGGCAACACAGGTGGAGAAGTTAGTCAAGAAGGCATACGGCATGCTTGCCTTCATTGGCTGGGGCATTGCGTATAAAAATTGGCAAGTCATGTTGCAGCTGTATAGAACCTTACTTAGGCCACACTTGGAGTATAGTGTTCAATTCTGGTCACCACACTACGAGTAGGATGTGGGGGCTTTAGAGAGGGTGCAGAAGAGATTTACCAGAATGTTGCCGGGTATGGAGGGCATTAGCTATGAGGAGCAGTTGAATAAACTCGGTTTGTTCTCACTGGAACGACGGAGGTTGAGGGGCGACCTGATAGAGGTCAACAAAATTATGAGGTGCATAGACAGAGTGGATAGTCAGAGGCTTTTTCCCAGGGTAGAGGGGTCAATTACTAGAGGGCATAGGTTTAAGGTGCGAGGGGCAAGGTTTAGAAGAGATGTACGAGGCAATTTCTTTACACAAAGGGTAGTTAGTGAGTGCCTGGAACTCGCTGCTGGAGGAAGTGGTGGAAGCAGGGATGATAGTGACATTTAAGGGGCATCTTGACAAATCCATGAATAGGATGGGAGTAGAGGGATACGGATCCCGAAGTGTAGAAGATTTTAGTTTAGACGGGCAGCATGGCCGGCGCAGGTTTGGAGGGCCGAAGGGCCTGTTCCTGTGCTGTACTTATGCTATTCTCTAAGTCTGAACTCAGCACCTTACTCCACACAGCTCCCCCCAAACCCCTTGACATCTCTAAAGTCTAGAAGTCTATCTATTTCCTTCTTAAATATATTCAGTGACTTGGCCTCCACAGCCTTCTGTGGTCGAGGATTCCACAGATTCACCCCCCCCCCCCCCCCCCCCCCCCCCAAAACTCCCCACCCCCCCCAGCCAGAGGAAACAGCATAGGTGATGTACTGGTGTGGTTGTATTGTTGCTGGACTAGGAATTCAGAGACCCAGGGTCTGGGGACCAGGATTTGAATCCCACCGCGGCAGATGGTAAAATTTGAATTCAACAAAACCCTGCAATTAAAAATCTAATGATGCCCATGGGCCCAATGTCGATTGCCGGAAACCATCTGGTTCACAAATGTCTTTTGGGGAAGAAAATCTGCCATCTTTACCTGGTCTGGCCGATCTGTGACTCCAGATCCACAGCAATGTGGTTGACTCTTAAATCCGCAGAGATGGGCAATAAATGCAGGCCCAGCCAGTGATGCCTACATGAGCGAATAAAGAAAGATTCCCTGCTGATCATGGTTGATCTTCTTCCTCAATGCCTGCATCCTCCTGCGCTATCCCCGTATCCCTTCATGCCATTGGTGTCCAGAAAGCCATCGACCTCTGCTTTGAACATACATGCAATCATAAAACTAGGAGTTGGGAATTCAGCCCCTCGGGCCCGCTCCGCCATTCAATATGATCATGGCTAATCTCCTCTCGGCCTCAACTCCACCTTCCTATCCGTTCTCCATAACCCTTCAACCCATTACTAATTAAAAATCTGTCTATCTGTCTATCAGGGCAGCGCAGTAACATTGTGGGTAGCACAATTGCTTCACAGCTCCAGGGTCCCAGGTTCGATTCCGGCTTGGGTCACTGTCTGTGCGGAGTCTGCACATCCTCCCCGTGTGTGCGTGGGTTTCCTCCGGGTGCTCCGGTTTCCTCCCACAGTCCAAAGATGTGCAGGTTAGCTGGATTGGCCATGATAAATTGCCCTGAATGTCCAAAATTGCCCTTAGTGTTGTGTGGGGTTACTGAGTTATGGGGATAGGGTGGAGGTGTTGACCTTGGGTAGGGTGCTCTTTCCAAGGACGGCTAAGCGGTTGGTGCTGAACACGCACTTCTCCTTGTTATACATAAGGTTCAGGAGTTTGGCGGTGTGGAGAAATTTGGAAAGGTTATCGTCGTGGTCCTGCTGGTCGTGGCCGCAGATGGTTACGTTATCAAGGTACTGGAAGGTGGCCCGCAGTCAGTACCGGTCAACCATTCAGTCCATCTCCAGTTGGAAGACCGAGACCCCGTTAGTGATGCCGAAGGGAACCCTAAGGAAGTGGTAAAGGCGGCCGTGTGCTTCGAACGCAGTGTATTGGCGGTCCGCCTTGCGGATGGGAAGCTGGTGGTAGGCGGATTTCAGGTCCACTGTACAGAAGACCCGATACTGTGCAATCTGATTGACCATATCAGATATGCGTGGGAGGGGGTACGCATCGAGCTGCATGTACCGATTGATGGTCTGACTGTAGTCAATGACCATCCTGTGTTTCTCCCCAGTCTTTACAACTACCACTTGGGCTCTCCAGGGGCTGTTGCTGGCCCCAATGATGCCTTCCCGCAGTATCCGCTGGACCACCGACCTGATGAAGGTCCTGTCCTGGGCACTGTACCGTCTGCTCCTGGTGGCGACGAGTTTGCAATCCGGGGTGAGGTTTGCAAACAGGGAAGGTAGGCCGACCTTAAGGGTCGTGAGGCCGCACACGGTAAGGGGTGGTAGGGGCCCGCCAAATTTCAGAGTTAGACTTTGGAGGTTGCACTGGAAGTCCAGGCCGAGTAGCAGGGCAGCGCAGAGGTTGGGGAGGACGTAGAGCCGGAATTTGCTGAACTCTATGCCCTGGACGGTGAGGGTGGCGGCGCAGTATCCCCGGATCGCCACGGAGTGGGACCCGGAGGCCAGGGAGGTTCGTTGGGTAATGGGGCGTACCGCGAGGGAGCAGCGCCTTACCGTATCGGGGTGGATGAAGCTCTCCGTGCTCCCGGTGTCGAGAAGGCAAGGTGTCCTGTGGCCATCGACTTTCACCGTCATTGTCGCGTTTGGGAGGTTGTGTGGCCGGGACTGGTCGAGCGTGATGGAGGCGAGTTGCGGCTGGTGTTGGTGGGCCCCGGGCTCGTCGGCGGCAGTTGCGGGCGATGAGTGGCCCAATGAGGTGCCTGACGAGCAGGGGTCCTGAGGCGCCGTCCAAAATGGCGCCAAAGATGGCGGCGTTAAAGATGGCGGCGCCCACGGGCCGCACGAGGTCTGATGGGGGAAGATGGTGGCGTCCACGGGTCGCACATGGGGGTTGCAGGAACAATGGGCCTGGTTACAGCGGCGATCGACTGGGCCTGGCACACCACAGCGAAATGTCCCTTCTTCCCGCAGGCCTTGCAGATTGTGCTCCGCGCCGGTCAGTGCTACCGGGGGTGCTTGTCTGCCCGCAGAAATAGCATTTGGGCCCCCCGGGGTTGGCTAGCTGCCGCGCGGCGCAGGCTTGGGGTTGGTTGGGGGCAGTCGCTGGTGGGCTCCATGATGTCCAGGAGGGGGGCGCCGTGAGATTGGGGGCGTACGCTTGTACATTATGGGAGGCTACCGTTAGTGTGGTCGTGAGTTTCTTGGTCGCCGCGAGGTCAAGCGTATCTCCTTCTAAGAGGCGCTGGTGGATGTACGCCGACCCTATGCCCATAACGAAAGCGTCACTGATTAGGAGTTTGGTATGTTCAACGTCCGAAACTGCCTGGCAATCGCAGTTCCTCGCCAGGGTGTGCAGGGCACGCCAGAAATCTTCCAATGACTCACCGGGGAGTTGTTGCCGTGTGGACAGGAGGTGCCTGGCGTAGAATTTGTTGATCGGCCGGGTGTAGTTCTCTTTCAGAAGTGCCGTGGCCTCAGTGTAGTTGGGCGCGTCCGGGATAAGTGGAAAAATATCGGAGCTCAACCGTGTGTACAGGATCTGGAGTTTCTGTGCCTCTGAGGGCTGTTCTGTCGCTGATCCGATGTAGGCTTCAAAGCAAGCTAGCCAGTGGCCGAAGGCCGACGTGGTGTTGTCTGCTTGTGGGTGCAGCTGTAGGCGATCTGGCTTGATGCGTATGTCCATCGCTGTTAAATCTCTGCTTAATAAATTGATGCACGATCAATTACGACGAGACGAGAGTAGAGAGTAACCGAGGCTTTATTAAGCAGAGATGTGGAGCCTCCCGCAGCTGCTGCCGAAATGGCTGCAGCTCGGTGAGCCCACACATTTATACTCCGCCTACTGGGCGGAGCCGGCAGGGTTCAACCCCCGCACGTGTAGTACAGGAGCCTTACCGTATTACTTCTCATATACGTGATATATACAAACAGTGGTGACTACCACAAGTGTTAATGTAAGCTTACTTGTGACAATAAAGATTATTATTAGATTATTATTGTGTGGCTTGCCACAGTCATGTGACCTCTGCCATGCGGGTATATCTGGGAGGCAGCCCCCCACCCCCTGACCCAGTTCAATAAAGACACCACACAAGGGGCGATGGGATTCTCCACTCCCGCCTCTTGACAATGGGATTTCCCCATTGAAGCCACCCCACGCCACTGGGAAACATGTACGGGCGGGGGTGCATTGCCGTGGGGAAAATTGAATCTCAACGGCCGGAAAATTCTGGCTAAGAGCTCATAAGGACTGCATTTTAAAGGACAACGCAGGATGAGCAATAAATGCTGGCCCTGCACACGATTTCAGAATATAGTCAAAGGAAATTTCTAAACGATGTCCCGCGTGGAAGGCGATTGAGAGAGGCAGTGATGGGAGGGCGAGGAGTTCAAATGAAGCTTTAGTTCCCCCCCCCCCACCCGCCCGCAACCCCACACACTTTTAAATCTCAGCCTGTGGGAGAGTTAGGAAAGAACAGACTGTGTGTCTCCAACGACAGACACTCTGCCAAACAGCTGCTGTGCCCTTGTTGCCAGTGTTGCTGCCAAGGTTCAGCAGCTGGCAGCGGTCCAGAGGGGATCATGTTACGCTGACTCTGATGGGGTGAGAGGCAAGGGTATGTGGGGGGGGGGGGGGGGGGGGGAGGGGGGGAGGGGGGAGAGAGAACGACAGCGAGGCAGGACTGCCGGGAGCAACTGTTCCCCCCCGCCCACCCATCGCCACCCCTGACACATTCCTGTGCTAACAGCTCACACAGCAACTCTCTGCATTTTAAACCATCCAGATTCCTCCTTCAGTCACGGCTGAACCGCTTCTCATGTCAGCTGTGTTCTTTCCCCAGCTCTCTCTCTCTCTCTCTCTCCCACCTTACTCTGTGCCGCCTGCTCCTCACCCTTTCCCTCCTGTGTCGTTTCCCCTCCCCTCTTCGTCCCTCTGCTCCTTTTCCTGCCCTCCCTCTCGCCTCCTCCACTCTGCTCCACCTCCTCTCCTACCTCCTCCCCCCCACCCCCGACCCTATCCCTCCTCTGCAATTATACAGGCAACAGGAGAGATGGGAGGGGGTGGGACCACCCGTGGCCCAGTTCAGACCCTGACGGGGGCAATTAAGGCCCAGTGAAGGGTCTCTCACCGGCACGGTAGCACAGTGGTTAGCACTGTTGCTTCACAGCGCCAGGGTTCCAGGTTCGATTCCCGGCTTGGGTCACTGTCAGTGGTGGAGGGATTGAATATTTTCAGTTGGTGAGTGGGGTGCCAGACAAGCAGGCTGTTCATCCTGGATGCTGTTGCGTTTCTCGAGTGTGAGAGCTGCACTCATCCAGGCAAATGGGCAGTATTCCATCACACTCCTGACTTGTGCCTTGTAGATGGTGGACAGGCTTTGGGGAGTCAGGTAGTGAGTTACTTAGAACGTAGAACAGTACAGCACAGTACAGGCCCTTTGGCCCACGATGCAGTGCCGACCATTTATCCTAATCTAAGATCAACCTAACTTACATCCCTTCAATTTACTGCTGTCCATGTGCCTGTCCAAGAGTCGCTTAAATGTCCCTAATGACTCTGATTCCACCAGCTCTACTGGCAGTGCATTCCACACACCCACCACTCTCTGTGCAAAGAACCAGCCTCTGACATCTCTCCTATACCTTCCTCTATTTACCTTAAAGTTATGCCCCCTCGTGACATCCATTTCCAGCCTGGGGAAAAGTCTCTGGCTATCCACTCTATGCATGCTTCTCATCACCTTGTACACCTCTATCAAGTCACCTCACTTCCTTCTTCGCTCCAGTGAGAAAAGCCCTAGCTCCCTCAACCTTTCTTCATAAGCCATGCCCTCCAGTCCAGGCAGCATCCTAATCTCCTCTGCACCCTTTCCAAAGCATCTACATCCTTCCTATAATGAGGCGACCAGAATGGGACACAATATTCCAAGTGTGGTCTAACCAGGGTTTATAAAACTGCAGCAAAACCTCACGGCTCTTAAACTCAATCCCCGTGTTAATGAAAGCCAACACACCATACATCTTCTTAACAACCCTATCAACCTGGGTGGCAACTTTGAGGGATCTATGTACGTGGACCCCAAGATCCCTCTGTTCCTCCACACTTCCAAGAATCCTGCCTTTAACCCTGTATTCATCATTCAAATTCAACCTTCCAAAATGAATCACTTCACATTTATCTAGGTTGAACTCCATCTGCCACTTCTCAGCCCATCTCTGCATCTTGTCAATGTCCTGTTGTAACCTGCAACAGTCCTCGACACTATCTACAACTCCACCAACCTTTGTGTCATCGGCAAACTTACTAACCCACCCTTCCATTTCCTCATCCAAGTCATTTATAAAAACCACAAAGAGCAGAGGTCCCAGAACAGATCTCTGCGGGACACCACTGGTCACCGACCTTCAGGCGGAATACTTTTCATTCACTACCACTCGCGTTCTTCTTTCGGCCAGCCAATTCTGTATCCAGACAGCCAAATTGACTATCCAGCCATGCTGACTATCTTTACTCAAACTATGTTTTTCTAAATAATCATAAATCCTATCTCTCAGAATCCTTTCCAGTATTTTGCTCACCACAGACGTAAGACTGACTGGTCTGTAATTCCCAGGAATTTCTCTATTCCTTTCTTGAACAGGGGATCAACATTCACCGCTCTCCAATCATCCGGTACTACTCCAGTGGAGAGTGAGGACACAAAGATCATCGCCAGTGGCACAGCAATCTCCTCCCTCGCTTCCCGTAGTAACCTTGAGTATATCCCACCTGGCCCAGGGGACTTATCTATCCTGATGCTTTTCAAACTTTCCAGCACATCTTCTTAATATCAACCATTTTGAGTCTATTAACCTGGTTCACGCTGTTCTCATGAGTAACAAGGTCTCTCTAGTGAATACTGAAGCAAAATATTCATTGAAGGCCTGCCCTACCTCCTCAGACTCTAGGCACATGTTCCCTCCACTATCCCTGATCAGCCCTACAATCATTCCCACCAAGGCTTTTTCATGCCCTCTTCTAGCTCTCCTAAGTCCATTTTTGTGTTCCTTCCTGGCTACCTTGTACTTGCTACAGGATTCCTAGCTTCTGACCTACTGTTGAAGCCGCAGTATTTATATGGCTGGTCCAGTTACATTTCTGGTCAATGGTACACCCCAGGATGTTGATAGTGGGGTATTCAGAGATGGTAATGTCAAAGAGAGACGGTTGTATCCTCTCTTGTTGGAGATGGTCATTGCTTGGCACTTGGCAGAGTCATAGGCTGCGATTCTCCGATCCCAGTCCGACCCGCTCCCGCTGCTGTTGATGGGCAGCACGGTAGCTTAGTGGTTAGCACTATAGCTTCACAGCGGCAGAGGTCCAGGTTCGATTCCTGGCTTGGGTCACTGTCTGTGCTGAGTCTGCACGTTCTCCCTGTGTCTGCGTGGGTTTCCTCCCACAAGTACCGAAAGACGGGCTGTTAGGTAATTTGGACATTCTGATTTCTCCCTCTGTGTACCCGATCTGGCGCCGAAATGGGCGACTAGGAGCTTTTTACGGTAACTTCATTGCAGTGTTAATGTAAGCCTACTTGTGACAATAAAGATTATTATTTTAACAGGCATCAGGAGAGGCCTGGCCAAGACGTGGAGCTTGACAGGTTTAATCTTGCGGGATGCTGGTCAATGGGTGGAGTATTGAGAGGGTGTGATCATAGAATCATAGAATTTACAGTGCAGAAGCAGGCCATTCAGCCCATCGAGTCTGCACCGGCCAGTGGAAAGATAATCCTACTCAAGCCCACATCTCCACCCTAACCCCGTAACCCAATAACCCCACTTAACCTTTTTGGACATTAAGGGCAATTTAGCAAGGCCAATCCGCCTAACCCGCACATCTTTGGACTGTGGAAGGAATCTGGAGCACTCGGAGGAAACCCACGCAGACACGGGGAGAACGTGCAGACCCCGCACAGACAGTGACCCAGTCCGGGAATCGAACCTGGGACCCTGGTGCTGTGAAGCAACTGTGCTAACCACTGTACTACCGTGCTGCCCTCCCTCCCAGGCCTCCTGTGTCAACCAGAGACACTGCCCTCATAATGTTGCCTCCCCATGCCTACCTCCACCCCAACCTCCTCTCCATGCAATGTGCAACAGCCCACCCCTCACCAACCTCAATGGGGCCCATCCGGAGAGATGGGCAATGGCCACCACTCCTTCTTCGTGCAGCCTTTGTGCAGAGTATAATATGAAGGGCCAATAGCTAGTATCATATTACTTATTAAACCTGCAGCCCTTGCAGCCTCTGCACGAGGTGACCATAAGACCCATAAGATGTAGGAGCAAAGATAGACCATTTGGCCAATCTAGTCTGCTTCGTCATTTCAATGGAATCATGACTGATCGGATGTGGTAATCCTCAACTCCACTTCCCCGTCTTTCCATTGATTCCCTTAATAATTAAAAATTTGTCTATATCAGCCTTAAACACACAATGACCCAGCCTCTACAGCCCTCTGTGGTAAAGAATTCCACTAATTTACTACCCTCTGAGAGAAGAAATTCCTCCTCATCTCTGTCTCCCCTCATTCTGAGATTATGCCCCCTGGTCCTGGACACAAGGGGAAACAATCTCCCAGCATCCACCCTGTTAAGCCCCCTGAAAATCCGATATGTCTCAATAAGATCGCCTCTCATTCTTCTAAACTTAAGTGAGTACAGGCCCAACCTAGTCATCCTCTCCTCATAAGAAAATCCCTCCATACAGAATACAGGAGGGAGATAGAGAACCTAGTGGAGTGGTGCAGTGATGACAATCTCTCCCTCAATGCCAGCAAAACTAAAGAACTGGTCATTGACTTCAGGAAGCAAAGTACTGTACACGCCCCTGTCAGCATCAAAGGGGCCGAGGTGGAGATGGTTAGCAGTTTCAAATTCCTAGGGGTACACATCTCCAAACATCTGTCCTGGTCCACCCACGTCGATGCTACCACCAAGAAAGCACAACATCGCCTATACTTCCTCAGGAAACTAAGGAAATTCAGCATTTCCACATTAACTCTCACCAACTTTTACAGATGCACCATAGAAAGCATCCTCTCTGGCTGCATTACAGCCTGGTATGGCAACTGCTCGGCCCCGGACTGCAAGAAACTTCAGAGAGTCATGAACACAGCCCAGTCCATCACTCGAACCTGCCTGCCATCCAATGACTTCATCTACACCTCCCGCTGCCTGGGGAAAGCGGGCAGCATAATCAAAGACCCCTCCCACCCGGCTTACTCACTCTTCCAACTTCTTCCATCGGGCAGGAGATACAGAAGTCTGAGAACACGCACGAACAGACTCAAAAACAGCTTCTTCCCCACTGTCACCAGACTCCTAAACGACCCTCTTATGGACTGACCTCATTAACACTACACCCAGTATGCTTCATCCGATGCTGGTGTTTATGTAGTTACATTGTATACCTTGTGTTGCCCTATTATGTATTTTCTTTTATTCCCTTTTCTTTTCATGTAGTTAATGATATGTTGAGCTGCTCGCAGAAAAATACTTTTCACTGTACCCCGGTACACGTGACAATAAACAAATCCAATCCAATCCAATTAATACCCGGCATCAACCGAGTGAACCTCCTCTGGGCTGCCTCCAATGCTAGTATATCTTTCATCAGATAAGGGGACCAAAACTGTTCACAGTATTCTAGATGTGGTCTAACTAGTGTCATGTGAGAGTACCTTTAAGAAATGGGTGTTTATAAATGGGTGTGTATATAAATATCTGTAGTGAGAGTACCTTTAAGAAATAGGTGTTTACTACTGCAGTGATATCAGAGAGTGGGCTGTCTGTCAGCTTTTTACTTTTGATTTAGGCTGTTTGCTGCAGGGCTTGTTTTAGTTTCATTTTCAGCATTGGAGCTGAAGCCAGACAGGTATACTGTTGATCTCCCTGCCATGAAAAGACTATCTCTTGATCATTTGGTGAATTCAGAATTATAAATGTTCTCAGTAGTGAATGTAAACCTAATGTGCTTCTGTTAAAATATGTTTCTTTTGTCTTCTGGATGTTGTTTGGAAGTTATTAAGGATTACTTAGTGTTGTATTCTTTGGGGGTTGTATTTGAATTGATGGTTGCTAAGATGTTCACAGTATGTGTTAAAAAGGTTAACTTGAGTTCGTAGAATAAACATTGTTTTGCTTTAAAAAATACTTTTCCATTTCTGCCACACCTGTAGAGTGGGCCATGTGCTCCCCATACCACAATCTAATAACAGTTGTGGGTCAGGTGAACTCCATGATACACTTTGGGGTTCTCTAAACCCTGGCCCATAACAATTTGGGGGCTCGTCCGGGATAAAAGTCTATCTATTGGATTGGTTCAGTGAACTTAAAGACAGTGAGGGGTGAGCATATTGTGGGTGCTTTTCAGGTGTGGTATTTTAGTTTAAGTAGGGAGTGTGTTGTGGGCAATGGCTCTTTCAGAGGCTCTGAAGTTTTTGGGGGTGGAGACGGTCACACGCAGTACCTTACGGACAGAGACGAAAAGCAGACTGTTAGATTTGGCAAAAACATTGCAGTTATCATTAGCTGACAAAATGCAAAAAGATGAGGTAATTATGGTGGTGGCTAAGCATTTAAAGTTTCCTGAGGTAGAGTTTGACTCATTGGAAATAGCAAAAATTCAGTTGCAAATTAAACAAATGGAACATGAGAAAGAATTAAAGCAGCTTGAATACGAAAGAGAGAGAGAGGAAAAAGAGAGAGAAGAAAGGAAAACAGAAAGAATAGCCCTCGCAGAACAAAAAGAAAGAGAAAGGGAGATACAGATCAGGGAAAAAGATAAAAAGAGAGAGTTTGAACTTCAGAAAATGGCCATGAAACATGACAGTCAGTTAAAATTGGCAGACGTAAAGGGAAACGTACAGTTGGATGATAGCGATGAGGATAGTGAGAAAGAGCGCCATAGTCAGAGGCTTGGTGGGAATCTATTTAAATATGTCCAAACATTGCCAAGGTTTGACGAGAAGGAGGTAGAAGCCTTTTCCATTTCATTTGAGAAGGTGGCTAAACAAATGAAATGGCCACAGGACATGTGGGTATTACTGATTCAACCAAAGCTGGTAGGTTGGGCTAGTGAAGTGTTTGCATCACTACCGGAGGAGCTATCTGAGACGTATGAGGAGGTGAAAAAAATCCATCTTAGGTGCATATGAACTAGTGCCTGAAGCGTACAGACAAAGGTTTAGAAATTTAAGGAAAGAATTTGGTCAAACTTACATGGAGTTTGAAAGGATCAAACAGAGTAATTTTTATAGGTGGATAAGGACTTTGAAAATAGACCAAACGTATGAAGCTCTCAGAGAAATTATACTTTTGGAGGAGTTTAAAAGTTCAAATCCTGATGTAATGAGAATTCATGTGGAAGAGCAGTTAAAACTGCGAGATTAGCAGCAGAAATGGCAGATGATTATGAATTTGTTCATAAATCAAAGCTTGGTTTCCGACATCAGTTTCGGCCTGTGAGGGATAGAAACTGGGGACATGAGAAATACTCAAGTGGTAGAGATAAAGGTGACCTGATGGGAGATAATAAGGAGAGTGTACCTCAGATTAAAAAAGAAACCCAGGAGGGTGGAAAAGAAATGAAAAGTTTCAAATGTTTTCACTGTAATAAACTAGGCCATGTAAAGTCACAGTGTTGGCGGTTTGAAGAAAAGCACTGGGAAGGCTGATGTGGTAAAACAGGATAAGACAGTGGGGTTTGTTAACGTGGTAAAGGAAAGCCCGAGTGAAGCGAAGGAGGTGCAAAAGATTGCACAGCCTGGTCAAGAGGTGATTGATAAGAAGGTGATGTGTTAAGTAAGTTGGTTCAACGGTGACTGCAACTGGATGCAGTGAAACTCGAAACAGGCTTCTGACACAGGAGGTGGTCCAACACTGTTTTATTGAACTTCCTGATTGCTGTACATAATCTGCTGTGAGTTGACACTCTATCAATCTAACTGATAACCTCCTACTGGCTTGACCAGACTAACTCTCTACCTCATGGTGATAGTGCTCACTGGCTTGTGCACTCTTACTCTCTCAGTAGCTGTGTCCTGTAGAGAGAGGGAGAGCCTTAATGCCCTGTGTGCTTTATAGTGGTGGTGTCTTGTCTGCTGATTGGTTGTTATGTGTTGTGTGTGTTGATTGGTTATCCTGTGTGTCAATCACTGCCTGTCTGCATCTCATTATATACATGAGTGGATATTATGACATCTCCCCTTTTTGAAGTAAATTTTGGAACGTGGCGATATATATACATGCATGATTATATACAAGTGGTGAGTGAATGAACATATGTACATGGGAAGGTGCCTATCATGCAGATACAGAGCAAACTGAACAAAATTTACAAGATTTTAGTCTATGGATTCAGTCTTTGTGGCGGGCGACAAATTCTTGTCGATCGCCTCAGAGGTGGAGGGGGGGAGGCCGGCACTTGGACAGGCGGGAATGCTGCCATGTCGGTGGCCTCATGGAGAGGCGGGATCGCTGCCAGATCGGTGGCTTCATGGTGCGAGATGGCTGGAGGAGGCATGATGACATGCGGAGAAGTGCGGCCAGGCGGTGGGCAGGGAACTTTTCATAGCGCCCTCCTGTTGCGCCGTAGAATGGAGCCATAAGCTATTTGGACAACGAAGGACCTGGGGGCAGCCTGCCTGATGACAATAGCTGGGGCTGACCAACCTCCCTCAGGCAACTGGACGCGAACAACATCGTGTGGAGTCAGCGCAGGTAGGTCCTTGGCATGAGCATCATACGTGATCTGCTGCTGGTCCCTGGATCACTGCACTTTCTGCAGCACTGTGAGGAGGTCAAGGTCTGGAACATGGATGGCTGGAACAGTCGTCCTCAGGTTGCGGTTCATGAGCAGCTGCGCCGGAGACAAACCAGTTGACAGTGGGGTTGCTCTGTCTGCCAACAGCGCCAGGTTGAAGTCCGAGGCTGAGTCTGCAGCCTTGCACAGCAACCGCTTGACAATATGGACCTCTTTTTCGGCCTTCCCATTTGATTGCGGGTGATGGGGACTGGATGTGATGTGACTGAAGTGGTAGGATCGTGCAAAGTCGAACCACTCTTGGCTGTAGAAATATGGGTCGTTGTCACTCATTACTGTGAGTGGTATGCCGTGCCTGGCAAATGTTTCTTTGCAGGCTTTAATCACTGACTTGGACGTGAGGTACGACAGTTTAACCACTTCCGGGTAGCTGGAGAAGTAGTCGACCAAGAGCACGTAATCACGCCCATTTGCTTGAAAGATGTCTATCCCCACCTTGGACCAAGGAGAAGTCACAATCTCGTGCTGTTGCAGTGTTTCCTTGGGCTGAGCTGGTTGAAACTTCTGGCATGTTGTGCATGTGAGGACCGTGTTGGGAATGTCCTGGCTGATGCCAGGCCAGCAGACTGCCTGCCGAGCTCTGCGTCGACATTTTGTGACCCCAAGGTGACCATGGATCTGTCTGAGCACCATGGCTTGCATGCTTTGGGGAATGGAGATTCTATCTAGTTTAAGAAGGATCCCCTCGACAACCGTAAACCCGTCCTTAACGTTGAAGAACTGGGGGCACTGCCCCTTTTGCCAGCCATGGGCAAGGTGTTGCATCATGCTCTGTAGTAGGGAATCTTTGGCAGTTTCTTCGCGTATCTGGACAACTCATTCAACAGTGGCTGGGAGGTTGCTGGCACATAACTGCACCTCTGCCTCGATGTAGCGAATGAAGTCGCCCAGTTCACACGGCATGGTGATGGATCAGAATAGGGCATCCGCGGCGATCAACTCCTTGCTCGGTGTGTAGACGAGTTCGAAGTCATATCGGCGGCGACGAAGAAGAATTCGCTGCAGCCAAGGTGTCATGTCATTTAAACCCTTCTGGATTATGTGGACTAAAGGCCTGTGGTCTGTTTCCACCGTGAACTTCGGCAGACCGTATACGTAGTCATGAAACTTGACTATTCCTGTCAGGAGACCCAGACACTCCTTTTCGATCTGGGCATACCGTTGTTCGGTCGGAGTCATGGCCCTGGAGGCATGTGCCACTGGAGCCCAGGACGAGGAATCGTCTCGCTGGAGGAGCACCGCCCCAATGCCGTCCTGGCTTGCGTCTGTGGATATCTTGGTATCCTTGATTGGGTCAAAGAACGCCAGTACTGGGGCTGTGGTGAGCTTCACCTTCAGCTCAAGCCACTCCGCTTGATGTGCGAGAAGCCACTGGAACACTGTCGACATTTTAACGAGATGCCGGAGGGCCGTGGTGTGGGATGCCATGTTGGGAACGAATTTTCCGAGAAAATTTACCATCCCGAGGAAACGGAGGACCGCCTTTTTGTCCTCTGGTGTCTCCATGGCATTGATTGCCAGCACCTTGTCAGCGTCAGATTGCACACCTTGCTCTGAAATGTGGTTACCTAAAAACTTGATAGCGAACCGCCTAAGCGAGCATTTTGGCCCTGTTGAGCTGGAGGCCATTTTCATGAATCCTCTGGAAAACCTGTTTGAGGCGAGCAATGTGATCCACGGGTGCCATGGACCAGATGATCACGTTGTCCACATAGATTCGCACCCCCTCGATGCCCTCCGTCATTTGCTCCATTATGCGCTGAAATACTTCGGAAGCTGATATGATACCAAAAGGCATGCGGTTGTAGCAGTACCTGCCGAATGGAGTGTTAAAAGTGCACAGCTTCCGACTGGACCAGTCCAGCTGAATTTGCAAGAAGCCACAGGAGGCGCCAGCTTGGTAAAGAATTTGGCGTGAGCCATCTCACAGGTCAATTCTCCAAGCTTCGGGATCGGGTAATGCTCTCGCATGATGTTGCAATTCAGGTCTTTGGGATCAATGCAAATGCGGAGTTCACCAGAGGGTTTCTTGACGCAGACCATGGAGGTGACCCAATCTGTGGGTTCTGTGACCTTTGAGATGATGCCCTGGTCTTGGAGCTCTCCTAGCTGCGTTTTCAGACGATCCTTGAGAGGAGCTGGCACCCGGCGTGGTGCATGGATGACTGGGGTGGCATTCGGCTTGAGCAATATCTTGTAACGATATGGGAGCGTGCCCATCCCATCAAACACACTGTGGTATTGTGTGAGAATGTCAGCCAGGAGATTTACATTGGGCGAGGCCGTCGCCGGTGTTGAGGACATGGCATGAACTCGCTGTACCAGATTTAGGAGTTTGCATGTGCGAGCACCGAGCAGGAATGCGTTGTCAGGCCGGATGATCTCGAATCTCAACGTCGCCTTGATTGCCTTGTGAGAGACACCATGCTGACACAACCCACTGGCAGCTATGGCATTATCATTGTAGTCAAGGAGCTGGCAGGCTGGTGGAAGAATGCTAGGTTGGTGTCGGATGCTGTCGAGGTCCGACTGTGATATGAGGTTCACAGACGCGCCAGTGTCCAATTTAAATCGGATGCGAGACTGGTTGACCGTAATGACGGCACACCACCCGTCGTCAGGATCCACACTGAGGATTGAAAGGCGGTTGGCAGGCACGGTAGAGACCAACTTGCGTGTGGTGATAATGCCCACCCAATATGGAGACTCGAGGCAGTCAGCATTGGGGTCCGTTGGGATGTCTGGATCAGAATCCTGCATGCCTGGTTGTACGCAGTGGACACGTCTGTGCTGCAGCTGGGATCGCTGGCTTTGTTCGGTGGAGCGGACCTGCAGAATGCCGCGTAGTGGCCAGGCTTTCCACACTGTAGACATCGCCTGCCTGTGGCTGGGCATTGCCGCTTTAAATGGGCTGAGCCACAATTCAGAAACTTCATGACGCTGACGTCAGCACGATCTGTGCGCCATCGCGCATGCGCCTCAGGGTCTTCGGCCTCATCGTCCACCCGGTCGTGGCGCGCATGCGTGGGGACCAGAGAAAAGCGCGCTAAGCGGCCACTCTCCTCGATGCTCAGGCCTTGCATTTTCGCTATGGCCTGCACCCTTTCTGCCTCGTGGGAGGTCAGTTTTGCAGTTTCTGCCGCCCTGATGCGGGAGTAGCGATTTCCGCCATGCTCATGGACCACGCACGTTTTGATGGTGACGGAGAGGATCAAATGTTTGATTTTGAGGAGCTGCTATCTTTTGACGATAATGGATGTGTCTACTAGGTTTCCAGAAGTCATTGCAGTATGTAATATCACAGCTAAAAAGATTGTGAAGGAGTTACTTAAATTCTTTACTAGATATGGACTACCCACAGAAATACAATCGGATCAAGGATCAAATTTTACTTCAAGGTTTTTCGAAGAAGTTATGGATAGCTTAGGAATAAAACAATTTAAATCAACTGCGTACCATCCAGAATCGCAGGAAGCGTTAGAAAGGTGGCATCAGACATTAAAGACAATGTTGAGGGCTTATTGTCAAGATTATCCAGAAGATTGGGATAAAGGAATTCCATTTGTACTGTTTGCAATTAGGGATGCACCGAATGAGTCAACCAAATTCAGTCCCTTTGAACTAATCTTTGGTCATGAGGTAAGAGGACCACTTAAATTGATGAAGAAAAATTGGTGAGTGAGAAATCGGAAATTACACTATTGGATTACGTGTCAAATTTTAGTGAACGATTAACTAGAGCAGGTGAATTGGCTAGACAACATTTAAAAGTAGCACAAAATGTGATGAAACGGGTAGTGGACAAGGAAACCAAAGTTCGTAGTTTTGCCAGTGGGGATAAAGTTTTAGTGTTGTTACCAGTGGTAGGTGAACCTTAGAAAGCAAGGTTTTGTAGACCGTATCAGATTGAAAGGAAATTAAGTGAGATGAATTATGTGGTAAAAACGCCGGATAGAAGGAAGACTTACCGAGTGTGTCATGTGAATATGCTTAAAAGGTACTTTGAAAGGGAAGGAGAGAAAAAGGAGGAGGTTTTACTGATTCTAACTCAAAGTGACGAACCAAATCCAGATGATTGGGAATTTGACATACCTCAAATTAAATTGGAAAACAAGGGTGTTCTTAAAAATTGGGATAAATTGTTGAGTTACCTTCCAGAGCAAAAACGAACTGACCTGAAAGAGTTATTGATATCACATGGTAAAGTTTGTGGAGATAAATTGGGAAGTACTAAAATACATGATGTAGATGGGGGAAATGCTGTTCCAATCAAACAACATTCATACAGATTTCACCCTTTAAAATTGGCACAGATTAACAAAGAGATTGAGAGTATGCTTAAAAATGGCATAATTGAAGTGGGTTGCAGCCAATGGAGCTCACCCGTAGTGATGGTACCAAAGCCAGACGGTACCCAACGGTTGTGTGTGGACTAAAGAAAGGTTAATGCAGTTACAAGAACGGACTCTTATCCTATCCCACGTTTGGAGGATTGCATTGAGAAAGTGGGACAATCAGCTTTTATTTCCAAACTGGATTTACTTGAAGGTTACTGGCAGGTACCTTTAGCCGAAAGGGCGAAGGAGATTTCAGCTTTTGTGACTCCAGATGGTATATACCAATTCAAAGTTATGCCATTTGGCATGAAAAACACACCAGCCACATTTCAACGGTTAACTAACAAAGTTGTTTCAGGATTACCCAATTGTGCGGTATACACTGATGATCTGATAATTTTCAGCCAGACATGGACAGAACATTTAAAATATCTGATAGAGTTATTTGATCGACTTCAGGAAGTGGGTTTGGTGATAAACCTAGAAAAAAGTGAATTTGGAAAAGCCCAAGTCACTTTTCTTAGCCATACAATCGGACTGGGTCGAATGGTCACACGGGATGTGAAACCAACAGTTATTGATGAGTTTCCGATACCCTCAAGACGAAGGGAAATAATGCGAGTTCTTGGCATGAGTGGATTTGATCGAACATTTGTGCAAAAGTTTTGGAGCGTGGTTGCTCTACTGATGGACTTGCTGAAGAAACGTCGAAAATTTCAGTGGACAGCGGACTTTCAACAGGCATTTGACGGCCTGAAAGCTGTGATAACCAATGCTCCTGTGTTGGAGAATTATAAGGGACTCTGAGATCAGATTGAACTGAAGTATCTGACTTTAAAGAGAAATGCCGAGGCGTAGAGAAATGGACGGATCCTGCAGAATGCTTCTTGTTCAAAGAGACTGTCAATCAGGAAGGATTTCAGTTGGAGGAAGAAGAACAAAAATGGACTATATTATTGTACCTGTTTGCGTGTGTTGTTGTTTTCTTGAAACAAAAAAGTATATTTACTGTGTGCATTTTTAAAGGATAGTGAAAAGGTGAAAAATGAAACCACCTTGAAGTTGATGGTTTTTTTTTTCTGGGGGGAGGTGTCATGTGAGAGTACCTTTAAGAAATGGGTGTTTATAAATGGGTGTGTATATAAATATCTGTAGTGAGAGTACCTTGAAGAAATGGGTGTTTACTACTGCTGAGCTGTCAGAGAGTGGGTGGAGCTGGGCTGTCTGCCAGCTTTTTACTTTCGTTTTTGGATGTTTGCTGCAGGGTGTGTTTTAGTTTCGTTGGAGCTGAAGCCAGGCAGAGCAGGTGTACTGTTGATCTCTCTGCCATGAAAAGACTATCTCTTGATCATTTGGTGAATTCAGAATTATAAATGTTCTCAGTAGTGAATGTAAACCTAATGTGCTTCTGTTAAAAGGTGTTTCTTTTGTTTTCCGGATGTTGTTTGGTAAGTTATTAAGGATTATTTATTTGTTGTATTTTTTTGGGGTTGTATTTAACTTGATGGTTGCTAAGATGTTCATGTATGTGTTAAAAAGGTTAACTTGAGTTCATAGAATAAACATCGTTTTGCTTTAAAAAATACTTTTCCATTTCTGCTGTACCACACCTGTAGAGTGGGCCGTGTGCTCCCCATACCACAATCTAGTAAAAGTTGTGGGTCAGGTGAACTCCATGATACACTTTGGGGTTCTCTAAACCCTGGCCCATAACACTAGTCTTTTTAAATGGAGAATGACTGTAGAAAGCTGCAACTCAGAGGGGGATCCTCATGCATAAATCACAAAATGCTAGCTTGCAGCTTCAGCAGGTAATCGGGAAAGCAAATGGAAAATGGCCATTATTTCAAAGGGAAGGGGTATAAAAATAGGGAAGTCTTGCTAAAACTGCAAAAGGCACTAGTTAGGCCTTACCTGGAATACAGTGAACAGATTTGGTCCCCTTACGATTTCATTGAATGGTGGAATGGGCTCCATGGGCCGAATAACCGACTTCTACTCCTCGTCCTGTGGTCTAACCAGGGATGGTCAAGAGGCCAGAATCGGAGCGAACACAGAGGTTGTGACTCTGGAGGGATTATAGGGATGGGCGGGATGAGACGGGGGATGGGGGAGGGGGGATGGAGGGGGATGGGGAGGGGGATGGGATGGGGAGGGGGAGGGGGGAAAGGGGAGAAGGGGGAGGGGGTGAGCCGGCCAGGAGAACGCTGGGATACTTTCACCCGTCTGATGCTCACTGCACAGCTCTGGTTTACACTGGGCGTGTCTCACTCAGCTGTGCTTGTGGCAGATAGGAGCGCTGTCCGCTTTGCCCACGATGTGGAGATGCCGGCGTTGGACTGGGGTGAGCACAGTAAGAAGTCTTACTGGAGCAGTGCTCCGAAAGCTAGTGATTTGAAACAAACTTGTTGGACTTTAACCTAGTGTTGTAAGACTTCTTCCTGTGCTTTGCCCACCACACGACTGCTCCACCACTGGGAAGACCCCTCCCTTCCCCCACCACCCTGACCTTGTGCCGGTCTGTACAGGCCTGGCTTCACTGACAGACAGAGGCTCTCAGCCCTGAGTTACTGACAGGGCTCCAGCTGCTCGCCCGGCGGAGAGGAGGCACAGCTGTTTGCTGGAATGCTCCGATTTCAGACCAATCAGTGCTTTCACATGTGGTGAGGTTTGCACTGAAAGCAGCTGCACATGTGTGTGTGAGTGTACCTCCAGATAGAATACATCAGTCACCTTGGATCTTGCACCCGTTTCCCGTAAGGCTCTGCCAGCTCAGCATGCATTACAATCAAAACAGAGATGTCACTTTGAACCTGTTGCTGCGCAAATGGCAGCTGTGACCCCGCTGGGTAGCTCTCTCTCTCTCCATCTCTCCTTTTCTCTCACTCTCTCCATCTCTCTCTCATGTCTGAGTCAGAAGATTGTGATTCCGAGTCTTCAAAATTCTAACCCACAGATTTGAAGTTTGACAACAGATGAGTTACAAAAGAGAAAACATCTCTCTCTGGTTTAGCACAGGGCTGAATAGCTGGCTTTTAAAGCAGAGCAAGGCAGGCCGGCTGCACGGTTGAATTCCTGTACCAGCCTCCCCGAACAGGCGCCGGAATGTGGCGACTAGGGGCTTTTCACAGTAACTTCATTTGAAGCCTACTTGTGACAAGAAGCAATTTTCATTTCATTTCAATCAAGATTCTGTGGAAATGTGAATTGGCTAAAAGACTTTGGCTGAAATTTTTAGGCTGTTCCTACCGCTGGTGAGCACCTGTCTCCCCCTTCTCCCTCACCCCGCGCCCACCACAGGGTGTGATCAATGGGGATCTCCGGCGGGCAAAATGTCTTAATTTTATCAAATATTTTGATTAGGTGTCATGCCTTTACCACAAAATATTTGTTATCCCAAAACGTCCTGCATCTAACACTGCGATGTAGGTGCTGCAATGCCGTAAACGAAACGGAAACGATAAGTCAATTATCTGGTCATTTACCCAAAATGCTCAAATGAATTTTAATTTGGGTTTAATTTTATTTGTAATTAAACCCAGAACTCAGAAATGCGTTCCTTCCCACCCCATTGATTATGTCCAAGGTAACCTGGTCACATGATCATTTACTGGAAGCCACGTTCTTTACCAGAAATCACGTTCTAGTGAAATCCAGTTGTTAAATGGACCATGGCCTTAACACATAACCCCAACACGTCTCCAGGGCAGTGCCTGAACGGAGGAAAACAGGGTAACAGAGTTTTGGACGACCTCAAGCTGACAAGAGGGTAGAATGTGAGAGATCAGCTGGGGTGCAGTGGAATAGTCAACTCTAGATGTAAAAGGCATGAACGAGTGAAACCCTGCAGCAGCCGCGATGGTAAGCATGCTGCCTCACATCTGGACTTGGGTGACTGTCTGAGTGGAGTTTGCACATTCTCCCTGTGTCTGCGTGGATTTCCTCCGAGTGCTCTGGTTTCCTCCCACATTCCAAAGATGCATAGGTTAGGTGGATTGGCCATGATAAATTGTCCCTTCGTCTCCAAAAATGTGCAGGTTAGGTGGGGTTACAGGGATAGGGCAGGGGAGTGGAGCCTGGGTAGGGTGCTCTTTCAGAGGGTTGGTGCAGACTCAGTGGGCTGAATGGCCACCTTCTGCACTGTAGAAGTTCTACGGTTCTATGAAGGATGCAGTTGGGTGATATTACAGATGTGGAAATCGGCTGCCTTAGTGATGGTAGGAATATGAAACCGAAGGCTCATCTTGGGGTAAAATGTGACATCAAAGTGGAAAATGGACTGGCTTAATCTCACACTGTTTCCAGGAAGGGTGGGGTAGTCTGTAGCCAGGGAACGGAGTTTGGAGTGGGGGCCTAAATCAGTGGGGTGAATTCTCCGCTGGCGGGATTCTCTGTTCCGCCAGCAGGCTGGGCCCCTCCCCTACCCCCCTGCAACACGATGCAGACCCCTCCAGAGATTTTCTGCCTCCCCTGCCCCAAGACAGAAATCAGTACGGATCCATTTCAGGGAATTGATACGGTGCAGAAGGAGGCCATTCGGCCCATCGTGTCTGTACCAGCTCTCCCAATACGCATTATGGCTCAGTCACATGCCCCTGCCTTTTCCCCTGAATCCATGCACGTTGTTTCTATTCAGTAATCATCGAATGCCTCGATTGAACCTGCCGCCACCACACTTCTGGGCAGTGCATTCCAGACCCCAACCACTCGCTGTGTGGAAACATTTTTCTCACATCACATTTGCTTCCTTTGGAAATCACTTTAAATCTGTGCCCTCTCGTACTCGATCCTTTTGTGGAGCGGGAACAGTTTCTCCCCGTCCACTCTGTCCAGTGTCCTCGTGATTTTGAACATCTCTATCAAATATCTTCTTCGACTTCTCTCCAAGGAGAACAAACCCAACCTCTCCAATCTACTCTCATAAGTGAAGTTTCTCATCCCTGGACCATTCTCGAAAACTGAGACAGGGTAGATGAGGTGACCAAACACACAGCCGCTCAAAACCGTAACTGGCCCCACTGAGGCACGAGTAACCTGGTGCTTCCGTGCGAGGGGAAGGAGTTACCTGAAGATCTCGGCCTTCAAAGGCCCAAGTGGTATGTTGGCGCTTTACCTTAATGGGGGCAGGAAGAGAAAGGGCTGGATGTTGTCCCAACAGTTGTGCAAAACTCTGGGTTGAGCGCATCCTGAGTATTGAATTCTGTTCCGGGCAGGATATAATGACAGGAACAACGGCTCAGATTCACGAGAATGATCCCAGGGGTTAATGGGTGAAGTTTGGTTCCTGGGGACAGAGTTGATGGAGCTGATTGAACGGCACCAACAAAGGGCTGGCAAAAGCTCGACGGGCTGAAAGGCTTCTTTTTTGTATCCTTCTCTGATGTTTAGTGGGGAGTATCGCACCGGAGGACTGTCAGTGGGCAGACTAAACAAGTCTTAATGGGGAAGCACTGACATCTGGTGCTTGAAACCATTCATTACATGGGCCAAAGATGAGGGGAGTTTAGGAATCATTGCTGATGATATTAGTGGACTTGGTGCACTTACATTACATTTTCCCAGCCACCATTTTGGTCATTTTGATGTATTAAAATGTCCTCTGGCGCTTCACAGGGGGGTTATTGAAATCTGACCCCGCGCCAACAGTAATCGGACAAATAACGAAAAAAGAGGCCAAAGATGTTCAGTGGAATTCCCCATCGGCGGGATCCTCCGATCCACCGGGAGTGCAACCACGCCTGACGGCATGGGGTGGCCACAATGGGAAATCCCATTGGCCGGCTATGGGAATGGAGAATCCCGCTGCTGGCGGGGACGCGCCGCGCAGAAAAACATGGCTGGCGGACCGGAGAATCTCAAGTTTAAACAAAAGCGAAATACTGTGAATGCTGGAGATCTGAAGTGAAAACAAAGTGCTGGAAAAGCTCAGCAGGCCTGGCCGTATCTGTGGAGAGAGGGAGAGAAAAGCAGAGTTATCATTTCGGGTCTGATGCAACTCTTCTTCAGAACTCCGAAGTTGGTGATCTTTTCTGTGAGACCTTGAGTTCTGATCTTCTCGTGCAATATAAAATCGTTGTTCCCTTTACATTCCAGCATTTTCTGTCTGCCAACCGTAGGTCAGTTGGGGGTGGGGGAGTCGCAGGGGTTGGAGGGGGCACATGTGGTTCATCAGGCTTCTGAGTGCGGCCCACGAGCCCTTCTGTCGAAAGTTTGATTCTTGCCTCGATGTTGAGTTTTCTAGAGTTGAGTATAACCTGATTTGATAACTGTCCTGTTTCCTTGTTCCTTTCATATTGAATTATTATTTGTTGTAAGTTATGATACTGATTTTTAAAATTTCATTTACGGGATGTGGACATCTCTGACGAGGTCACCATTTAATGATCATCCCTAATTGCCCTTCAGAAAGTAATGGTGAGCTTTGTTATTGAACTGCTGTAGTCCCTGAGGTATAGGCACACCCACAGTGCTATTAGGGAGGGAGTTCCAGGATTTTGACCCAGCGAAGGAACGGGCGACATATTTCCAAGTGAGGATGGTGAGTGACTTGGAAGGGGAACTTCCAGATGTTGGTGTTCCCAGGTATCTGCTGTCCCTGTCTTTCTAGATGATAGCGGTTGTGGATTCGTAAGGTACTGCCTAAGGAACCTTGGTGAGTTCCTGCAGTGCACCTTGTAGATGGTACACATGGCTGCCACCATGCGTCAGTGGTGGAGTGAGTTAATATTTTCAGTCGGTGAGGAGAAGGATATGACGGATGTTGAGGTCAGGGACAGGTGTGTGAACTCTGTTGTGAATGTCAATATATCAAAGGAGAAAGTGTTTTATTAAGGTAGACAAGTCCTCAGGGCTGGATGGGATCTATCCCAGGTTACTGCAGGAGGCAAGGGGAGAAATAGCTGGGGCCTTAACAGATATCTTCACATCCTCTTTGACCACAGGCGAAGTTCCAGAGGACTGGAGAATAGCCAATGTTGCTCCCTTGTTCAAGAAAGGAAGAAGGACAATCCAGAAAATTATAGGCCGGTGAGCCTGACATCAGTGTTGGGGAAGCTTTTGGATAAGATACTGAGGGACAGGATGTATGCACCTTTGGAGGAAAGTGGACTAGTAACTGACAGCCAGCATGGTTTTATCCGGGAAGGTCCTGTCTCACCAACTTGATTGAGTTTTTTGAAGAGGTGCCAAAGAAAATTGATGAGGGAAGGGCTGTGGATGTAGTTTATATGGACTTTAATAAGGCTTTTGAGAAGGTGCCACATGGCAGATGGTACAAAAACTAAAATCTCATGGGATTCGGGGGTGGGCTGATCTGAGATGGATACAGAACAGGCTTGGTTATAGAAGACAGAGAGTAGAGGTGGAAGGGTGCTTTTCTGAATGGGGATTTGTAGCTAGTGGTGTTCCTCAGGGATCAGTGCTGGGACCTCTGTTCTTTGTATATATATATATGATATGTAGGAAAATGTGGGTGCTGATTTGTAAGTTTGCGGATGACATGAAGATTGGCAGAGTTGCTGATAGTGCTGAGGATTGTCAGAGCATTCAACAGGATATAGATAGGTTGGAGACTTGGGCATAGAAATGGAAGTTGGAGTTTAATCTGGATGAATGCGAGGTGATGCATTTTAGAGGATCAAATCTAGGTATGAATTACACTGTAAATGACAGAACCCTCAGGAATATTACCATACAGAGGAATCTGGGAGTGCAGGCCCACAGCACCCTAAAAGTGGCAACACAGGTGGCCAAGGTGATTAAGAAGGCATATGGCATGTTTGCCTTCATCAGCCAGGGTATGGAGTATAGGAGTTGGGAAATCATGTTGCAGCTATACAAAACCTTGGTTAGGCTTCATTTGGAGTATTGTGTGCAGTTCTGATCATCATATAATCAGAAGGACGTAGAAGCTTTGGAGAGAGTGCAAAGAAGGTTCACTGGGGTGTTTCCTGGTCTCGAGTGATTTGTTATGTTGTAGGTGTAACATAAGCGGCTTCCTTGTGGTGCACTTGACAAAGGAAGGTTCAGACGTGGAGATAACTTCAACACGTTTATTAAACTATTTACACTTCTATTACTCGGGTTCGACACTACTGCTAATCCTACTTTAGCTACCCAGACTGACTAACCAGCTGCTGCAATCCACGTGGTGGGTGTAATATTGAATCAACCCTGTGTCTCTACTCACTGACTGTCTCCACTGGAAAGAGGCAGATCATGTGTGTGATGTCCTTTATATATGGGTTGGTGTAATGCCCCCCTGTGGTCGTGTATCGTGAATGTCCATTTGTGGTATCCTATCTAACTGATCTATTGGTTGAGTGTGTGTGTGTGATGTCACTGGTGCTCCATCTAGTGTCTAGCTAGCCTACATATATTTACATTGATGCACATCACCACATCCCCCCCTTTTTTATATGTTCATATTTTCTGTACACTTTAAGGAAATTGAACAGGTAAATAAGGTAAGGTATATACAAGTCATGGGAACAGTGATTAAACAATAAGTCCAAATCATTCGTGTGAGTCCATAAACCATCAATCATCATGGTCAAATGTCTCTCTTCGTTATGAACGCCATCAACGTCCCTGTGCCACAGGAACCAAGAAGTGGTCAAATCATTTCGCTGTCTGATTTGGAGTCCCTTTCTTTTTCGATGTTTGTGATGGTGCTGTCGGATGGCATCTTGTAGCTGACATTGTACTGTTGACATTGAAGAGGTACCATCAACAGTATCATTCTAGGTCATGGATGTGCCATATATTGGAGTTGGATAAGACTGTACATACTGGTTCTGGCCACGTGCTGTGCTGGAAGGGTGATCCTGCTGAGAACCGTTGAAGCTTGTCGAATTGGAAACAGAATTGCTGCTCGCATAAATACCTGGTAATGGTGTGAAACTAGAACCTTGCATCTGATAGGAATATGCCGTCTGGCGAGGCTGGGGTGTAGCAAATCCTGGGCTGTAACTAAGGCATCCAGTCTGTAGTGCAGATTGCGCTTGCAGTAGTCCTCCTTCGGTCTTGATTTCATTAGTGGGCAATCTGTAGTGCTGGCCTGTTTGAGAATATGCTGCATAGACTGCTGGCTGCTGCATGCCCGAAGACTGGGTTTGTCCAGCATGAGCTGTCATTGGCTGCGCTGTTGGTGTGGAACAAATGTGTGGATATAGCTGTGGTGAATATTGGTGTATTCCTCTTGGACTGTAGCCGCTGTTTGTTATTACTGACCCAGTGTAATTGTTAAGTGATCCATCTCCTGTCATTGTGGCATCTGCTGTCACCCTGAGCATGCCATCACTGAGGTTACGGCACTCTCTGTCTGGAGTAAAGTCCGGCTTACGTGAATCAGAGTCGGCGTTTGGTTGCTCCCCATCTGGGGTTGCTCCCCATCTGGAGTCTTGTCTGCTTTAACTGAGTCAGTGTTGGTTTGTTGATGCTCCCCGTCCGGAGTCTTAGCAGGTTCACTGGAGTCAGCTGAGATTTCTTGAAGCTGCACGTCTGGAGTCGGAACATGCAGGAATGCATTGACTTGTGGAGAGATTCGAGTGAATGAGGGTGGAAGTATTGTGGTGTCACCGGAGTCACCAGTGGTCTCACAGTGATCGTCGAGTGCCTCTGTACACACTAGCTGAGGTCTGTCACTTTGCACATCTTGCATGGGAAGTGGGATGCTGTCGTCACTCGTCTCACATACCGTGGGTAGGTCCTCAGTAGCTGCTTGTTGTTCACTTGGGTTGGGTAAATCGTCAGAGTCTTCATCTGATGGTGCAAACAATGTGGGGGGACTTTCATTGTCTTGCTGTTGTCCTTCATTTGGGCTTGGACTGTCATCGTCGCTTTGTTCTTCACTGTAGCATGATAGACCGTCATGGTTGTCCTGCTGTGCACTGGAGCGTGGTAGACTTTCATAGTCTTCTTGCTGTTTACTTCAGCATGGCAGACTTGCATCGTCTGCTGCTAGTTGGTCAGAGGAGGTTGCTAGACCCTCATGGTCTTGTTCCTGCAAGGACTGCGCGTCGGAGTCTTGCGTTGCTTCTATCGTGGAGGCTGTTCACGAGTTCGCTGCAGAGGCTTGTGACACTGGAGTCACGTCTTGTGTGTGTGGAGTCTTGCATGTCTCCTTTCGTAGAGTCGGGAACCCTGAGCGGTGCGTGGACCACGCTCTGTGTGGCAGCACGCCGCTCTCTGTGGGCTTGTACCGCTCTCTGTCTCTTGATTTCGGGCTGCAGCATCATCCTGCACTCACGCGTTGTGATGTCATATCTGCTGGGCTGAAGATCCTCAAATCCGAAGAATGAACCCGCGTCTGCGTCGGATTCAGTACGGGGGTCGCCATTTCTAATGAGAACACCTTCGTCCGAGTCGTAGTCTTCTAGGACCATCTCATCACTGTTTGCGTCGGAGCTGGCATTGGGCTCGCGAGGTACAGAGAAAATGCAAAGGTCGGTATCGAAGTATTCAAGGTCGGAATCATCGGTTTGGGCGTAGGTAACTGCTTGTTGCAGGGTTCTTTGGAGGTTAATTTCATTCCTGGTTCAATTTGAAGCATTGTGCTGTCATTCCAGGTGAAGGAAGATTGTTTTCCAGCTTTAAAAGATTTTTTCTTTGATTTGGGATGTTTCCCCTTTAAATGGGCGTGATCAGGGGCCTCTGACGTCATGATGCATGTGACGTAGCGCGTAGGAAGCGATTGCGTATGCGCAAATGGACCTTCCCGTTCTGCGAGCTTTTCGCGCAAGTGCAGTCCCTGTAGAAAGATGGCCGCCGACCAAAATTGTTCTCTGCTCCGGGATTTCAGCCTCGAGGTGAGTACTGGCACTTATGTTCTCTGACCTTTCTTGCTGGTTGGAGTGTGTTTTCCTCACAGTATTTGCCGAATTTGTCCAGGACTGCCTGGAAGTCGCTCCTGTTTTGCCCCTTGGAGGACTTGAATTTTTAAAAGATTTCTTCTGCTCTGGCACCGGCGATGGTGAGGAGAAGCTCTGTTTTTGCAGGATCGGCCACTTCTTCTAGTTCGGCTGCCACCAGGACGATTTCATACTTTTGCCTGAATGCCCGCCAGTTGTCACGGAGATCGCTGTGGCACTGGAGCTGCTGTGGAACCCGGATCTCGAACATCTTGCCTGGGTATCGTTGCTGGTTGTCACTGTACACTGAGGTATGGCTATCTGGATTGAAACAGTTCACTTCTGGTGCCATGATTTGTTATGTTGTAGGTGTAACATAAGCGGCTTCCTTGTGGTGCACTTGACAAAGGAAGGTTCAGACGTGGAGATAACTTCAACACGTTTATTAAACTATTTACACTTCTATTACTCGGGTTCAACACCACTGCTTTCCTACTATAGCTACCCAGACTGACTAACCAGCTGCTGCAATCCACGTGGTGGGTGTAATATTGAATCAACCCTGTGTCTCTACTCACTGACAGTCTCCACTGGAAAGAGGCAGATCATGTGTGTGGTGTGACTTTATATATGGGTTGGTGTGATGCCCCCCTGTGGTCGTGTCACCTCCTTGTGTATCGTGAATGTCCATTGGTCGTATCCTGTATAACTGATCTATTGGTTGAGTGTGTGTGTGTGTGATGTCACTGGTGCTCCATCTAGTGTCTAGCTAGCCTACATGCATTTACATTGTTGCACATCACCACATCGAGGATGTTGGTTATGAGGATAGGTTGAATAAACTAGGATTGTTTTCACTGAAAAGACAGATGCTGAGGGGAGATCTGATGGAGGTTTACCAAATTATGAGAGGCATAAACTGGGTCGATACTGGGATGCTTTTTCCAAGGGTGGAAGTGTCAATTACAAGGAGGCACAGGTCCAAGGTGAGAGGTTTACGGGAGATGTGAGATGTGCGGGGTAAGTTTTCATGCAGAGAGTGGTGGGTGCCTGGAATGCGCTGCCAGAGGATGTGGTGGGGGGCAGCACGGTGGCGCAGTGGTTAGCATTGCTGCCTCATGGTGCCCAAGTCCCAGGTTCGTTCCCGGCTCTGGGTCACTGTCTGTGTGGAGTTTGCACATTCTCCCCGTGTTTGTGTGGGTTTTGCCCCCACAACCCAAAGATGCGTCAGGTAGGTGGATTGGCCACGCTAAATTGCCCCTTAATTGGAAAAAATGAATTGAGCACTCTAAATTTAAAAAAAAGAGGATGTGGTGAAAGCTGGCACATTAGCAACATTTAAGAGGCATCTGGATGGACACATGAATAGGGAGGAAATAGAGGGATATGGACCGATTAAGGGCAGAAGGTGTTTTTTTTTTAAGTTAGGGCCGAAGGGCCTGCTCCTGTGCTGTACTTTTCTTTGTACTACCTGCCTCCACCACCCTCTCGGGCAGCACTTTCCTGGGCAGCACGGTAGCACAAGTGGCTGGGCAGCACGGTAGCACAAATGGCTAGCACTGTGGCTTCACAGGGCCAGGGTCCCAGGTTCGATTCCCCGCTGGGTCACTGTCTGTGCGGAGTCTGCACGTTCTCACTGTGTCTGCGTGGGTTTCCTCTGGGTGCTCCGGTTTTGTCCCACAGTCCAAAGACGTGCAGGTTAGGTGGATTGGCCATGATAAATTGCCCTTAGTGACCAAAAAGGTTAGGAGGGGTTATTGGGTTACGGGGATAGGGTGGAAGTGAGGGCTTAGGTGGGTCGGTGCAGGCTCGACGGACCGAATGGCCTCCTTCTGCATTGTATGTTCTATGTTCTCCATATTTCCCCCCCTCTCTCCCCCCCCGCCCCCCCCCCCAACCCCCCGTCTAGATGAAAAAATGTTTCCTCAGGTCCTCTCTAAACCACTTATTTCTCACCTTAAACCTCTGCCCTCTGGTCTTAGACGCCTCTTCCATGCGGGAAAGATTGACCCCATCCATGCCTCTCATAATTTTGTATATCTCAGATTCCCCCTCCGCCTCCTCTGCTCAATGGAAAACAGACCCAGCCTATCCAGTCTCTCTTCATAGCTGAAACTTTCCATCCCAGGGAACATCCTGGTGAATCTCCTCTGCACCCTCTCCAGTGCAATTATGACCTTCCGATGGTGTGGCGACCAGAACTGCACACAATATTCATCTGTGGCCTAATCAATGTTTGATAAAATTGTACCAAGATCTCCTTCTATGCCCTGGATGATGAAAGCAAACATTCCATAAGACGTCTTCACCACCATATCTACCTGTGCTGTCACTTTCAGGGATTCATGGACTTGTCCACCAAGGTCCCTTTGTTCCTCAATACTCCCTATTGACCTACCATTCTTTGTGTACATCCTACCCTTATTCAACTTTCTAAAATGCATCACATTTATCAGGTCTAAATGCTACTGCCCTACCCAACTCACCAGCTGATCAATATCAGTCTGTAGCCTAAGACTATCCTCCTTACTATCAACAACACCACCAATTCTCGAGTCATCTGCAAACTTACTAATTATACCTTGTACATTCACAGCCAAGTTGTTAATGTAAATAACAACCAGCAAGAGTCCCAGGACCGATCCCTGTGGTACACCGCTGGTCACAGGCTTCTAATCACAAAACCAACCCTCCACCATCACCCTTTTCCTCTTACCACTAAGGCATTTTTAAAAAAAAATTATAATTTTTTTTTCCAATTAAGGGGCAATTTAGTGTGGCCAATCCACCAACCTGCACATCTTTGGGTTGTGGGGGTGAAACCCACGCAGAGACGGGGAGAATGTGCAAACTCCAACGGACCCAGGGCCGGGATTCAAACCCGGATCCACAGCGCTGCAGTCCCAGTGCTAACCACGGCGTCACGTGCTCCCCACAAACCAGTTTTGGCTCCAATTTGCCAACTTGCCTTGGATCCCATGGGCTCTAACCTTTGGATCAGTCTTCCATGTGGTTCCCTGTCAAAGGCCTTACTGAAGTCCATGTAAACCACATCAACTGCGCTACCTTCATCAATATGTTTGGTTACCTTTTCAAAAAACGCACTTAAATTAGTTAGACGGGATCTTCCACCAACAAATCCATGTTGACTATCCCTGATCAATTCCTGCCTTTCCAAGTATGGATTAATCCTCTCCCTCAGAATTTTTTCCAATAATTTCCCGACCACTGACACGAGACTAACTACCTATAATTACCTGGCTTATCCCTGCCGCCCTTCTTAAATAAAGGGACCACATTAATTAGTCATCCTCCAGTCACCTGGCACTTTACCTACAGCCAGTGAAGATTTAAATATCTCTGTCAGGGCCCCAGCAATCTCCTCCCTTGTCTCCCATAGCAGCCTGGGACACATCTCATCAGGCCCTGGGGATTTATGCACTTTTATGCCCGTTAAGACATCTAACACCTCAACATTACTCATCTTAATGTGCTCTAGGACTTCACCATCCCAACTGAAATATCCAGCTACCATATCTTTTTTGTGAGTGAATACAGATGAAAAATATTCATTTAAGATGTCGGGCGGTTTACTCCGTCGGTCGATGGTGGAATTGGGAAATGCGATTGGGCGGAGAATCGGTTCGATGTCGCAATCGCGGCAGCACCGATTTCACACCAAATCGCATTTCTCCGTCGCCTCAACAGCACCGTCAATGTCATTCAGGATGCATGTACAGTAAACACCCTTGTGATATCATTAGTGGGCCTGACCCGTTACTCTCCAGGGCCTCCACGAACCTCCACCTCCACTCGGCGAATTCCCAATGACGAGGTACACACGGGCTTTTAAAAATCGTGAAGCAGGCGCCGTGGCTGCTGACGGAGAGAGAGACGGTATGGAAAGTGTCTCAACAATCACCGTAGTGTGCTGACAGTCGTGCCGCTGGCCGGGGGCTTCTGCCAGGGCTGGGGGGGAGGGAGGGGGAGTTGCGGGGGTTGGCCAGGAGGTGGGCTGTGTGGTCGGGGTGGATGGGCATGGAACACCATTGCCCCGGCCTGCAAGCCAGCCATGCAGCTGCACACAGCACTGACTGCCCACTGTAAACTTAGGGCCACAGGTCGTATGGGTGTACCCCCAGGCCACCTCCCTTGGTGCTGTAGTGATATCATGGTTGTGTTGTAATTCACCGACTGACCACTAGGAGTCTCATTGGTATATGAGTGAATGTTAGCATCAGGAGCCTCCGAGTGACTAGGGAGCTGGGAGAGAGGATGCTTGTGTAACCGACTTATCTTTTTCCAAAAAGGTGAGAAACTTCCAAAGAAAGACGGGAAAGTTCCTGCATCTCCTCTCACAAAAACAAACAGGTTGAAGATCAGGACAAAGTATTTCTGTGCAAAAGATGTGGTCAAAGGCACAAATTAAGGCAGTGTCCAGCGTTTGGCAAATTTTGTTCCAGATGCAAAGGAAAAAAATCACTTTGCTTAGAATTGTTACTCTAAGCCCTGATTTGTTATGTTGTAGGTGTAACATAAGCGGCTTCCTTGTGGTGCACTTGACAAAGAAAGGTTCAGACGTGGAGATAACTTCAATACGTTTATTAAACTATTTACACTTCTATTACTCGGGTTCGACACTACTGCTAATCCTACTATAGGCAGCACGGTAGCACAGTGGTTAGCACAATTGCTTCACAGCTCCAGGGTCCCAAGTTCGATTCACGGCTTGGGTCACTGTCTGTGCGGAGTCTGCACGTTCTCCCCGTGTGTGCGTGGGTTTCCTCCGGGTGCTCTGGTTTCCTCCCACAGTCCAAAGATGTGCAGGTTAGGTGGATTGACCACGCTAAATTGCCCTTAGTGTCCAAAATTGGCCTCAGTGTTGGGTGGGTTAACTGGGATATGGTGATAGGGTGGGGGTGTGGGCTTGGGTAGGGTGCTCTTTCCAAGAGCCGGTGCAGACTCGATGGGCCGAATGGCCTCCTTCTGCACTGTAAATTTTATGATTCTATGATACCTAGACTGACTAACCAGATGCTGCAATCCACGTGGTGGGTGTAATATTGAATGAACCCTGTGTCTCTACTCACTGACTGTCTCCACTGGAAATAGGCAGATCATGTGTGTGGTGTCCTTTATATATGGGTTGGTGTAATGCCCCCCTTTGGTCGTGTCACCTCCGTGTGTATCTTGAATGTCCATTGGCCGTGTCCTATCTACCTGATTTATTGGTTGAGTGTTGTGTGTGATGTCTTTGGTGCTCCCTCTCGTGTCTAGCTAGCCTAATGTATTTACATTGATGCACATCACCACAAGCCCAACCCCAGATCAGTCCGTTGAAATCTTCTACTACTATAACCCTATTCCTCTCACATCTCTCTATGATTTGCCTAGATATCTGCTCCTCTATCCCCCCCCCTGACTGTTAGGAGGTCTGTAGTATAATCGCCCCTTTTTTATTTCTAGATTACACCCATATGGACTCATTTGAAGAGCCTAAGGCATCCTCCCTCATTACTGCAGTGATGTTTTCTTAAGTCAATAATAGAATGCCCACTCCTCTCTTCCACCCCCATCACACATGAAACTTCTGTGCCCTGGAATGTTGAGTTGTCAGTCCTCCCCTTCTTTCACCCATGCATCAGTGATTGGAACAATATTATATCTCTGCGTGCTGGTCAACACCCTTAAGTTCATCTGTTTTACCAGACAGACTCCTTGCATTAACATTGATGCAATTTAGCTTCCAAGCCTCCCATTTGCCTTGTCAAGCCCCTAACGTCTCTGCCTACTGGACTGACCTAGTTTTCCTTCTAGATTTGATTGAACTTTGCCCCCAACTGTATATCGACTGTGCCCCATCCCCCTGCCAAATTGGCTTGAAATCTCCCCAACAGAGTCAGCAAACTTCCCAGCAAGGATACTGGGACCGAAACGGTTCAGGTGCAACCTCTCCAGCTTGTACAGGTCCCACCTATCCCAGAAACTGTCCCAATGATCCAAAAATCTAACGCCCTCCTTCCTACAGCATCCCTTTAGCCACGCATTGATCTGATCCATCTTCCTAGTCCTATACTTGTGTGGCGCCAATATTAATTGCCACTTGTCAGCCCAAGCCTGGATATTGTCCAGGTCTTGCTGCATTTGGACATGGGCTGCTCCTTAAACGCAGATATTCCGTCTCAACCTCTCTCTCCTCTAAACGTAAATTAAGCTTTTGGGGCAAAAGTCCCAGTGCCTCCTTGTAGCTTGGTGTCACATTTTATCTGATAATCGCTCCTGCAAAGAGTCTTGGGGAAATATATTAATTTAAAGGTGCTGTATCAACCCATCGGATTTACCGATGTCCTTTAGGGAAGGAAATCTACCGTCCTTACCTGGTCTGGCCCTCATGTGACTCCAGACCCACAGCAATGTGGTTGAGTCTTAACTGTCCCTCTGAAATGGCCAAGTGGGACACTCAGTCGGATCAAACAGCTACAAAGCCTAAAAACAGGAATGAAACCGGATGGACCACCCGGCATCAACCTAGGCACTGGGGGAGGCAGGAGCATATTGGTATTGTCACTGATCTAGCAATTCAGAGACCCAGGGTAATGCTCTGGAGTCCTGGGTTCAAATCCCACCAGGGCAGTGGCGGAATTTGAATTCAATAATAAAAATTAAAATCTGGAATTAAAAGTCTAATGATGACCATGAAATCATTGCCGATTTTCGTTCACTAAGCCCATCTGGTTCACTAATGCCCTTTAGGGAAGGAAATCTGCTGTCCTTACCTGTTCTGGCCTACTTGTGACTCCAGATCCACAGCAATTGGTTTGGCTCTTATGTTGGAAGCTGCAGTGCGCAATTACTTTCCAAAACTTTTCCAGGGAGCTGGTTCAGGTCTAGTAGTTCGAATTGCCTCTCCTGGTTCTGTAAGTTTCGAGGATTCTACGGCCTGAATTTTTTGCCTTTTGAGAGCATGAACTCAGTGGACCTGGAAGCAGACGGGAAATGTGTTCCTGGCTGGCGGGGGGGGGGGGGGGGGAGTGGGGGGGGGAGAGAGAGGAGAAGGGAGAGGGAGAGACAGGAAGGGAGGGGGAGAAGGGGGGAGAGAGGGGGGAAGAGAGGGGGAAGGGATGGGGAGGGGGGGAGGGATGGGGAGAGGGGGGGAAGTGATGGGGAGAGGGGGGAAGTGATGGGGAGAGGGATGGGGAGAGGGGGGTAGGGATGGGGAGAAGGGATGGGGGAAGGGAGGGGGAGAGGGGGGAGGGGGAGGGAGAGGGAGAGGGGGGAAGGGAGGGGGAGGAAGGGGGGGAAGGGGGGGAAGGGGAGAGGAGGGGGGAGTGGGGAGGGAGGAGCGAGGAGGGAGGGGAAGGGAGGGGGAGAGGGATGGGGAGAGGGGGGTAGGGATGGGGAGAAGGGATGGGGAAAGGGGGGAAAGGAGGGGGAGAGGGGGGAGGGAGAGGGAGAGGGGGAGGGCGGGAAGGGAGGGGGAGGAAGGGAGGGTGGAAGGGAGGGGGAAGGGGAGAGGAGGGGGGGAAGGGGGAGGGAGGAGCAAGGAGGGAGGGGAAGTGAGGGGGATGTTAGATGTATTAGATGCTGTGGAATGAAGAGTCAAAATTCTGTTCCTTTTTCACCAACACACTTTTATTTCTTCCAATAGACTGCACAAAACTCTAATTACACATCACCCACCACCAAGGCCACCTGAAGCCCCTTTACATATCAGTGTCAATCACTGGATACTTAACATAAATGAGACAACTAATTGCAATGTCTCTTAATGCATTACTTAACTCTTAACCCATTACTTAACAGTCTCCCCTTCCTTGGAGAAAAAAAAATAATTAGGTGAAAACAAAATTTCAAGAAACTCAAAAACACACATGCAATTTCCCCCGTTCTTTCTTTTTTCATTTTTGGAAGAAAAAAAAAACCAAGTCACAGAAACAGGCGGCCTTCATTATCAATATCCAAAAGATAAATTTCTGTCAATATCTGAGATATATAAAAGGCCATATCCACCGCCTCTACAAGGCTTAACGTCTCAGCAGCCAACGTGCTTTCGACCACTTTCCTTATTTTCTTTGTTTCCCACACAAGAGGGCAACATTTACCATTGTGCCCCAAGAGGAAAATTATAAAACCTCCTGTGCTTGATTTGCATAGGACACATCACTATAAACTATGAGTTTCAAGTGCCTAAGGTCACCTAAAACCGGGAAGCTCAAAACACACTCCTGCATTTTTAGTTTGGCCAAACGCTTTATTTGCTCTTATTACGTCTTCCACTTTGGGATCATTCATTTTTGTACTCAACTCTAAGACATCAAAACTCACGTCTGGCCTAGTCTGTTTACCTAACCAATTCAGTTGCTCAATTAAACTTCGCAGTTGCTCTTTTTCCATCTTTGAAACCATTGCATCTTTTTGTGAAACCTGGCCACACCTAATTGCTATTGGGCTGATGCTTTCCAAATATGATTGCTGACGTAAAGTTGCCCCTAACTTAGTCTGTCCGATTTCCAGTACAATATATTTAAATGCATCGGAAGCCTGACTTCCGACCCTGAATTCTTTCCTCAAACCAGAGATTACAAAAGCTTCAAAATTACTTGTCCCACCCCACAAAAATTATTTGACATGCTTCATAAAGATGCCAGAAAGGGTCCCTTTATAGTGTCAGTAAAACATTACCGGATCTACTTTCAACTGGTAACAGCCTAACTTTAACAAAACTGACCTTACCGAAAATACCAGACTCTAGATGCAATATTTAAACCATATACACATTTGTTCAACTTCCAAAGTACCCCTTCTGTGTTAGCTGCTTCTTTAGGAGGACGGAGAAAAATGTCTCTCTGTAGCTGATGCCCCTGCAAGAAGGCAGCTTTTATATATATATAGATTTGCATTCCCATGCCTTTGTGGCTAATAGAGCCAAGAAGATCTTTAAAATTAACCTTCCCTGCTGTAGATGAATCTACCCTTAAATCCTGATCTTGTAAGCTTTCTTTAAATCCCCTTGCCCCAAGACTGGCCTTTGCCTTATAAGTTCCACCCGGAAGAACCTTTTCCGTGCAAATCCGTCTGTGGGATAGAGCTCTTTGTTCCCTATCCGGTACTTCCGTGTATACCCCAAATTCATTCCAACTATGCAGTTCTTGCTGTTTAGCATCTTTGATAATTTTTCATATAATTTATTGGCAGCTACCAACATCTCACGTGCATGTGGGCTTCTACTCCTATTAGTATTCGTAGTCTTACTCATGTTCCGAGACCTTGATAAACTACGTCCCCGCTCCCGCCTGGTAACTTGTTCTATACTGCTACTGCTTGATCTTTCCTATCTGCTGTGGGATGTCCTTTCAATAGTTCTCGACTTTTTCCTGTGGACCTGGTCACTAACCGATGTACTATCTGAACTGGCACTGCGTTTCTGTGCCCTCCATTTTTTAACTTTGTGTTTCCAATCCATTGTCTTAACTCCCTCCCCTGAATGCTGCACATTCAACCAGTGTCTATACTTTCCAGTGGCTTTCCCTGCTCTACTAATAACAGTTGCATCCTTCCATTGACTAGACCCTTCAGGCAAGTATGTCACTTTTGTACCAACTTTTGGTAGTTGTCCTTTCGGAAAAATGGCCGTATCCCAGATCATAAGGTCCATAGCCATAATGTCGTTAAAATCCCTGGCCAAAGGTAAGGTTACTATCAGTCGTGCTGGTGTCCTTCTGTACTTCCTACAAACTTCACAGCAATCATTAACCTGTTCTATCAGTTTAGTATAGTCTTCATCCCTTACCCCTGCATCCTTTAATAAATTTTTCAGCCTCCGAGGAGACGGATGTGCAAATTGCCTATGCAGTTTTAATGCAACAAGCTTTTTATCAGCGAAAGTCCCATTTTCAACTGCCATTAACACATCCTTAACCACTCTACTTGAAATATTATTTGTCAGTAATGGAATACAATAGTGTCCCGACTGTGTAAATTGTAAGTCCACCGTCTTTCCAAAAACTGTTGCCTTATCCTGTTCCATATCCAGTTTCATGTGTGCTTTCGTCATCGATGGTCTTCTCAGAAGCAAAGGTATCTCATTTGATACAACATCCATGCTAATGAAATGATTCACTCCGGCAACATTGCAAAGGATCACCACTCAGAGTATTATCATCCCCAAACCTGAAACTTGTGGAACTTTCAAATTCCTTAACCTTGTTACGACTTTCAGCATTCAAGGAGTCCAGGTAACATTTTAACCAGTCAATTCCACACAGAGTAGATGTGCAGCCACTGTCCAATACAGCACAGTTGAAGGATTCTGCAACCAACACCCTCATTCCCGGTATAAAACCGCTTGTTAATAGGACAATGTCTTCTCTCTGAACGCTATCTTTTTCCTCTTCTGAACCTTCCGTGTCATGCGTCGCTTCAAAAACTCTATCATAACGTTTTGGACAGTTGAAGACATAATGGTATTGAGAGTCACATCGAAAACATCGATTTATCATGCCCCGTGCATTTCTGGGGTTCATCTTCCTATTGTAAGTTCTAACTGGGTTTCTGTCCTCATAATTTCCTTGTCTCGATCTCCTTCTATAGTCTTGGGCCCTGTTTGTAGCCGTACAATTTGGCCATCCTGTTAGGAGTGTATCTTCCATATTCTGCTTTATAGCAGACTGACCTATTTGAGTCATCAGAGCCATCAGAATCGAATGTTTCCCCAGAAACTTCTTTAAAGCTTTTGTCATCTGATCGAATAAGGTATCCTCATCCATAAACTGAACTCCTGTCAAAACCAGGAGCCTATCCATGTTGCTCACTCTAGCACAGTCAAGTAATTTAAAGGCCAACACAGACTGTGGAAATTCCAGTTTGTGTTTCTGCAGTCTTTTATATAGTCTGCCAAATTCCATTATATAGTCTTCCATGGAGAATTCCTCTATTTTCCGGAACTTATCAAAATCCGACCATGCTTCATACGCACTTAACAAGTCATCTTTCTTGTAAATCTGATCCATCTAATGTAATAAAGTCTCCAGACCTTCTTCTGAGTCTAACTCTTCCAATTCCAGCTCAGAAAGCACTTTGTTTCGGATTTTACTACCATATGGTAGAGAAAGAGCCAATGCCATACCTTGTTTTCTCTTTCCCAAAGCAGTTACCTTAGTCCACATAACTACTGCACTTCTCCATTGGTCGTACGATTCGCTTTCAGAAAATAAGGGAGGATAGTCATATCCAGCCATCTTTATCCTAGGTTCAGCCATATATCCCTCTTTTTTTTCTCAGTCACTCCTTGGTTTGATCTTGAAAGTTCTATCTTTGAACCCTTCACATTTACACAGGGGGGAGGAGGGGAGAGGGGGGCGGGGCGGGGAGAGGGGGGGAAGAGGGGGGGGGAGAGGGAGGGGGGGAGAGGGAGGGGGGAGAGGGGGGGAGAAGAGGGGGAGAGGGGTAGGGGGGTAGGTGTGGGGAGAGAGGGGTGGGGGGGGGACAGGGGGGAGAGGGGGGAGGGGGGAGAGGGGTGGGGGGAGAGGGGGGAGAGGGATAGGGGGAGAGGAGGGGAGGGGGGAGAGGGGTGGGGGGGAGAGGGGGAGGGGGAGAGAGGGGGGTAGAGGGGGAAGAGGGATGGGGGAGAGGCATGGGGGAGAGGGGGGGAAGAGGGACGGGGGGAGTGGTGGGGGGAGAGGGAAGGGGGAGAGGGAAGAGGGGAGGAGAGAGGGGAAAGAGGGGGAGAGAGGAGGGGGAGAGGGGGGAGAGGGGAGAGGGGGAAGAGGGAGGAGAGGGGGAGGGGGGAGAGGAGGGAGAGGGGGGAGGGGGGATAGGGGGGAGGGGGGAGAGGGGGGAGAAGAGGGCAGGGGGGAGAGAGGTGGGGGGGAGTGGGGGGGGAGAGGGGGAGGGAGGGGTGGGGGGGGAGATGGGGGAGGGGGGTGGGGGAGCGGGGGGAGACGGGGAGGGGGGTAGAGGGGGGTAGAGTGGGGGAGGGGGGGGAAGAGGGATGGGGAGAGGCGGAGGGGAGAGGGGGGGAAGAGGGGGGAGAGGGGGGGAGGGGGGAGAGAGGGAGGAGGGGGAGAGGGGGGGGGAGGGGAGGGGGGTGAGGGGGGAGAGGGGAGAGGGGAGGGGGGGTGCGGACTGGCATTTCCACTGTGCTCCCTGAGGGGGCATGGCTGTTTCGGGGAGCTGCTGACCTGCAAAAGACAAATATTGAAGTTAAAAACTGTGCCACCAGTGACTACGCAGCACAATCAATTACGAAGCCTCGTCCCCGGACACATTCTCCAATTTTATTTCAGCCCTGACAGTCCATCCCGTCTTCGATCGGGGCTGAAGCGAAAACATTTGACCGCCTGGCCAATCGACCAGCCCACCAGCCGTAAAAGCAGACAGGTAAAATCACATTCACTTGGTACATCTAACGGCTAAATTACCAGCTTGATTCTTGACTCGCATGCTTCCTGACATATTCTCCATCTATTGGGAAATCCCATTGACAGCGACGGGACCAGAAGGTCCCGTGCCACCAGCCAACGGCGGTCCCCCTCCCGCTGCCGAGAAACACGCCGTGGGGAGGCCGGAGAATCCCGCCCAGCATCCCTGGTGGCCAGAATCCTTCTTTAGACACGGGAAAGAGGTTTTTTATGCAGTTCCAAGAAAAGTCATTAGTGTCTTTT
Organism: Scyliorhinus torazame; assembly: GCF_047496885.1. NCBI lineage: Eukaryota > Metazoa > Chordata > Chondrichthyes > Carcharhiniformes > Scyliorhinidae > Scyliorhinus > Scyliorhinus torazame. Next base: position 187,750,885 of record NC_092720.1, on the reverse strand, counting down.
TTAAAAAAAGAGGTAACAAGTCTCTGATCATTTGTCTGGAGGTTCGACATTTCACTGGTGTGAAGACTTATCCATTTTTAAAAATAGAAATAATAATTTTACGGAGTAGTCAGGTTGATGGGATATGTGGATATATTTGTCTTCTTCAGGGACACGTGTAGAAACTGTTTTCACTGCGTGGGGGTGAGTTTCGATAATCAGAGTACAGCAATGGACGTTAAATCCAAGGAACTGTTAATATATTTTTTGAAACACAGCGAGTTGTTATGATGTGGAAAGGACAGTGGTGGCAGCTTCAATAATACTTTCAAAAGGTAATTGGACAAGTACTAAGAGGTCAAATGTTTTACAGGAGAAAGAGCAGGGACTAACTGGAGTTAGTAGGGCACAATGTTCAGAATGGCCACCTTCTTGCCGGTATCATTCTATGAAAGTTAAGTGACCTTGTATCGTTTAGGGTGGAAGAATCTGTTAAGAGGCTCTGATGAGACCATGCCATTATGCCGAACTCAATTAATCACTGGGATAGGACAATGGTCCTCCCAGTTGGGAGGCGGCACAGTGGTTAGCCCTCACAGGTCCGGGTTCGATTCCTGCCTTGGGTGGCTGTGTAGAGTTTGCACGCTCTCCCCGTGTCTGCGTGGGGTTTCTCCGGGTGTTCCGGTTTCTTCTCACAGTCCAAAGATGTGCAGGTGAGGTGGATTGGCCACGCTAAATTGCCCTTTAGCGTCCAAACGTTAGGTGGTGGGGGCCTGGGCCTAGGTAGGGTGTTCTTTTGTTGGGTCGGAGCAGACGGGATGGGCCGAATAGCCTCCTTCAGCACTGTAGGGACTCTATGACTCTATGAATTCATGAGATGTGGGACGTCACTGGCTGGGTCAGCATTTGTTGCCCTAATTGACCTTGAACTGTGTAGCTTGTTGGACCATTTCAGAGGAGCAGTTAAGAGTCAACCACATTGCTGTGGGTCTGGAGTCACATGCAGCTCAGATCAGGTAAGGCTGACAGATTTCCTTCCCTAAAGGACATTAGTAATCCAATGGTTGTTTTGCGACAATCAATGGTCAACAATACTGAGACTAGATTTATGGGCAGCACGGTAGCACAAGTGGATACCACTGTGGCTTCACGGCGCCAGGGTCCCAGGTTCGATTCCCCTCTGGGTCACTGTCTGTGCGGAGTCTGCACGTTCTCACCGTGTCTGCGTGGGTTTCCTCCGGGTGCTCCAGTTTCCTCCCACAGTCCAAAGACGTGCAGGTTTGGCGGATTGGCCATGACAAATTGCTCTTAGTGACCAAAAAGGTTAGGAGGGATTATTGGGTTACGGGGATAGGGTGGAAGTGAGGGCTTAAATGGATCGGTGCAGACTCGATGGACCGAATGGGCTCCTTCTGCACTGTATGTTCTAAGTCATTTTTTTAGATTTCAATTAATTGAATTTAAATTCTGTCTGTGGCCATGAGGGATTTGAACCTCTGTCCCGAGAGCATTAGTCTCTGGATTACCAATCCAGTGAAGTTGCCACTATGCCACCATCTCCCCTTTCACAACGGCTACTTTGCTCTTGAGGTTCTTGATGCAGTGTAGACATGAACCAGTAAAGAAAGACTTGCATTTATCGAGCACCTTTCGTGTCCTCAGGTTGCACAAAGCAGACCCACGCAGACGTTGATGAGATAACGTTTCGGGCTGTCGCTGGAGGGATGAATGTTGGCCAGGAGGTCGGGGAGGATTCCCGCGCTCGTCTTCAAAATAGCATCTGTGGAATCATCCCACCGAAGCGAGGTGGCAGACAGGGTTTCAGCTGTAACGTGGCCTCGGAACCACGTCACCTCCGGCAGTGCGTGCTCCTGGAGTACTGCACCGGGAGTCTTGCCGATTTTGTACCGAAGCAGTATGGTATTTTCACCCACAACCTCCCGACCCCAAGACAAGTGTGTCAGCTGCCACCTCTTCGGACTTAACTGCCACTGTGGCCCCGGGGGGCGGGGAAGGGCGATGGGGTGGCGGGGTCAGTCATAATCATATTTGTTAAATATGGTCACGATATGGGCTGTGTAGCAAAGGAGTCACTGTTGAAAAACAGGGGTTGTTCATTTCAGACTGAGATGAAGAGACTTTTTTTTCTGTCTGGAGGGCCATGAGCCTTTGGAACTCTCTTCCTCAAAAACCAGGGAAAACAGAGTGAATATGTTTAAGGCAGAGTTAGTTAGACTCTTGATTCATAAAGTGGGAGGGGGTGGTGGTGAAAGTTTATCAGGAGGTAGGTTGAAGTTAGAATCAGATCAGCCATGATCTTATTGAATGGCGGGGCAGGCTCGAGGGGCTGAGTGGCCTCCTCCCGTTCCTATGTTCGCCTGAATACAATCTTCCCGGTCCGACGCAATTCGGCATGGCAACCAGACTAGACTGTCGGGGCCCGTACGTCAGGGTTGGTCCCTGAACCAGTCTTGAGAAATGTCCCACATACTCCAGAACAGTTTTGAAACACAGTTGATGTCCTGTCACAGTTTCGTACTTCATTGTTTCCCTCAACAAAGGACAACAAGACATCCGCACAAGAAAGTGTCAAATTCAATCCAGATATTTTCAGGGAATGGCTGAATTGTATCGATGGCGAGCAGAAACTGTACCTGCTTGTGAAAGGATGGAGGATGTGAGATTTGAAGTGATTTGCAAAGGAAGCTAATGCGTTGAGAGAAAAGAGGTTTTTCATTCAGCCAGTGGTTGGGGTCGGGAATGCACTGCCCCGGAAGTGTGGTGGAGGTAGGAGAGTTCGAGAGGGGCTTTAAAGCATTACTTGAATGGACCAATGTGCAGGGGGTCACCGGGGGCGGATGTGGGGGGGGGGGGGGGGGGGGTGATTGCAGGAAAATGGCACTAAGTCACAATGCATGTTGGGAGGGCCGGTGAGAACGTGATAGGCTGAACGACCTCCTTCTGCGCCGCAACAATTCCGTGATTCTGGAGCAACCCAGTGCTGGGGTTTATCAGTTAGGACGGTAAAATGGCCCTGGGAACGGACCGTAGAGAGATGACCTTGATCATGAATGCCGGAGAAACTTAGCTGGGAGTGCCGAGAAACACACGGCTAAATATAATAATAATCTTTATTGTCACAAGTAGGCTTACATTTTTTTTTAAAATATGTTTTATTGAATTTTTTTTCCCAAACAACAATTTTTCCCCTCTTACAAAGCAAACGCAACAATAACAATACAAAAATTTTTAACAATACACAAGTAACAAAACCCCTTTATCTTTGACCTAAACTAAACTAAACCTCCCCCCCCCCCCGCTCCCCCCCCCCCTTCCCCCTGGGTTGCTGCTGCTGGTCATCTGTCTTCCCTCTAAAGATCCCCTAGGTAGTCGAGAAATGGCTGCCACCGCCTGGTGAACCCTTGAGCCGATCCTCTCAGGGTAAACTTTATCTGCTCCAGTTTAATGAACCCCGCCATATCATTTACCCAGGCCTCCAGTCCGGGGGGTTTCGCCTCCTTCCACATGAGTAGGATCCTGCGCCGGGCTACTGGGGACGCAAAGGCCACAACGTCGGCCTCTTTCGCCTCCTGCACTCCCGGCTCTTCCGCAACTCCAAATAGAGCTAACCCCCAGCCTGATTTGACCCGGGCCTTCACCACCCGCGAAATCACTCCTGTCACTCCCTTCCAATACCCTTCCAGTGCCGGGCACGCCCAAAACATATGTGCATGGTTTGCCGGGCTCCCGCCACACCTCCCACATTTGTCCTCCACTCCAAAGAACCTGCTCAATCTTGCTCCCGTTATGTGTGCTCTATGTAGCACCTTAAATTGAATCAGGCTAAGCCTGGCGCATGAGGAAGAGGAATTTACCCTGCTTAGGGCATCAGCCCACATACCCTCCTCTATCTCCTCCCCTAGCTCTTCTTCCCACTTTCCTTTTAGTTCGTCCACCGACTCCTCCCCCTCTTCCCTCATCTCTCGGTAAATCTCTGACACCTTGCCCTCTCCGACCCACACCCCTGAAAGCACCCTGTCCTGTATCCCCTGTGTCGGGAGCAACGGAAATTCCCTCACCTGTTGTCTAGTAAATGCCCTCACCTGCATATATCTCAAGAAATTTCCCCGGGGCAACTTATACTTTTCCTCCAATGCTCCCAAGCTCGCAAAAGTCCCATCTATAAATAAAAATCCCACCCTCCTAATTCCCAACTGGTACCAGCTCTGAAATCCTCCATCCATTCTTCCTGGGGCGAACCTATGGTTGTTCCTGATTGGGGAATTGGGGACCCCACCAGGACTCCCCGTACCCCTCTCTGTCGCCTCCACTGTCCCCAGATATTCAATGTTGCTGCCACCACCGGGTTCGTGGTAAACTTTTTAGGTGAGATCGGTAGCGGCGCCGTCACCAGCGCCTCTAAACTCGTCCCTTTACAGGACTTTCTCTCCAGTCTTTTCCACGCCGCTCCCTCACCCTCCATCATCCATCTACGTATCATTGCCACATTGGCGGCCCAATAGTAATCGCCCAAGTTCGGTAGTGCCAATCCTCCTCTGTCCCTACTACGCTGAAGGAACCCCCTCCTTACTCTCGGAACTTTCCCTGCCCACACGAAGCTCGTGATGCTCCTGTCTATTTTATTAAAAAAGGTCTTGGTGATTAGTATAGGGAGACATTGAAATACAAATAAGAACCTCGGGAGGACCATCATCTTAATTGCTTGCACCCTGCCCGCCAGCGATAGAGGCTGCATGTCCCACCTCTTGAAGTCCTCCTCCATTTGTTCTACCAACCGTGTCAGATTAAGTCTGTGCAAGGTTCCCCAGCTCCTAGCGATCTGAATCCCCAGGTATCGGAAGTTTCTTTCCACTTTCCTTAGAGGCAAGCCTTCTATCTCTCTACTCTGGTACCCTGGATGTATCACAAATAATTCACTCTTCCCCATGTTTGGCCTATACCCCGAGAAATCCCCGAACCCCCTCAAAATTTGCATAACCTCTATCATCCCCCCCGCTGGGTCCGACACGTATAACAATAGGTCATCCGCGTATAACGAGACTCGGTGTTCTTCTCCCCCTCTAATCACCCCTCTCCATTTCCTGGAGTCTCTCAACGCCATGGCCAGAGGTTCAATTGCCAACGCGAACAACAATGGAGACAGCGGGCATCCCTGTCTTGTTCCCCTATATAGTCGGAAATACTCCGATCTATGTCGAACAAGTAGGCTTACATTAACACTGCAGCGAAGTTACTGTGAAAAGCCCCTAGTCGCCACATTCCGGCACCTGTTCAGGTACACAGAGGGAGAATTCAGAATGTCCAATTCACCCTGACAGCATGTCTTTCAGGACTTGTGGGAGGAAACCGGAGCATCCGGAGGAAACCCACGCAGACGCAGGGAAAAGGTGCAGACTCCGCACAGACCGCGACCCAAGCCAGGAATCGAACCTGGCACCCTGGCACTGTGAAGCAACGGTGCTAACCATTGTGCTAAACGCACTCACTCTGCGACTCTGTTTCCATTTAGTTAGATCAGGCTCAATATATCAGGGAAGAATAGCAAAAGGTCAAAGAGATAGGTTTTAGGGAGTGTTACAAAGGTGGATAGAGAGGTGGAGAGGTTTTGAAAGAGCATTCCAAAGCTTCTAAGACCCAGGCAGCTGAAAGCATGCCATAAACGGAGTTGGGATAAAGAGTGGGGGGAGAGAGGCTGGAAAGGCCTGAATTGAAGGAATGCAGAAACAAATGGTGGTTGGGCTGAAGACGATCACAGAGATAGGGAGGGACAAGACGATGTAATGTGTTTTGTGTGAGAATTACACAGCTGAGTTATTTCTTTACCAGGAACCAGTGTAGCTCGATGAATACTGGGTGCACGATATTTGGTATTTGCCGACACAATGTTATTGTTTATTGTGAGGGGAATTGAATACCACCAAGGTTGGGAGGTTATGCTTCAGTTGTACAGGGTGCCGGTGAGATCACATCTGGTGTACTGTGTACAGGACTTAATGCATCTACATTAGCAATTTGCGTACCAGGTCGGTGCTGCAAAGCATAGTTGTAAGCCATCAACAGCAGGGCCCAACATTGCACCCTCGCCGAGGCTCTGGGCGGTAGGCTTATCTTCACTATGTCGATTCATCGACCATACACATACTGGTGGAATTTCTCACCAGCGCAAAGCCCTCCGCCTCAATCTGCCCGCTGTTTCATTCTGCTTCAGAAAGGGTCCTTGAGGACCTCTGTACCACCTCCCATTTTGTGGAATAAAACAGCTCTAATACTATAAGGGGACGGGTCACGTGTCAGCACCATTGACTTTCCCGGATCAAAATTCCCAAGAGTGGTTTGAAGACGGCAATGTTTGTGTTACCACCCAGATGGCTTCTTTTTGAGGATCTTCCCGCTGGCACCTTTGATTCTCCCTCAAAAGTACACGTAATGGTGTCAATGTTGTGGCTACATTGGAAATAAACCTTCCATGGTAATTGATCATATCAAGAAAGGACTTAAACTCGCTGACATTCTTGGGTGCAGGGTCAGCTCGTCTGGCCTTGATTTATTTCTGCCAAAGGGTGTAACCCTGTTTCATCAATGCAAAATCCTAGCTCCATCACTTTAGAGGCCCGAAAAGTACATTTTTCGTACTTTAGGCAAACTCCAGCATCACAAAACCTCTTTAATACACCCTCTAGGCTGGCCATGTGTTCTTCTGGTGCAGTAACAGTGACTAGCACGTCACCAAGGGAAACCATCACCGTGGGAATCCCCTGGAGGAGATTTTCCATCATGCGCTGTAAGACAGCACAGGCTGAAGCAGTGCCATATGGCAGTCTGGTATACTGGAAGAGGCCTTTGTGGGTATTGATTTAACAAACCTCTGAGACTCCTCATTCGACTCTAGTTGTGCATAGGCATGACTGTGGTCCATTTTGAATAGCTGAGGCCTCCCGCCAGCTTGGTCCTGAATTCAGAGAATCGGATACCAATCGATTTGGGCAGCCTGGTTTAAGATCATCTTATAGATCCCACAACTCCTTATCGACTGATCAGGTTTAATGCCAGGGACCATCGGCGTAGCCCACTCTGAAAATTGAACTGGCTTGATTATCCCCAGCTCTTCCAATCTCTTTAGCTCTGCTTCAACCTTCTGCTGCAATGCATGTGGCATTGGCCTGGACTTAAGAATTTGGGTGACAAATCCAGATTGACATATATCCTGGCTTTTACACCCTTAATTCGGCCCAATTTTTATTTTTAAATAAATTTAGAGTGCCCAATTCTTTTATGAAATAAATTTAGAGTACGCAATCTTTTTCTTTTCCAATTAAGGAGCAATTAAGCATCGCCAGTCCACCTATCCTGCACATCTTGGGGGTGAGACACTGGGAGAATGCGCAAACTCCATACGGACAGTGACCCGGAGCCGGGATCGAACCCGGGTCCTCGGTGCCGTGAGACAGCAGTGCTAACCACTGCACCACCATGCCGCCCCTATTCGGCCCAATTCTTTGTGGAAGATGACTTCATATCTCTTCCAGACATCTTGGAGGACGCCATCTGGGCAGCACGTTAGCTCAGTGGTTAGCACTGTTGCTTCACAGTACCAGGGACCTGGGCTCGTTTCTCGACTTGGGTCACTGTGTGTGCGGAGCCTGCACGTTCTCCCCGTGTCTGCGTGGATTTCCTCCGGGTGCTCCGGTTTCCTCCCATAAGTCCCGAAAGATGCGCCCGTTAGGTGAATTGGACGTTCTGAATTCTCCCTTTGTAGCCAAACAGGCGCCAGGGGTCTACCATTTAACCTTAAGACAATTTCAATCAGAGCTGTTTAATTCAATTGGACTGCATTCAACCGATGCATCAAATTCTCTTCTCCCGATCTCTTCTCCACTATGTTCAGTGGCACTGTTGACAGCTGCTGCTGGTTGTTTTGCATTGGCGCGTTTTGCCACACCCGGCAGCATGCTTGAATGTTCCCTTTGGTTGCAACACAAGCACGCTAACGTATGAACATGGCAGGTCTCCTGGAGATTGTCCCCCCTTCGCAACAATAGCAGTCCACCTCGGATTTGGCTTAACGCCCCAAATCCTTCCCGTTCCTTGGGTTCCAGTCCTGTCCGAGGACCGTGTCTGACTCTGAGCTGTGCCTGTTGATTCTGCCGCAGACCTCGCAGCCACACCGCTCCATATTTGGTTAGCCTCCCCTCCAGTCACACTTTGAAGCTCAGTGGCACCTTTCTTAGCACAATCGGTCGCTTGAGCTATCTCGATCGCCTTTTCTAATGTAATTGTGGTCTCCGCCAGAAGCTTCTTCTGTATATTGAGGTTATGGATCCCACAAACCAGCCCGTTGTGAAACATGTCGTTGAGAGCGATCCCAAACTCTCAGTTCTCTGCAAGCTGGTGAAGCCTGGCTAAGAAGGCTGAGACAGACTATTCATGGTCCCTCACTACAGAGTTGAACTTATAACATTGCAGGATAAACGAGGGCCTTGTCTTTTAATGTTCTTTAATGTTTAATGTTCCGAAAGCTAGTGACATCGAAACAAACCTGTTGGACTTTAACCTGGTGTTGTAAGACTTCGTACTGTGCTCACCCCAGTCCAACGCCGGCATCTCCACATCAATGTTCTTTAACCCAGTGCTTTTCAAACGTTTTTGCCCAGGGCCAATTTTTACCAACCAGTCATCCTTCGGGACCCATGCCGGCCGACCTTCATGACCGTCGCCAGCTGACCTTCACGACCCATGCAGGACAAACTTCGTGACCCAAGCCGGCCAACCTGCGACACACCATTTGTGCTTCCCTTTAATGTGACAGGTGAGCCTGTTTGGTCCTCAGGATCTCGCTTGGTTTGTCATTTAATATTATATTTCTGCTAAGGATTTCAGATGATGATTTAAGATCTCATTGCATCCTTTGAAAAAAATCAAGACGTTTGTCCACGAATTTGCCATGTTTAGAGTTGAAATACCTTTGATGTTTTGAGGGTTTTAATCTTTCATTTGCCAGGACTTTCATACACACTGGAGGCTTCCAGTAGTTAACAAAGGGATTTATTGATGAAAAGTAAAGGCAAATAGATAACAGTCTCAGAACACCAACAAAACTTTACACTTCATTTCCCTCGTCCACAGTGCCCAGGGTCCTGCTCCCTGTGCCCTGCGCAAATTCCCAATTGGACAGGGTTCATACGCACCCCCGCGATTGGCCCCGAGCCAGTCACGTGGTTCGAGGAGCTCCCCCCCCACCGTCCCCCCCCCCCCTCCCCCACCCCATCCTCCCTTAAAGGGGCCATGCTACCACAGGTGGGGTGTCTTATGAGGAAAAGTTGGACAGGCTAGGCTTGTAATCACTGGAGTTTAGAAGTGTAAGAGATGACTTGATTAAAATGGGTGGTCTTGACAGGGGAGGCACTGGTGTAGTGGTGTTGCCACTGGACGAGTAATCCAGAGACCCAGGGTAATCTGGGACCTGGGTTCATATCCACCCCCCCCGCCCCTGCCGAGCAGATGTTGGAATTTGAATTCCATAAGAAAACTCGAATCAGAAGTCGAATGATGACCATTAAACTAATGTTGATTGTCATTGAAAACCCAATTGGAATGTCCCTTGAGGGGGGGAATCCACCACCATTACCTGGTCTGGTCTACATGGGACTCCAGACAAACAGCAATGTGGTTGACTCTGAAATGGCCCAGCAAGCCACTCAGTTCACGAGTGATGGGCAACAAATGCTGGCTCAGCCACATCCCATACAAGAATAAAGAAAAAAAATGTGGGGAAGATGTTTCCTCTTGTGGGAAAATCTAAAACTGGAACACTTTAAAAATAAGGGGTCACCCATTTAAAGCAGAGGGGAGAAATTATTTCTCTCACAGGGTCCTGACTCTTTGAAACACTCCTCCTCAAAAGGCAGTGGGTCCTTGAATATTTTTTAGGCAGAGCTGTAGACATTTTTGTTAAGCAAGGGGGCGAAATGTTATCGGGGGTAATTGAAGTTATAGTGGAGGTTATGATGGAGCTGTATAAAATGCTCATTAGGTCATTGCTAGAATACTGTGTGCAGTTCTGGTCGTCACAGTATAGGAAGGATGTGATTACACTGGAGAGGGTGCAGAGGAGATTCCCCAGGATGTTGCTTGGGATGGAGCATTTCAGGCTGGTTAGGCTGTGGTTGTGTTCCTTCACGCAGGGAAGGCAGATGGAGGACATGATCGAGGTTTACAAAATTATGAGTGACAAAGAATAGATATGAAGAAACCTTTCCCATTGGTGGAGAGATCTAAAACCATAGAGCATAAGATTTAAAAAAAATATTTTGAGTACCCAATTCATTTTTTCCAATTAAGGGCCAATTTAGCGTGGCCAATCCACCTACCCTGCACATCTTTTGGGTTGTGGGGGCGAAATCCACACAAACACGGAGAGAATTTGCAAACTCCATGCGGACAGTGACCCAGAGTCGGGATCGAACCTGGGACCTCGGCGCCGTGAGGCCGCAGTGCTAACCTACTGCGCCACCGTGCCCCCCTCATAGGACATAGAGTTAAGGTAAGGGGCAGGAGATTTAGAGGGAATTTGAGGGGAATCCTTTTCACCCAGAGGGTGGTGGGAGTCTGGAACTCACTGCCTGAAAAGGGTGTTCGAGGCGGGAACCCTCACAACATTTAAGCATTTAGATGAGCACTTGAAACTCACCAGCATACAAGGCCATGGACCAAATGCTGGAAAGGATTAGAATGGATGTGTGCTTGATGGCTGGCACAGACACGATGGGCCGAAGGGCCTCTTTCTGGGCTTGTAAAACTCTAGGGCGCTATGACTCTCTGACAGTCAAATCAGCCACGATCTTATTGAATGGCAAAGCAGGCTCGAGGGATCGAGTGGCCTACTCCTAATATGCTTTTACATTTGAATGATGTGAGTTAGATTGAAGGCAGCAGAGTTTTGGATGACCTCCAGTTTATTTGGGGTGGCAGGGATGGAATGCATATCGGAGAGCATTGGAGTAGTCAAGTCTTGAAGCGGATAGGATTGGATGAGGGTTTCAATGGAGGTAGGGACAGAGTCGGGTGACATGATGGAAGAGGAAGTGGTCAGAAACTCAACTCGTGACACTGAGGTAGCAAATTCAGCATCAGACCGTTGCCAGAGGGAGGGATGGGACTGGTGGCTGTGTGATTGGAGTGCGTGATGGGGACCCAAGTGTAATGAATTAGACCAGGCTTTTGAGATTGGTCAATTGGAATACGAGTTCCCTGATTAGTGGCCCAATCAGGGAACCTCTTCTTTGTACATAACGGGGGTGTCAGATCCAGTGTGGAGTGCACATGTTGTACTGCTGTTGGTTTTATAAATAAAAGGGATTCTGGTGACGGGACCTCTGCCTCCGTGGACTTATTACACCAAGGCAATGGCTTTGGCCTTTCTTATACTAGCTCGGAAGAAACCTCTGACAATCGAATACTGGATGTGGCACAGGCAGACTGACAAGTAAGAGATGGCAGCCGTGGGCGGTGTGGGCGGTGTGGAGGATGGGATGGGGGGTGTTAGTGGATGTGATCTGAAATGCACCATCTGAAAGGTTGGTGAAGGAAGATTCAACTGTAGGCAACACAAATAAATCAGATCAGTGGTGATCCAATGAGGAAAGACTTGTCGGGCTATGGGGAAAGAACAATGGGGAGTCGGATGAATATGGTCGCCCTTCAGTGGGTCGAAGGATTTTATTAAGAAGGACCATGTTTAATACAGGAACAGGAGGAGGAGGCTATTTCGATCATTGAACCTGTTCTGATATTCATTGAAATAGTGGCTGATCTGTGAAATAACTCCATAGAATTATGAGCAGCACGGTAGCACAGTGGTTAGCACAGTTGCTTCACAGCTCCAGGGTCCTAGGTTCGATTGCCGGCTTGGGTCACTGTCTGTGCAGAGTCTGCACGTCCTCTCCGTGTCTGCGGGGTTTCCTCCGGGTGCTCCGGTTTCCTCCCACAGTCCAAAGATGTGCGGGTTAGGTTAATTGCCCATGCTAAATTGCCCTTAGTGCCCAAAAAGGTTAAGTAGGGTTACTGGGTTACGTAGATAGGTTGGAGGTGTTGGCTTGAGTAGGGTGCTCTTTCCAAGGGCCGGTGCAGACTCGATGGGCTGAATGGCCTCCTTCTGCAGTGTAAAATCTATGATGAATTAGGTTAGGGGAGGTGGCATGTGGCACAGTGGTTAGCACTGGGACTGCAGCACTGGGGACCCGGGTTCGAAAGCTGGCCCTGGGCCACTGTCCGTGTGGAGTTTGCACATTCTCCCCATGTCTGCTTGGGTTTCACCCCCACAACCCAAAGATGGGCTGGTTAGGTGGATTGGCCACGCTAAATTGCCCCTTAATTGGAAAAATAAAAATAATTGGCTACTCTAAAGCTATATAAAGAAAAAGAATTAGGTTAGGGGTAAGGGGTGCTCATTTCAGACAGAGATGAGAAGAATTTATTCTTGAGGGTAATGAATCTGCGGAATTCTTTACCGCAGAGGGCTGTAGAGTATGTTCAAGGCTGAGATGGACTTATTTTTGATCAGTGAGGGAATTAAGGGATATGGGAATGAGGCGGGAAAGTGGAGCTGATCATTTCAGATCAGACATGATCTCATTGAATGGAGGAGCAGTCTTGATGGGCTGAATGGCCTACTTCTGCTCCTATGTCTTATGGTGAGCCATGAATAAGTCAATAATTTTCAGACTCTTGCTCACAAACCCGGGAGTGCTGCGTTTGATAAGAGTCTCACACCTCCTTCAGATGCCTGAGGGAGGGGGATGTAGCCAAAGGTCAGCCACATCCAGGGCCGAGATCTATTCGACCACCGGATCTGTGAACTATTCAAAAATATCCAGGACAAGGATTTCCCCCGAAGGTTCGGAAACCCCTCAATCATGTCCAGCTGGGAGCCAGAAACCAGCACCATCAGGGAAAGCTGTCACGCGGGGCTGAAATTTTCCTTGAATTGACTAATTCAAGGACAACAGAAGGGCCCTTGAAGCTGTCTGAAGATCAGGGGTTCCAATTGGATGCCTTCCATCTCTGAGGAAACAGCCGGCTGGTAAGTAAAAGATCCCGAAGATGGAAATACCCCCCGTTTAACTTTTTAAATTTTAACTTCTTAAAAAAAAAACCTCTTGCAGCTGGGTGACCGCTAGAAAAACAACAGTTGCAGCTGAAGCCAGTCAGGCAGGGAGAGCCTCAGAACCGGTCTGGAGTATTGGCACTGCCTCATGTCTGCCAAAGGTGCATTGCACCCAACTCCCACACCTGGACTGTTCAGTGCTGAATAACTTTTAAAAAATTTATTGATGGGATGTGGGTGTCGCTGGCTGGGCCCATCTCGAATTTCCCCTTGCGAAGGTGGTGGTGAGCTGCCTTCTTGAACCTTTGCTGTCTCTGTGATGTAGGTACACCGACATTGCTGTCAGGGAGGTAGTTCGGGATTTTGACCCAGTGACAGTAAAGGAACGGCCGATATATTTCCACGTCAGTGGTGAGTGACTTGGAGGGGAACGTCCAGGTGGTGGTGTCCCCATGGATCTGCTGCCCTTGTCCTTCTAGATGGTCGTGGTGGTGTGTTTGGAAGGTGCTGCCTCAGGAGGCTTGGTTGGTTGCTGCAGTGCATCTTGTAGAGGGTACACTAAAATATGTGGACCAAATGTTCGCTTCTCTCTCCCTGAAATAGTTGCAAGTTTGGGATGGGCAGCAAATGCTGGCCTAGCCAGCGACACCCATAGCGCATACATAGAATCATAGAAGTTTACAGCATGGAAACAGGCCCTTCGGCCCAACCAGTCCATGCCGCCCAGTTTTTACCATTAAGCTAGTCCCAGTTGCCCGCACTTGGCCCATAACCCTCTATACCCATCTTACCCATGTAACTATCTAAATGCTTTTTAAAAGACACAATTGTACCCGCCTCTACTACTACCTCTATAGGATTAAAAGCGGGAACGGGGGGGTGGCACAGTGGTTAGCACTGCTGCCTCACAACTGCCAGGGACCCAGGTTCAATTTCGGCCTCGGGTGACTGACTGCGTGGAGGAGTTTGCACTTCCTCCCCATGTCTGGCTTATTGTCACGAGTAGGCGTCACAGTAAATTCAATGAAGTTACTGTGGAAATCTCCTAGTCGCCACATTCCGGCACCTGTTCGGGGAGGCTGGTACGGGAATCGAATCGTGCTGCTGGCCTGGTCTGCTTTAAAAGCCAGCGATTTAGCCCAGTGTGCTGAACAAGTTTCCTCCTAACCCTGTTTCGCAGCTGGCTGCTCCTGGAGCCCGGACACTATCAAGAAGAAATTGTAACTTATTGGGTGCAGAATGTTCCGTCTTGTCTTTGTATACGCGTGGGCTGTGAGCAACACAACGTGCCGGGACATTGTTGACACAGCGTGTTTTTCAAAATTACAAGGCAGCCCTGAGCTGGCCGTGTCAAAATAATTTTTGCGGCTTGTTCGCCCTCCCATGTCGGGACGGAGTAGCAGGTTCCCCCTGGAAGGGGGCGAGTCTCGCTCCATCCTCAGCAAGCCGGGTTCGGAGATCCCCTCTGGGCGAGCTGGGGGTTGGGCTGGAGGGGGGTGCGGCGCAGGTGGTAGCAAAAATAGAGGTGGTCTGGCCCCGTGAAGGGGGTTCCTGATCTACCTCTGCCTGCATGAGTGTCGGCTCGCTGCCTGCTGACACCCACCGGCGCTTCATCACCGCTGACCCCGTGGATTCTGATCAACGCCTATTGAGACGTCCCGCTGTCAGCTCGGGAGAGCTTCTTAGTGAATATTTAATTCCCAGCCTCTGAAACAACTAAATGCTGAATTGAAGATACCTCCTCAAAGGCGAGTCTTTTAAAAAGTATAATGTCACGTTCAGCCATAATTATTCGTACCTGTATATCGATTGAGTGTACTTTGGTTGTAAATAAGCTGGGGGGGGGGGGGGGGGGTTTAGTCGAAGTTTGAAAGGGACTAGTTAGCTCACTTGGCTCGGTGACCAGCTTGTGGAGGATAATATGAACAGCTAGCATTCAATTTCCACTGTCGCTGAGGTTGGCTTGGGGACCTGCTTCCTTTAAGCTGCATCTTTGATGTGGAGCAATGCAGATGAAGCCATCTGACCAATTGCCTCTCCCCAGTAGAGAGAGAGGGATGTCTGCAGACCCATTACCTGCCTGAGGGTCTGTTCTGGGTAATAAAGGTAAAATGCTGCAAATCTGAAATGGAAACTGAAAATGCTGGAAAAAACCCAGCAGGTCTGGTGGCATCTGCAAAGAGAGAGCGAGAGAGGGGGAAACACCTGTTAATGTTTCGAGTCTCCTTCAAAGCTCTGACGGCGCTGATGAGACCACATCTGGAGTAATGTGAACAATTTTGTTCCCCTTATTTGAGGAAGGATTTTGTTACACTGGAGGCGGTTCAGAGAAGGTTCACTAGGATGAGCCTGGTATGGAGTGAATGTCTTGTGGGCAAAGGTTAAACAGGTTGGGACTCATTGGAATTTAGAAGAATGAGAGGTGATCTCTTTGAAACATACAGGATTCTCAAGGTGTTTGACAGGGTTAATGTTGAGAGGCTGTTTCCCCTCATGGGGGAGTCTAGGACCAGAGGACATGGCCTCAGAATAAAGGGGTGCCAATTTGTGACTGAGGTGAGGAGGAATTTCTTCTCTTAGGGGCTGTGAGTCTTTGGAACTCCTTGCCACAGAGAGCTGTGGGGCCGAGTCCTTGTGTGTATTTAAGGCTGAGATAGGTAGAGTCTTGATCAGTAAGGGAATCACAGGTTATGGGGAAAGGGCAGGAAAGTGGACGTGAGGAATGTCAGATCAGCCATGATCCTATTGAACGGTGGAGCAGGAATGAAGGGCCGAACGGCCGACTTCTGTTCCTATTTCTTATGGTCTTCTGAGGAAGAGTCACACGGACTTGAAACGTTAAGTTTGCTTGGGCACTGGTGTGTTAAAACAGGCCATATCAGGTCAACCACTGGCATCTGGTAACCCATTCGATTGAACATGAGAACTAGGAGCAGGAGTAGGCAATTCAGCCCCTCGAGCCCATTCCGCCATTCAACACGACCATGGCCGATCTCACCTCAGCCTCATCCCCACCATACTACCCACTCCCACAGCCCTTCATTCTGCTAAGAATTAAAAACCCATCTATCTCTTCCTGAAATTTGTTTAGTGTTCCGGCATCCACTGCACTGAGAATTCCACAGATTCATGACTCTTTGAGTGAAGTAATTCCTCCTCATTTCTGTTTTAAATCCACCTCCCCCTTAGCCTAAAATTATGGCCTCTCATTCTAGAATGTCCAACAGGGGAAACATCTGCTCTACGTCGACCCTGTCAATCCCCTTTAGTATCTTATGTACCTCAATTAGATCTCTTATTCTGCTAAACTCCAGCGAGTATGGACCTAAGCTGTTCAATATCTCTTCATAAGACAGGTCCTTCATCCTAGAATCAATCTAGTGAGTCCTCTCTGAAACGTCTCTGATGCATTTGCGTCTTTCCTTAAATAAGGGGACCAAAACTGTGCTCAGTACTCTGGATGCAGTCGCACCAACTATGCAGTTGCAACAGCACTTCCCTACTTTGATACTCTATTTCATCAGCAATGATAGTCAATATCCCATTTCCTATTCGAGTCAATTTCTACCCTATAAGGAAAGCTGAAAGAGATGAATGAGTCCTTGCAGAGGCTGGTTTAGCACAGGGCTAAATCGCTGGCTTTGAAAACAGACCAAGGCAGGCCAGTAGCACGGTTCAATTCCCATACCAGCCTCCCCAAACAGGTGCCGGAATGTGGCGATGAGGGGATTTTCACAGTAACTTCATTTGAAGCCTAGTTGTGACAATAGCGATTTTCATTTCAGCTGGAATAAAACACAATCCCTGCAATATTCCTAGAGTTAATCCATTCAATCCGAAGATGCAGTAGCCACAGCAGCGAAGGGTGAGAGACGCCAAAGTGTTTAGGCTGTCCAGGAAGCTGATAGAAAAAAATTGAATTCCTTGATTTATTTTTTCTTTTGTAATTACTGGCCCTCACCAATCTCAGGCAGAAGGGGGATGGGCTGGTGACTAGGGAACAGCTTGGGGTTGGACTGTGGCACAACGGTTAGCACTGCTGCCTCACTGCATCAGTGACCCGGGTCGATTCCCGCCTCGGGTGAGTGTGTGGAGTTTGCACGTTCTCCCCCCTGTCTGCGTGGGTTTCCTCCGGGTGCTCTGGTTCGCTCCAACGGTCCAAAGATGTGCAGGTTAGGTGAATTGGCCATGATAAATCGCCCCCTTCGTGTTCAAGGATTTGTAGGTTAGATGGGGTTATGGGAATAGGGTGGGCTAGGTAGAAGTGCACTTTCAGAGGATCGGTGCAGACACAATAGGCTGATTGGCCTTCTGCACTGTAGGTTTTCTACGGTTCTATGGTGTTGGAGTGGAGACTGAAACCAATGGCATTGATTTTCCCAGCATTTAATCGGAGGATATTTCTACTCATCCATTACCGAATGTCAGGCACACAACCCGATGTTGCTCGAAAACATTTACCCTTTCATCCATTGTTTAGACACTGGCAGCTATTCTGTATTGGTTTCCTATGGGGTGTGGGTGGGCAGGGGAAGTGGTATCATTGTGAATGGAATAGTAATTCAGAGAGCCTAGGCTAACCCTCCGGGGTACACAGGTTCAAATCCCACCACGGTTGGTGGAGGGGGGGGGGGGTCAATGAGCATTTTTGAACGGCACAGACGTGATGGACCGAAGGGCCTATTCTGTGCTGTCCGATTCTATAACTTATGACAGCTGGTGGAATTTAAATCCCATGAATAAATCTGGAATTGAGAAGGCTGTCTCCGTGATGGTGAGCATGAAACTATCATCCAATCGTCGCAAAAGAAACCCCCTATTTGGTTCACGAGTGCCCTCTGAGGGAAGAATATCTGCCGTCCTTACCTACACGTGACTCCAGACGCACATCAATGTGGTTAACTGCCCTGCAAAATACTTAAGCGAGCCGCTCAGTTCAAGGGCAATTAGGAATGAGTATATAATGCTAGCCTTGGCAGCAACTCCCACATTACATGGAAGAATAAATAAATTATGTTAAAGTGACTCATTTCAGATTGTTCCTAGGGTGTGTTCCAGACTGATCTTTTTCTCATTCGTTCCTGGGATGCAAGTATTACTGGCAAGGCCAGCGTTTGTTGCCCATTGCTAATTGTCCTTGTCGATGTTGTCATTATTAACTTATCCCAACACTTGCTTCTGCAAGTAAGGGATGTTGCCTTGGGACAGTCCCCTTGCATACCTGCAATTGTCTCGTTTTGTCTTTCAGTTGCTGTTGTACGCCTCTGAATATCTGGATTATTAATAGCCGGTGAAAGCATGTACAGAGTGTTGTTGTTCCTCCTCCTCATCCTGGCTCAAGGTGAGTTCGCTCGCTGGTTTACCGTCTGCCTTTCAGTAAACCCCGGAAAGACTGAAGACCTGGGTAAAATGGCGACGCGGAATTGAACTCTACTCCAGTCTCAGCCGGGGTCCGAATTTTCATTCCCACATCGGGAGCTCAGGATCGGGACAAATCCCGGCTCCACAAACTCGACCTGGGAGAAAGTGACCAAGAAGTTGGGATTTTCGTTCAGTGGGTGGGGGGGGGGGGGGGAATTATTTGTCGTCCCACTTCGAGGTGTCTATAACCACTCGGGGATGTCAATCAAACTGCGAAATGGCAGACACATGGAAGGTTGTGAAACAGTCATGCATTCTTAATCCAATAATGGGGCTGGATTCTCTGTTTGTGAGGCAAAGGGCTGGATTATTGCAGCCTGATGGGGGCAACGGGAATTGCGATCGGGCGGCGAAAAGTGGGCGAAACAGAAATCGGAATTTCCGGCCAGTGCCGATTCTGACGCGATGCCCTGGTCCTCCACTGCCACCGTTAGTAAGGTTTGCGCCAGCGGGTCCATCCATCATTTGCATGTCATTAGCGGGTTGGACACCACATGCTCAACCCTTCCGCTATGCTCAGACGGGTGCGAATTGTTGCGAGTATTTACAAGCGGGGCCTGGTCGCCATGGCTGTTGACAGGGAGCGAGAAGGTAAGGAAAGTCTCTGGATTTGTTGGGCTTGCTGGGGGTGGGGTGGATGTCTGGGCCACAAGGAGTAGCGGGGGACGGCTCCCCTCTGGAAATCCACAGACTCCAGCAGCATCATCAACGGGATGGGCATGGCCATGTTCAATCACTTGCCCACAAGATGTTGGCATGCTTCAGTTACCCAATTGATGAAGTGCTCCCCCTGTTGAACCGGTCCTCGGAAGGGGACATGGTTTGTATTGATCATCTCTTGGACCTGGGGATTGCCAATGATGGTGGTGAATCCTGCTGCCTGGGCATCCTGGTGGGTCTGGTCCAGTTTGAAGGTAATATAGTCCGATGCCCGGGTGCAAAGGGCATCCGTAACAGCGCAGATGCACCTTTGCGTGGATATTTCCGAGATCTCACACAGGTCGCCACTCGAGCCCTGGAAGTATCCAGAGGTTAAAGTTCAGGGCGACCGTCACCTTGACAGTCACCGGCAGTGGGTGTCCTCCTCTATACCCCTGCGGTGCCAAGTGCACCTGCCACAGGTGACACACGATGTTTCTGGTTAATCAAAGTTGACGTCGGCACAGACGGTCCGGCAACTCTTCAAAGGACATTCACCGATAGTATATATGTGCGCTGATGTGGCACCTCCTTCGCATCACCTTCTCGGCCTCTTGAATGGCCGGAACCTGATCTCATCAGTGGCGCCTGCTCTTCTGGGGCAGACTCCTCTTGTGCAGGGTCCTCCCTGATCCCCCCAGCATCCGTGCATCCGCTGCGCCACCAGTGGCCAGGTAGATAGTGAGTTTAGCTGGCTGGACTCCCAAAATTCATTCTCTGCAGAGGGGGGGAATCGAGGCAGAGAATGTTAGCAAGATGAGTATTCTCTTGATCATCCAAAGCCACCAGGTTACATGGTCACTCTGAGTTGTACTGCTCAACATGTCCCCACAATACAACAATTAACTTTAAATCACTTCCCTCATCTGCCCAATGTGAATTCTGATCCATGCTGCCCCTCTGGCACCCCACCTTAGCTCTGTTCATTTCCACTCAACCACTGGTCCTCACACCTACACCTTATTGGTTATATGATCCTTGCACTTTAACTGCTTTCAGTTTAATCAAAGCAGCCACACCCATTCTCACGTGCACAAGCCTGTTTCACAGCATGTGACAGTGATGTTGACAAAATATGGAGAAATCTCGGGCTGGATTCTCCGCACCCCGACGCCAAAATCATGGCTGCCGCCGGGGCGGGTGGAGGGGCGAATCCAGTTTCCCGCATGGAATCGGGGCCGGCGGCTGTCCACCGATTCTCCGGGCCCTGCGTCACGCCGCCTTTCGCCTACCAGCAGCCATTGCTGTGGGCCTGCCCCGCCATTCTCCGTCCCCCGACTGGCCAAAGTCCCAGTGGAGTCGATCTAACATGCACGGCCCTGCCAGTCGGGATACTAGCATGTCAGCTGACTCAGCCCTCTGCCGCCATGGCCGGGGGCAGGCCGACCGGAGGGCAGGGGGTTCTTATACGGTACCGGAGTCATTTTTGGCGGGCGGTCCGTCGGGGGCACTATTTGGAGGGTCCAGCTCTGCGGTCTGAGTGCGGGCATGGAGCACGCTAGAGGCCGCTGCCGTGCGCGGCCTCTGAGCCGGAAGTGCGGTGGCCCGTATCTGCAGCAAAAGCTGCGAGCTTCTCGATGGTTCACTGCTAGCCCACTGCAGGGCTATGAATATGTCTAGCATGAAAGGCCAAGTTTTTACGACGGCCTGGGGACATAGTCCCAAAAACAGAGAATCCAGGCCCAGATTCTTCCTGCCACCATGTTGAACTGTGCATGTGCGGACTCCAAAGTTTACTGTCAATTTCAGGGGGAGGAAATGATGGCAAACTCTAGCAATTTCATCATACCTTCCAAGGCAAATACCAAGCCAATTCCCTAACGGGTAGAAGTTTAACCAATTGCATTTGTTAAATCTTCTTCCCAGGTCAGTCGGAGTCCACACACTCGGAGAGAGAATATCATTTGATCCAAGAGTTGAGAAACTGGACAGTAGCTCGGGACTATTGCCAGAGTCACTACTTTGATCTCGTCAGCATACTGAGTCCAGAGGAGGCAGCGGTCATCGCCAACCTGTCAGCGCAAGGGGCCAGGGCATGGATCGGACTTTATAATGACGACCGATCCTCCAATGGATGGAAGTGGACGACGGGGGAGACGTTCAATTATACCAACTGGACACCTTCGTACCCACGGGAATTCAACACCACCTCTCCCGCCTGTGTTTATACAAGCAAGGATCAATGGTTGGACACGCAGTGCGGAATCCTACTGCCCTTCGTTTGTTACACAGGTGTGCTGATTTTTCGAGTTAATGCCAGGAAGTGTTATTTTTCCTCTGTTGGGAAAAATCATGATAACTTTATATCATTTCCACCAAGCATGCCAATGAGTTTGACGAGGATGTCCTCCCCTTGTACCCCATTCTGTCTGTGTGCAATTTTACAGCGTCATAGAGACCTTGGTCAGAGTTTCGGGGCTGGCAAGGCATTGAAATCTCTGTTCACATCAGCGTGGCCAGAAGAGCCCATCGGTGTGAAGGGCTGGAAAAATCCAGCAAACGAAGGTCATCTGGCCCATTATTCCTGTGCTGGGTCTTTGAAAGATACATCGTGCTTATACCCAGGCACCCACCCATGTTCACAACCTTGAGTTCCTCAACCTCAGGTACCCTGTCTATATCCCTGGGTAAAAGTATTTGATAGGAATCGAACTTGAATATTGCCAAAAAGAGTTGCAAGTTGCCGAGCTTCATATCTTGCATTGATCAGGGAAAGTATGCCCAGTTTCAAACAATCACAACAATTTATACGACAAGAGAAAACGGTGTTGATAGGTTGGCGAGTTGACTTTCTTTGGCCATGGTCTGTTGCCAAGGAGAAAGTACCAGGCTCGTCAAAGCTCCTGGGGTGCAAACCTTGAACATTTGCATTTTGTTTGTAGAAAATGAGTTCCGGTGAATGTATTTTTGTCACTGATTAGCCGACTGTTTGGTTTTTAGTGTTTTCGTGAGCACACTCCAGGTTGGTCAGTAAGGGTTGCCCGATCACCGAATCATATCCAAAAGCAGGTTCTGGGTTTTGCAAGCGTGGGCTGATTGGGTATGGTCTGTACTGTATCTACTACAAACAATTGAAGGAACTTGCTGTCCATTCGATCAACAAGTGGGCAGGACATACAGCCTACATATCTGATGTTGCACAGTCACTGAATTCATTCACGACAATTGCTTAATTGTGTGGTAGACAGAATGTCATTTTTGGACTGATTACAGAATCTTGTTTGTGGAAAATACACTCACATTGTCAGTGTATAATAACGGTCTGAAATAGAAACATAGAAACGAGTAGCAGGAGCAGCCCATTCAGACCTCCACCATTTAATGAGACCATGGTTTACATACAATTTACAGTGCAGAAGGAAGCCATTCGGCCCATCGAGTCTGCACCGGCTCTTGGAAAGAGCACCCTATCCAAGGTCAACACCTCCACCCTATCCCCATAACCCATTAACCCCACCCAACACTAAGGGCAATTTTGGACACTAAGGGCAATTTATCATGGCCAATCCACCTAACCTGCACAGCTTTTGGACAGTGGGAGGAAACCGGAGCACCGGAGGAAACCCACGCACACACGGGGAGGAAGTGCAGACTCCGCACAGACAGAGACCCAAGCTGGAATCGATCCTGGGACCCTGGAGCTGTGAAGCAATTGTGCTATCCACAATGCTACCGTGCTGCCCTCATCTGATCGTAACCTCAAAATCTGCATCTCGTCTGCCCCTCGATAACCTAGCACCCACAGTTAGTAAAAGGCAGGCCGCGAAGATATAAATCCCATTTTTTCCCTATCCTTTGAGGAAATTATTTTTAAATCGTCACATACCAGGGAAGAACACTATTTTAACACCCCGGTGGAGGCGAACAAATTTGTGAGAGTATACGACCTGAAAGAGACCAAACTGCAGCGGTGAAGACGTGCCGGAGAAGGACTGAGTGGGAAAGAAAAGCTGAGACCAAAGACTACTGTGTAGTGTGTTTGCATGGGACTACACTGCCTCGTTTTGAGCAAAGATTCGGAATACAGAGAGAAGGAAGCTGGGACAGGGAAAGCAGGTCAGGGGGCAGTGAAGGGAACGTAGGCAGTCAGATAGCACAGCTCTGGGCTGAACCAGCCCTCAGAGGGGAGCCACTGTACTAGCAGGGAAAGTTAGTAAGGGGGAAGGGGGGCCACGGCGCGCCTCTCGTGGTAGAGGGAGTATCTGGCCAAGCGGGGGTGGGGGGGGGGTCACAGCATAAGGGAGGGGGAACACTGGGAGGGGCAGCGAGGGGGCAGGAAGGGAGGCGGAAACACAGGGCAGTCAAGGGACAGAATAGGGGAGAAGACCGGTTTGGCTTTGACAGGCAGGGAACAGTCCGAGGAACCAAGGTGGCGCCGCAAGCAGCCACTTTGGAGGGTTCCTAAACAAAGGGAAACCCCGGAGTGCAGGGGCGCACCCACGTGGCGTACACACAGTTGGCGGCCATGTTGGGTGTCCCCTGGACAACGGGAAACCCTGGAGTTGAGGGGCCTGACCTCATGGTGAGGACGACGACCGTGGCCATTTTGGACTGCCCCCCTAAGAACAGGACACCCCGGAGTGCAGGGGCGTGTTCAACAGGTAAGTATGGTTGATCCCGCAGGCACGTATCATTCATGCGACGGGACGAGGGCTAGGGGAGTAGCCATGCTGATTAGCAAAAGGACGAGATTTATGGGGACTAGGATTGTTACGGACCCAGGGCACAGTACATCATGGTAAGCAGTTTCCTAGACAGGGCACCAGTAGTTCTGGTAAATGTGTACTCGCCCAACTGGGATGACACAGACTTCATAAAAAAGACCATGGCGGAAATCCCCGACATCGACACACAAAAACTGATAAAAGGGGGCGCAATTAACTGTGTGCAGTACCCGTTGACCGACCGATCAAACCCCAGAATGGGGAAAAAGACAGGCATGGCTAGGGAACTGGGGACATTAGAGTCGTAGATCTTTACAGCATGGAAACAGGCCCTTCGGCCCAGCTTGTCCATGCCGCCCAGTTTCTATCACTAAGCTAGTCTCACTTGCCCGTATTTGGCCCAGATCGCTCTATATCCACCCTCCCCATGTAACTTTGTTAAATGAAAAAATTGTACCCGCCTCCACCACTGCCTCTGGCAGCTCGTTCCAGATGCTCACCACCCTCTGTGTGAAAAGATTTCCCCTCCGGTCTCTTTGGTATCTCTCCCCTCTCACCTTAAACCTATGCCCTCTAATTCTAGACTCCTCTACCTTTGGGAAAATATATTGACTATCTATCTTATCTATGCTCCTCGTTATTTTGCAGATCTCTATAAGATCTCCCCTCAGACTTCTACGCTCCAGGGAAAAAAGCCCCAGCTTCTCCTTATAACTCAGACCATCAAGTCCTGGTAGCATCCTCGCCAATCTCTCATGCACTCTTTCTAGTTTAACAATGTCCTTCCTATAATAGAGTGACCAGAATTGAACACAGTATTCAATGTGTGGTCTTACCAATGTCTTGTACAACTTCAACAAGACGTCCCAAGTCCTGTATTCAATATTCTGACCAATAAAACCAAGCATGCTGAATGCTTTCTTCACCACCCTGTCCACCTGCGACTCCACCTTCAAGGAGCTATGAACCTGTACTCCTAGATCTCTTTGTTCTGTAACACTCCACAACTCCTTACCATTAACTGAGTAGGCCCTGCCCTGATTTGATTTACCAAAATGCAGCACCTCGCATTTATCCAAATTAAACTCCACCCGCCATTCATCGGCCCACTGGCCCAATTGGTCAAGGTCCTGTTGCAATCTTATATAACCTTCTTCACTATCCACTATGCCACCAATCTTGGTGTCATCTGTAAATTTACTAACCATGCCTCCTACATTCTCATCCAAATCATTAATATATATAACAAATAACAGTGGACCCAGCACCGATCCCTGAGGCTTACCGCTGGTCACAGGCCTCCAGTTTGAAAAACAACCCTCCACAACCACTCTTTGGCTTCGGTCGGCAAGACAATTGTGTACCTAATTGGTTAGCTCACCCTGGATTGCAACAACCTACCATGCGGTACCTTGTCAAAGGCCTTGTTGAAGTCCATGTGGACGTCGACTGCACTGCCCTCATCTACTTTCTTGGTTCCCCCTTCAAAAAACTCAATCAAATTTGTGAGACATGACTTTCCCCTTACAAAGCCATGTTGACTTTCCCTAATTAGCCCTTGCCTGTCTAAATGCCTGTAGATCCTGTCTCTCAGAATACCTTCCAACAACATACCCGCTACAGAAGTAAGGATCACCGGCCTGTACTTCCCAGGCTTATCTCTACACTCCCTCTTAAAGAAGGGCACAACATTTGCTACCCTCAGGCACCTCTCCTGTGACTGTCGATGATTCGAATATCTCCGCTAGGTGGCCGGCAATTTCCTCCCTAGCCTCCCACAGCACCCTGGGATACATTTCATCAGGTCCCGGTGATTTATCTATCTTGATGTGCTTTAATACCTCCAGCACATCTTTCTCTGTAATATGTACATTCCTCAAGACATCACTTTTATTTCCCCAATTTCCCTAACATTTGTGCCTTTTCCCTAACATTTATGGAACAGATGGGGGCGGTGGACTCGTGGAGGTTCCTGCACCCAGGAGAAAAGGAATACTCGTTCTTTTCGCCGGTACATAAAGTATACATCTGAATCGATTCCATTGCAGTGGGGAAATTGGTGCTTCCAGGAATTGTAGGAACGGAATACTCCGCGATTGTCAACTCCGACTACGCTCCACACTATGTGGATGTGAGGTTGGAGATGGGCCATGCCCAGCGCCCCACGTGGAGGTTGGACACGGGCCTTCTGGCCAACAAGGCCTTCTGCCAGAAAACATCACAGGCCATAAGTGACTACATGACTAACAACCGGAATGGGGAAGTCTCACCTTCCACGTTCTGGGAGGCACTAAAGGCTGTGATCAGAGGGGAAATTATAGCCTACAAGGTGTGCAGAGACAGGGAAGAGAGGGCGGCCAGTTAACAGCTGATCAACTCCATCTTGAAGGGCGACAGAAAATACTCCGAGGTTCTAACCGTAGAGCTTCTGGCGGGGAGGAAAAAGTTACAAATGGACTTTAACTTGATATCCACGAGGAAAGCAGTGCACCAACTCCACCAGACACAGGGGACTTTCTACGAACACGGAGAAAAAGCTAGCGCCTCCTGGCTCACCAGCTGAGGAAGCAGGCAGCCACGAGGGAAATAGCGCAGGTAAAGGATAGCAGAAGCAGATTGGTAGCGGAACCGAAAGAGGTTAATCGAGCATTCAAGACCTTTTACCGAGGACTGTACACCTCCGTGCCCCACCCCCCGACGGGGATGCGGGGTTGAAACAATTCCTCGATGGTCTGGCTATGCCAGTTGTGGGAGGACAGGCAGGGGGAACTGGAAGCACCAATGGTTCTGTGAGAAATCATGGAGAGCGTCAGTTCCATGCAGGTGGGGAAGGCGCTGGGACCGGACGGGTTCCCGGCTGACTTCTATAAAATATTTGCGCCGGCCCTGGCCCCACATCTAAGGGACATGTTCGCAGACTCGCTAGTGAGGGAGACCCTGCCTCCTACACTAGCACAGGCCACAATCTCATTGATACCCAAAAAAGACAACTACCCAATGGAATTTGGGTCATACAGACCTATTTCACTGCTAAATGTAGACACTCGCGAAGGTACTCATGAAGGTCCTGGCCAAAAGGCTGGAGAACTGCATACCAGAGGTGGTTGCAGAAGACCAGACGGGCTTTGTCAAGGGTAGACAACTCACTGCGAACATCAGGTGGCAATTGAATAATGACCTACCCCATCCCCGGGGAGAGAACACCAGAGGTGATCTTCACCCTGGACGCAGGAAAGGCCTTAGACAGAGTCGAGTGGAACGACCTCCCTGAGGTACCGGAGTGGTTTGGGCTAGGAGCAGGATTCATTGCCTGGGTGAAACTCCTGTACAATGCCTCCAAGGCAAGCATTTGAACCAACACCACCAGCACTGAATACTTCCAGCTGCACAGAGGCAGGGATGCCCACTGTCACTGCTACTGTTTGCCCTAGCAATCGAACCCCTGGCGATCGCCCTGCGGGACGCGAAAAGCTGGAAGGGCATCCAAAGGGGAGACAGAGAGCACAGAGTCTCACTCTATGTGGATGATCTGCTCATATATGTCTCAAAACCGCAGGAAGGACTGAGAGCAATCATGCAGATCCTGAAAGAGTTTGGAAGCTTCTCTAGTCACAAACTTAACCTGGGCAAGAGCAAGGCATTCCCAGTGAACCGAAATGGGGGAGGGACAGAGCTGGAGGGGCTCCCATTCAAACTAGCCCAAAACAGATTCCGCTACCTGGGGATCCAAATAGTCAGAAACTGGACACAGATCCACAAGTGGAATCTGACGAGCCTGGTGGAGGAAGTCAAAAAGAACCTGCAAAGGTGGGACACACTCCTACATAGGAAACAGACTAGCGACACTAAACAAATTGATGAAGGAATGGGAACTACCGACAGGACAGGAACTTAGGCACCTACAAATAAAACACTTCCTCCGCAATGAGACAGTAGAATATCCCTGGGCCCCGCAGACCACACCATCAGAGGACCTGATAAATACGGACAGTAAGGAAGGGGGAAATTGTGAGAAAATGTACGGACAGCTACTGGACAGAGCCTGAAACCAATCAGAAATGGGGAGACAAACTGGGGGCAGAAGTAGGTTGGGGACTCTGGAGCGAAGCACTGAGCAGGGCCAACTCCACCTCCTCCTGCGCAAGGCTCAGCCTAATGCAGCTCAAAGTGGTGCACAGAGCGCACCTGACCAGAACCCGAATGAACAGGTTCTTCCCGGAGCTGGAGGACAAGTGGGGCCGGGCCAACCACACCTACATGTTCTAGGCCTGCCCCCAAACTTGCAGGATTCTTGTTGTACCCTCAATAACGACGCTAGAGAGTAAAACGGTAAAGAAGGCTTTAATAAGCTAAGAACTAGCCTGGTGCCGAGGCGGGTGCTAACAGAGGCGCCGCCCACAAGGCGGCCCCTTATATACGACTCCCAGGTGGGCGGAGCTGGAGGCGGAGTCCCCAGGGTTCCAAGCCCGGTCTTAAAGGGGACATCACCTTACATGATGATAAGGGTACAGTATTACAGTAACCGTTCATCACATTCACACCCTGTTTAAAAAAAAGTCCGGCGGGGGTGAAGTGCCATCATAATCCCTTCGTCTCGGTGGCCTGATCGTCCTTATCGACCTCCTCAGCTCGGGCGGTGATGCGGCGGTCCCGGGCGTCTTAGTTGAGGGTACGTCCGTGAGCACGGTGGTCGGAGCCTTGGTCCGGGTCGGGGTAGGGGATCGGGGCGCAGGGGGAATAGTTGGGGCTGGGGGTAGGGGTGCCGGCGCCGGCGGGGTGTGCAGAGGGGGGGGGGTGCTAGGGGGCGCGCGCGGTAGGTGCCCACCAACGGGGAGTGGGGCCGGGAGGGGGGGGGGGGTGTTGTAGTAGGTGCCGGATCCTGAAGGGGAGCTGCGAGGGAGGGGGCATCTGTAGTGGGGGAACCAACGGGTGCCAGATCCCGGAGGGAAACCGTATCTTGCCTGTCGTCGGGGTACTCGACGTAGGCGTAACTGGCGTTTGCGTGTAGTAATCGGACCTTCTCGACCAGGGGGTCCGTTTTATGGCTCCTCGTGTGCCTCCGGAGAAGAAAAGGTGCCGGAGCCGTCAGCCAAGGTGGAATCGAGAGCCCGGAGGTAGACTTCCTGGGGAAGACAAACAATTGGTTGTGAGGGGTCTCATTCGTGGCTGTGTAGAGGAGCGACCTAATGGAGTGTAGGGCATCGGGTAGGACCTCCTGCCAGCGGGCGATTGGGAGACTTCTCGACCCTAGGGCCAGAAGGACAGTCTTCCAAACTGTCGCGTTCTCCCTCTCCACCTGCCCGTTTCCCCGCGGGTCGTTCTGCTCGAGGTGATGCCTTTGCTGAGCAGATACTGACGCAGTTCATCGCTCATGAACGATGTACCCTGGTCGCTGTGGATATAAGCGGGGAAACCGAACAGGGTGAAGATGCTGTGCAGTGCCTTTATCACGGTGGCAGAGGTCATGTCGGGGCAGGGAATGGCGATTGGGAAGCGGGAGAACTCATCGATAACAGTGAGGAAATAGGCATTGCGGTTGGTGGCCGGGAGGGGCCCTTGAAGTCCACGCTTAGTCGCACAAAGGGCCCCGAGGCCTTCACGAGCCGAGCCTTGTCTGGCAGGTAGAAGTGCGGTTTGCACTCCGCACAGACCTGCAGGCCCTGACCATGGCCTTGACCTCCTCGGTTGAGTAAGGTAGGTTGCGGGACTTGATAAAGTGGACGAGCCGGGTAACCCCCGGGTGGCAGAGGTCATTGTGGATGGCTTGCAGGTGGTTCTCCTGCGCGTTGGCGCACGTGCCGCGGGACAGGGCATCTGGGGGCTCGTTGAGCTCCCCTGGACGATACTTGATATCGTATGTGTAGGTGGAGAGTTCGCTCCTCCACCTCAAAATTTTATCGTTTTTTATTTTGCCCCGTTGTGCATTATTGAACATAAAGGCGACCGACCGTTGGTCGGTGACGAGGGTGAACCTCCTAACAGCTAGTTAGTGCCTCCAGTGCCGTACAGCCTCCATAATGGCTTGTGCCTCCTTCTCGACTGCAGAGTTCCGAGTCTCGGAGGCGGTGAGGGTCCGGGAGAAGAATGCTACTGGTCTGTCTGCCTGGTTGAGGGTAGCAGCCAGGGCGATGTCTGACACATCGCACTCTACCTGGAAGGGGATAGTTTCGTCCACCGCACGCATAGCGGCCTTGGTGATATCGGCCTTGGTGCGGTTGAAGGCCAATCGAGCCTCAGCCGAGGGGGGAAATATGGTGGTCTTTATGAGTGGGCGGGCTTTGTCCGCATATTTGGGGACCCACTGGGCATAATAGGAGAAGAGCCCCAAGCACCATTTGAGGGCCTTTAGGCTGCGGGGAAGGGGCCTGCCGGATCTTGAGGCATGCGGTCGAAGTCGGGACCTAGGACCCCGTTTTCCACGACATAGCCGAGGATGGGTAGCCGGGTCGTGTGGAAAACGCATTTTTCCTCGTTATAGGTCAGGTTGAGGGCTCGGGCGGTCTGGTGGAACCTTTCGAGGTTTGCGTCATGGTCTTGCTGGTCGTGGCTGCAGATGGTGACATTGTCCAAGTACGGATATGTAGCCCACAAACCGTACTGGTCCACCATTTGGTCCATCGCCCTTTGGAAGACGGAGACCCCATTTGTGATGCCGAAGGGGAACCTGAGGAAGTGGAAGAGCCGGCCGGCTGCTTCGAAAGGCAGTATAGGGGCGGTCTTTCGGTCAGATGGGGAGCTGGTGGTAGGCGGATTTGAGGTCGACCGTGGAAAATACTCGGTATTGGGCGATCCGATTTACCATTTCTGCTATGCGAGGAAGGGGGTACGTATCGCGCTGCGTGAAGCGATTTATGGTCTGGCTATAATCCACGATCATCCGTTTATTGTCCCCGGACCGGACTACCGCCACTTGTGCTCTCCAGGGGCTTTTGCTAGCCTCGATGGCCCCCTCTCCCAGTAAACGCTGGACCTCTGACTTGATAAAAGTCATGTCTTTGGCACTGTACCGCCGGCTCCTGGTGGCGACGGGCTTACAGTCGGGAGAGAGGTTCGCGAATAGAGAGGGGGGTGCGACTTTCAGTGTCGCAAGGCTGCATACCATGAGGGGAAGGGTCCGCCGAACTTCAGTGTCAGGCTTCGGTGGCTGCACTGGTAATCCAGTCCGAGCAATAGGGGGGCGCAGAGGTGGGGGAGGATCTAAAGTTTGAAACGGGTGTATTCGGCGCCCTGGATCGAGATCCGTGATACAGTACCCCTTGATTTGTAGCGAGTGGGACCCGGATGCATGGGCTATGGTTTGGGAACGCGGGATGGGTGCGCAAGGAGCAGCGCCTTCCCTTTTCTGGATGAATAAAGGTCTCCGTGCTTCCGGAGTCGAAGTGGCATGAAGTGTCGCGCCCGTTGACTTGGACCTTCATCATCGGGTTCTGCAGATGTTTTGGCCGAGTTTGGTCGAGGGTGATCGCTCCCAATCGCGGGTAGTCCGGGTCCTCAGCCGAGTCAGACTCGTAAAATAGCCGCCACCATCGGTCGCACGTGTCGGGTCGAGAAGATGGCCACCGACATGATGGCCGCTTCCATGCACGAGGCAGATGACGCGTCAGAAAAGGGCCGATGCGCAGCCGCATTGCAAGGCCTGCGGGCCTGAGAGCCTGATTTTCGGGCCGGCTGTTCTTTGTGTTTCTGGGCCTGGCCAGGCAGACCCTCGCAAAATGCCCTTCCGGGGTTTAGATATTTCAGTAAGCTCAGGGAAGGTGGTAAAAGTGGGGGAGGGGTGGTACTGTTAGTCAAGGACAGTATTACGGTGGCAGAAAGGACGTTTGATGAGGACTCGTCTACTGAGGTAGTATGGGCTGAGGTTAGAAACAGGAAAGGATTGGTCACCCTGTTAGAGGTTTTCTATAGGCCTCTGAAAAGTTCCAGAGATGTAGAGGAAAGGATTGCAAAGATGATTCTGGATAGGAGCGAAAGCAGCAGGGTAGTTGTTATGGGGGACTTTAACTTTCCAAATATTGACTGGAAACGCTATAGTTCGAGTACTTTAGATGGGCCCATTTTTGTCCAATGTGTGCAGGAAGGTTTCCTGACACAGTATGTAGATAGGCTAACGAGAGGCGAGGCCATATTGGATTTGGTACTGGGTAATGAACCAGGACAGGTGTTAGATTTGGAGGTAGGTGAGCACTTTGGTGATCGTGACCACAATTCGATTAAGTTTACTTTAGTGATGGAAAGGGATAGGTATATACCGCAGGGCAAGAGTTATTTCTGGGGGAAAGGCAATTATGATGCGATGAGGCAAGACTTAGGATGCATCGGATGGAGAGGAAAACTGCAGGGGATGTGCACAATGGAAATGTGGAGCTTGTTCAAGGAACAGCTACTGCGTGTCCTTGATAAGTATGTACCTGTCAGGCAGGGAGGAAGTGGGCGAGCAAGGGAACTGTGGTTTACCAAAGCAGTCAAAACACTTGTCAAGAGGAAGAAGGAGGCTTATGAGACATGGAAGTTCAGTGAGGGCGCTCGAGAGTTACAAGTTAGCTAGGAAGGACCTAAAGAGAGAGGAAGGAAGAGCCAGGAGGGGACATGAGAAGTCTTTGGCAGGTAGGATCACGGATAACCCTAAAGCTTTCTATAGATATGTCAGGAATAAAAGAATGACTAGGGTAAGAGTAGGGCCAGTGAAGAACAGTAGTGGGAAGTTGTGCTTGGAGTCCGAGGAGATAGGAGAGGTGTTAAATGAATATTTTTTGTCAGTATTCACACAGGAAAAAGACAATGATGTCGAGGAGAACACTGCGATTCAGGCTACTAGACTAGAAGGGCTTGAGATTCAGAAGGAGGAGGTGTTAGCAATTCTGGAAAGTGTGAAAATAGATAAGTCCCCTTGGCCGGATGGGATTTATCCTAGGATTCTCTGGGAAGCTAGGGAGGAGATTGCTGAGCCTTTGGCTTTGATCTTTAAGTCATCTTTGTCCACAGGAATAGTGCCAGAAGACTGGAGGAAAGCAAATGTTGTCCCCTTGTTCAAAAAGGGGAGTAGAGACAACCCCGGTAACTATAGACCAATGTGCCTTACTTCTGTTGTGGGCAAAGTCTTGGAAAGGTTTATAAGAGATAGGATGTATAATCATATGGAAAGGGATAATTTGATTAGAGATAGTCAACATGGTTTTGTGAAAGGTAGGTAGTGCCTCACAAACCTTATTGAATTCTTTGAGAAGGTGACCAAACAGGTGGATGAGGGAAAAGCAGTTGATGTGGTGTATATGGATTTCAGTAAAGCATTTGATAAGGTTCCCCACGGTAGGCTACTGCAGGAAATATGGAGGCATGGTATTCAGGGTGATTTAGCAGTTTGGATTAGAAATTGGCTACCTGGAAGAAGACAGAGGGCGGTGGTTGATGGGAAATGTTCAGACTGGAGTCCAGTTACTAGTGGTGTACCACAAGGATCTGTTTTGGGGCCACTGCTGTTTGTCATTTTTATAAATGACCTGGAGGAGGGCGTAGAAGGATGGGTGAGTAAATTTGGAGTTGGTGGAGTTGTGGATAGTGTGGAAGGATATTACAAGTTACAGAGGGACATAGATAAGCTGCAGCGCTGGGCTGAGAGGTGGCAAATGGAGTTTAATGCAGAAAAGTGTGAGGTGATTCATTTTGGAAGGAATAACAGGAAGACAGAGTACTGGGCTGATGGTAAGATTCTTGGTAGTGTGGATGAGCAGAGAGATCTCGGTGTCCATGTACGTAGATCCCTGAAAGTTGCCACCCAGGTTGAGAGGGTTGTTAAGAAGGCATACGGTGTGTTAGCTTTTATTGGTAGAGGGATTGAGTTTCGGAGCCATGAGGTCATTTTGCAGCTGTACAAAACTCTGATACGGCCGCATTTGGAGTATTGCGTGCAATTCTAGTCGCCGCATTATAGGAAGGATGTGGAAGCATTGGAAAGGGTGCAGAGGAGATTTACCAGATTGTTGCCTGGTATGGAGGGAAGATCTTATGAGGGAAGGCTGAGGGACTTGCGGCTGTTTTCCTTAGAGAGAAGAAGGTTAAGAGGTGACTTAATTGAGGCATACAAGATGATCAGAGGATTGGATAGGGTGGACAGTGAGAGCCTTTTTCCTCGGATGGTGTTGTCTAGCACGAGGGGACATACCTTTAATTTGAGGGGAGATAGATATAGGACAGATGTCAGAGGTAGATTCTTTACTCAGAGAGTAGTAAGGACGTGGAATGCCCAGCCTGCAACAGTAATGGACTCGCCAACACTAAGGGCATTCAAATGGTCATTGGGTAGACATCTGGACGATAAGGGAATAGTGTAGAAGGGCTTTAGAGTGGTTTCACAGGTCGGCGCAACATCGAGGGCCGAAGAGCCTGTACTGCGCTGTAATGTCCTATGTTCACGGGACTGCCCTGTGAGGAGAGATTGGTTCGACTGGGCTTGTATTCACTCGCATTTAGAAGGATGAGAGGAGATCTGATTGAAACATATAAAATTCTAACAGGGCCGGACAGACCAGATGGAGGGAGGACGGTTTCCCTGCTGGGGGTGTCTAGAACCAGGGACACAGTTTCAAGAATACAGGGTAGGCCATTTAGGACTGAGATGAGGAAATAATTCTTCTCTGTGGAATTCTCTACCAAGAAGACTGCGGAGGCCAAGTCACTGAATGTATTCAAGAAAGATATAGATAACTTTTTAGGTTTTAATGGCACCAAGTGGTAAGGGGAGAGTGCTGGGGTGTAGTGTTGAGATAAAGGATCAGCCGTGATCCGATGGCATGGTGGAGGAGGCAGGAAGGACCGAACAGCCTACTCCTGTTCCTATTTCTATGTTTACAGGTCAAATCTTAAGGCGTTGTTCTTCGGATGGAACGTTAACTGATTTCTATTTTTTTTTTTGGGAAGTGATCTTTCAAACTTGGCCGGAGGTCGGACCCTCGGAGAGAGAATATCTCTTGATCCAAGAGATGAGAAACTGGACAGAAGCTCGGGACTATTGCCAGAGTCAGCACACCAATCTCGTCAGCATACTGAGTCCAGAGAAGGCAGCGGTCATCGCTAACCTGTCAGCGCAAGGGGCCAGGGCATGGATCGGACTTTATAATGACGACCGATCCTCCAATGGATGGAAGTGGACGACGGGGGAGACGTTCAATTATACCAACTGGACACCTTCGTACCCACGGGAATTCAACACCACCTCTCCCGCCTGTGTTTATACAAGCAAGGATCAATGGTTGGACACGCAGTGCGGAATCCTACTGCCCTTCGTTTGTTACACAGGTATGCTGATTTTATTTTTAATTCATTCATGGGGGCGAGCATCAACGGCAAAGCCAACATTTGTTGGTCATCTCTACTTGAGAAGCTGGTGGTGAGCGTCTTTCCTGAAACATTGAAGTTCATGTTGCAGGTCTGCTCATGGTGCCACAGTTCCATAGAACCATAGAATTCCTACAGTGCAGAAGGAGGCCATTCAGCCCATCGAGTCTGCACCGACCCTCCGAAAGAACACTCTACCCAGGCCCACTCCCCCCGCCCTATCCCCTGTAAACTGTTAAGTCGCTATAGTTCCAGATGACCATCGACTGCTTTCCCCTTTGAGGGGGAGAGCTGGCTGACTGCTGGTGATTTAACCTGAGGGTCACCAAACCAGAGGCGAGGGGCAAGGTTCGGAAGTCGAGCCTTCATGAATATCCTCAGCCTGGTACGGGAATGGAACCCGCGCCGCTGGCCTCGCTCTGCATCACGAACCAGCTGTCTCGCCAACTGAGCTAAACTGGCCCCCGAACCTATACCTCTTCGTAACCTATGCATCCCAGGACACTAAGGGCCAATTCAGCTTGGCCAATCCACCTAACGTGCACATCTTCGGACTGTAGGAGAGGGAACCGGAGGAAACCCACGCAGACACGGGGAGAAAGTGCAAGCCCCCCCCCCCACCGCACAGTCACCGAAGGCTTAGAGCTGAACCCGATTCCCTGGCGCTGTGAAGCAGCAGTGCTAACGGCTGTACCACCATGTGCCGCACTGTTTGAAGCTGCGGCGAGTTCTTGGACTTTGACCCAGTGACCGTGTAGTGCGGGAACGACGATATATTTCCAAGTCAGGAACTTGTAGATGGTGGAGTTCTCGCGCATCTGCTACTCTTGTCCTTGTAGATGGTAAAGATTGCGGGTTGGGAAGGTGCTGTCAGTGGCTCACATACTGCTGCCATGTGCGTCAGTGGTGACTGCTTAAGGTGATGGGCAGGGTGTCAATCAAGTATTTTCTTGGACGATGTCAAGCTTGTTGCGTGTATCTAGATCTGTGTTCTCTAGGACTGGAGGTCCTTTACGGTCCGAAACAGGAGAATTTATAATAGAGAACAAGGAAATAGCAGAGCAACACCTGGGTGGCACAGTGGTTAGTGCTGCTGCCTCACAGCTTCATGGACCCGGGTTCGATTCGGGTCTTGGATGACCGCCCTTGTGGTGTTTGCACTTTCTCTCCGCGTCTGCATGGGTTTCGTCCGGGTGCTCCAGTTTCCTCCCAGAGTCCAAAGATGTGCAGGTGAGGTGGATTGGCCATGCTAAATTTCCCCTTACTGGCCTCAGGCTAGGTGGGGTTACTGGGTTACGAGGATAGGGAGGGGGGAGTGGCCTCGGCAGTGTGCTCTTTTGGAGGGTCGATCCAGACCTGATGGGCCGAATGGCCTCCTTCTGCACTGTAGGGATTCTATGATTTATGAACTACTTTAGTTCTGTCTGCACAGACGAAGACACAAATAATGTCCCAGAAACCTTTAAGGAATCACGGGTCTAGTAAGAAGAAGGAATTGAAGGAAATTAGTGTTAGTAAAAACAAATGCTGGAGAAATTAATGGGACTGAAAGCTGATAAATCCCCAGGACCTGATAATTGACATCCCAGGGTACTAAAGATGGCGGCCATGGAAATTGTGGATGCATTGGTTGCCATCTTCCAAAACTGGAACAGTCCCAGCAGATTGGAGGGTGACAAATGTAACCCCGCTATTTAAGGAGAAGTACGGAGGGAGAATATAGGGAATTGCAGACTGGTTAGCCCAACATCAGTAGTCGGGAAAATGCTAGAATCTATTATGACGAATGTGATAACAGACAATAAGGGGGGAGAAGATGAAGTATGAGTGCAAGCTAGCTAGTAATATAAAAGAAGATGGGAAGAGTTTTTTTCAATATATAAAAGGTAAGAGAGAAACAAAAATAGACATTGGACTACTGGGAATGTGGCTGGAGAAGTAATGATAGGAAACAAAGAAATGGCAGAGAAACTGAATAGTTACTTTGCATCAGTCTTCACAGTGGAAGACACCAGTGGGATGCCAGAGCTCCAGGAGAACCAGGGGGCAGAGGTGAGTGCAGTGGCCATTACTAAGGAGAAGGTTCTGGGGAAACTGAAAGGTCTGAAGGTGGATAAATCATCCGTGCAGGATTGACTACACATGAGGGTAGATAAAAGAGATAGCAGAGGATGGCTTCATCAAGGGGTTGTCATGTCTGACGAATCTGTTAGAGTTCTTTGAGGAGGTAACAAGGAAGTTATACAAAGGAGAACCAGTGGATGTGGTTTATTTAGATTTCCAGAAGGCCTTTGACAAGGTGCCGCATAGGAGACTGTTAAATAAGTTAAAAGCCCATGGTGTTAAGGGTAAGATCCTGGCATGGATAGAGGATTGGCTGACTGGCAGAAGGCAGAGAGTGGGGATAAAGGGGTCTTTTTTAGGATGACAGCCGGTGACTAGCGGTGTGCCTCAGGGGTCCGTGCTGGGACCACAACTTTTCACAATATACATTAATGATCTGGAAGAAGGTACTGAAGGCACTTTTGCTAAGTTTGCGGATGATACAAAGAACTGTAGAGGGACAGGTAGTATTGAGGAAGCAAGGGGGCTGCAGAAGGATTTGGACAGGCCAGGAGAGTGGGAAAAGAAGTGACAGATGGAATACAATGTGGAAAAGTGTGAGGTTATGCACTTTGGAAGGGGGAATGAGGGGTAGACTATTTCCTAAATGCGGAAATGCTCAGGAAATCAGAAGCACAAAGTGACTTTGGAGTCCTTGTTCATGATTCTCTTCAGGTTAACGTGCAGGTTCAGTCGGCAGTTAGGAAGGCAAATGCAATGTCGCATTCATGTCGAGAGGGGTAGAATACAACAGCAGGGATGTACTTCTGAGGCTGTATAAGGCTCTGGTCAAACCCCATTTGGAATATTGTGAGCAGGTTTGCGCCCCGTATCTAAGGAAAGATGTGCTGGCCTTGGAAAGGGTCCAGAGGAGGTTCACAAGAATGATCCCTGGAATGAAGAGCTTGTCGTATGAGGAAAGGTTGAGGATTCTGGGTCTTTACTCGTTGGAGTTTGGAAGGATGAGGGAGGAT
The DNA here is from genome assembly GCF_047496885.1 of Scyliorhinus torazame. Lineage (NCBI taxonomy): Eukaryota > Metazoa > Chordata > Chondrichthyes > Carcharhiniformes > Scyliorhinidae > Scyliorhinus > Scyliorhinus torazame. Next base: position 187,712,591 of record NC_092720.1, on the reverse strand, counting down.
CTTATTGAAACTTGCAGGATACTGAGAGGCCTGGATATAGTGGACGTGGAGAGAATGTTTCTACTTGTAGGAAAAACTAGAAGCAGAGGACAGAATCTCAGACTAAAGTGGACTCAGTGAGTGGACTCGTGTGGGGCGTACAGTACGGACCAATTGGGCCAAATGGCCTGTTTCTTTGTTGTGCATTCAGTGCAGTGGGGAGATTGCAGCAGAGTGGTGGTGAATAATAACTAATAATGAAGAGACCAACCCCCCCACGTCCCCTCCCCTACACCCAAATCTCTGGGGGCACGGGTTCAACTCCGACTGTGGAAGACAGTGGGACAGAAAGAAAGCTGAGGACAAATGTTCTCAGTTTCAGGCCATGAGCGTATTGTGAGCAGTTTTGGGCCCCGTATCTAAGGAAGGATGTGTTGGCCTTGGAGAGGGCCCCGAGGAGGTTCACAAGAATGAATGAAGAACTTGTCATATGAGGACTCTGGGTCTGTCCTTGTGGGAGTTTAGAAGGATGAAGGTGAATATTATCGAAACATAGGATACTGCAAGGCCTGGATAGAGTGGATGCGGAGAGGATGTTTCTAATTGTAGAAAAAACTAGAACACGAGGGCATAACCTCAGACTACAGGAATGAATCTTTAAAACAAAGACGAGGAGAAATTTCTTCAGCCAGAGAGTGACGAATCTGTGGAACTCCTTGCCGCAGAAGGCTGTGGAGGCCAAATCACTGAGTGTCTTTAAGACAAAGATAGACAGATAGATTCTTGATTAATAAGGGGATCAGGGGTTATGGGGGGAAGACAGGAGAATGGGAATGAGAAAAATATCAGCCATGGTTGAATGGCGGAGCAGACTCGATGGGCTGAATGGCCTAATTCTGCTCCTATGTCTTACGGACACTTAGAAAATATCAACGGAGGGCGGCACGGTGGCACATTGTTAGCCCTGCTGCCTCAATGTGCCGAGGACCCGCGTTCGATCCCGGCCCAGGGGCACTGTCCCTCTGGAGTTTGCACATTCTCCCCATGTCTGCGTGGGTCTCACCCTGACAACCCAAAGATGTGCAGGGGAGGTGGATTGGCCACCCTAAATTGCCCCTTAATTGGAAAAGAAAACGAATCGGGTACTTTTAATTTATAAATAAATAAATAAGAAAATATTAACGGGATTAGATAATGTCAGTATGGATTAATAAGGGAAATCATGTTTGACAAACTTACTGGAGTTGTTTGATGATGTAACTAGCAGAATGAGTAAGGGAAAGCCAGTCGATGTGGCGTATTTGGATTTTCAGAACGTTTTTAATAAAGTATCATGCAAGAGGTCAGGGCATCAAGGGGTCTCAGGTTGGAATTTTGAAATTGAGATGTCGCTTAGGGAGCCGGGAACCAGGGCAGATCATGAGCTCGGGGAAGTGGAGGAAATAGGTTTTGTCCCAAACATGAGAGAGTTGGACACATTCACATTTAGAGATGGCGCATACCCTTGGCGACAGTTCCCAATCTTGGACACCTTGATTCAATTTATGTGACGTTTTGATATCAATAAAGAAGAAATGATGTTTGAATCATCTTGACCTGCAATGCTTGTATTTTGATAGACAAGCAATTATTTACCGACGCTGTTCGTGTGGAAACCAACATGCCCGCTCAACAAGCAAGCAAGCAGCTGGATGCAAGCCTTTTGGATACCATATCGAGAAGGAACCTCAAACCAAGTAAGCAGTGCTTCAAATCAGTACTGAAATGTATGCTTTGCTTTGGATCACTTGTCTGTTTCTTTCTTGTTTTCCTTTGAATTCATAAAGTCATAGAGTCAGAGATATTTACAGCATGGAAAGCAGCCCTTCGGCCCAGCTTGTCCATGCCGCCCAGTTTCTATCACTAAGCTAGTCCTACTTGCCTGTATTTACATAAGAACATAAGAACTAGGAACAGGAGTAGGCCATCTGGCCCCTCGAGCCTGCTCCGCCATTTAATGAGATCATGGCTGATCTTTGTGGACTCAGCTCCACTCTCCGGCCCGTATACACCATATCCCCGAATCCCTTTATTCTTTAGAAAGGTATCTATCTTTTTCTTAAAAACGTTTAAAGAAGGAGCCTCAACTGCTTCACTGGGCAAGGAATTCCAGAGATTCACAACCCTTTGGGTGAAGAAGTTCCTCCTACACTCCGTCCTAAATCTACTTCCCCTTATTTTGAGGCTATGCCCCCTAGTTCTGCTTTCCCCGACCAGAAGCCCCATATCCTTCGATGCCCACTCTGCCCATGTAACTGTCTAACTGATTTTTAAAGGACAATATTGGCCCAGCGCACTGTAATCTCACTTGAATGGGACTGGTCCTTTCCCTGAGATTCTGATCCAGTTTCCAACCAGCAGATTCAAAACTGCTTCAAGAAAGCAACTCTACCTTTAAGGTTACCAAGGCAGATTGCCACACCCAATGCTTTCAGCTCACTGGAACAGCTTTCAAAAGAAAACAGGGAAACGTCCTGCAGTCCAAACGAACAGACCAAAAATGTAACCAAAAAACTAAGCCCCCTCTCATCTGATAGCCACTGCCCATCTCCGCCCACAAATGACATCACTGAAGCCGGGCTACAAGCCATGTGGAAAAACAAAAACCTTTTTTCAAGGGGCACTCACATGACACCTCCCCCCAAGAAAAAAAAAAACATCAACTTCAAAGAATTTCAGTTTTCAAACCTTATCACTGCCACATTACTGATTTAAAAAAATGTTTTTCTTAAGGCGTTTTAACCACCAGGTATAAAAAAAACAGTGAACAACACACACCCAACCAACAACCCAACCCAGGTAACCTGGCTTACATACATAATTTCCCAATAACAAATTCCCCACGAACCATTTCCCACCTCACCCAACCCTCATACCTCTCACTATAACCCCCCCCCGCCCCCCCACTGCTGACCGTTTAATTTTTCCCAAAGTAGTCAACAAACGACTGCTACCTCTGGGCTAACCCTAGCATCAAAGCCTTCAGGGCGAAATTAATCTGCTCAAGCCTGATAAACCCAGCCATGTCGCTGACCCATACACCAGATTTTGGGGTTCCAAGTCCCTCCATGCCAACAAGATCCATCTCCGGGGGCTACCCCTGGACTCCCAGGTCTTCCGACACATCAAATATCTCCACCTTTGGACTTGGGGACCACCCTTACCTTCAGTCCCTCTGATATGATGTCAGCAAACCCTTGCCAGAATCCCCTAAGCCTTGGACATGCCCAAAACATATGAACATGATTCGCAGGCCCTCCCGCCCACACCTATCCTCCAACCCTTCAAAAAACCTGCTCGTATGGGCCACAGTCATGTGCACCCTGTGAACCACCTTAAATTGTATCAGGCTAAGTCTGGCACACGACGAGAACGCATTAACTCACCTCAGGGCATCTTCCCACAGCCCAGCCTCGAACTCCCTACCCAGCTATTCCTCTCACTTTCACTTCACTTCCTCTATCAGGACTCCCTCCCACTCCATGAGTTCTTTATAAATTTATGATACCTTTCCCTCCCCCACTCCTGTTTTCGACACCACCTTATGCTGTAACCCCTGGGGTGGTAAGTGTAGAAAGGTCGAAACCTCCCTCCGCACAAAGTCCCTCGCCTGCAAGTAGCGGAACCTATTCCCACCAGGCAGCTCGAACTCCTCCTCCAATTCCTCCAAACACGAAAAGCCCCCATCTGTAAACAATGAACAGCTCCATTCCAGCCTCCCCCCCCCCCACACCCCAGCGCAAAACCGGTGGTTTCCAAAAAATTAGTGCTCACACCGGCGCCCCCTCCAAGCCCATGTGCTTCCGCCACTGTCCCCACACCCTCAGGGCAGTCACTACTACCGGGCTTGTGGAGTACCAAGCCGGCGAGAAAGGCAGAGGCACCCGTTAACAGTGCCCTTAAACTTGTGCCCCTGCATGAGGCCGCCTCCACCCACTCCCACACCGACCCCTCCCCCACTACCCACTTCCTGACCATCACCATGTTCGCTTCCCAATAATAATTTATAAAGCTCGGAAGAGCCAGCCGAATTCCTCCAGGAGCCCCATAATCCCTCCCAGTGGGTCCAAAATGTACAGAAGCAGCTCGTCCGCATAAAGTGAGACCCTGCGCTCCACCCAGCCCGTACTATCCCTGCCAGTCCTCCGACATTCTCAGTCCCATCGGCAACGGTTCCATAGCCAGAGCAAAAAGCAGTGGGGAGAGTGGACATCTCTGTCTCGTCCCCTGGTGCAGCCTAAAATAGTCCAAACTCATCTGGTTTATCCGCACACTTGCCACTGGTGCCTGATACAGCAACCGGACCCAATCCGCTCATATAACCTGCTGTAGAAATCCCTAAACACCCCATTCACCCCCACCGGGACCGTGTTCCCCCCTTGTCCTTCACTTTCCCGATCTCCCTCGCCGCCTCCTGCTTCCTCCAGTGGTACGCCAGCATCCTGCTCGCCTTCTCACCATATTGCTGCACTGCCCCTCTTGCCCTTCTCAGCTGTCCCACCGTCCTCCCCGTAGATAGCAACCCAAACTCCATCTGCAGCTTCTGCCGCTCCTTCAACAGCCCCGCCTCTGGGGCTTCCGACTTCTGCAGGATCTCCTCCACTAGCCTTTCCATCTCCGCCCGCTCTGCCTTCTCCCTGTGTGCCCGTATCGATATGAACTCCCCTCTCACTACGGCTTTCCAAGCCTCCCAAACCGTGGCCGCCGAAACGTCTCCCATGTCATTTGTCTCCACATACCCTCGAATGGGCTTCCTCACCCGCTCACACAACTCTTCCTCCGCTAGCAGCCCCACATCTAACCTCCGTTACGGGCACTGGCCCCCCCCATTACTCACCTGCAAATCCACCAATGCGGGGCATGGTCTGTCACCACTATCGCTGAGTACTCCACGTCCACCACTCCCGCCAGCAATGTCTTATCCATAAAAAAGTCAATTCGGTAGTTCGTCTGGTGCACATGGGAAAATAATGGAAATTCCTTCGCTTTCGGCCTCCCAAACCTCCACCCCCCCCCCCCCCCCCCCACCACCAATGTGCTCCATGAACCCCCTTAGCTTCTTCGCTGCCGCCGATACCCTCCCTGACCTTGAGCTCGACCGATCCAACCTTGGGTCTACAGCCGTATTAAAATCCCCAACCCATCACCAGCTGGTGCAAGTCCAGATCGAGGATCTTCCCCAGCACCTGTGTCATAAGCTCTATATCGTCCCAGTTCGGGGCATAAATATTCACCAACCTCATCCACTCCAATTTCAATTCACTGTGGTAATACCAGGTATTGCGGTACCTGAGAGGTGGATGACCATTGGCTAGACCCAGGAGTCTACCATTGGCTGATGTACATAGCTCCGCCCTGAGAGGCGGAGTATAAGAACAGATGCCGTCCCAGCAGCCTTCACTTTCTGTATCAAAGCTGCTGTGGAACAGTTCTAGCAGATTAAAGCCTATTAGTTATGACTCACCTTGTCGCGAGAGTAATTGATTGCGCATTATTCACCATAACATATCTCCCCCCAGAGATGGCCACTATAGTTCCCACTTCGAACGCCACCAGCTTATGAATCAAAATTGCCACCCCCCTCATTTTGGAATCTAACCCCAAATGAAAAACATGTCCTATCCACCCCTTCCTCAGCCTAGTCTGGTCTACCACCCTCAGGTGTGTCTCCTGTATCATTGCAGCGTCCGCCTTCAAGAACACATAGGCCGTCTTGACTGGCCCATTCAACCCTCTCACGTTCCATGTGATCAGCCTGGTCGGGGAGAGCCCCCCTCTGTGCCGATCAATCATAGCCTCTCCTGGGCCAGCCTCCAGCCCGCGTCCAGGGCCTCCTCAGGCACGTCTTCGGGCGCCCACCGTCATCGACCCTCCCTGTACCACCTTTTAGAAACCTTTCCCCTGTCAGCAGTTCACCCCCCCCTTCCCACGACCACAAAACAACAACCGCATCCACACACTAACTACCTGCTCACCCCCCACTGCGCCTCCGTGAACTAGCCTGCCCAGCTAGCCCGGTAGACCCCGCCCATTGCAGCTAGTATCCTACCCCCCACTGATTCCACTCTTCCCGCCCCCCCCCCCCCCCCCCCGCCCTGCTCCCCTATCCCAGTGCAAACTTAACAATCCCCACCAAACACAAAGAAAAGAGCAACCCACCATCTCCCATTCCCATCCAAGAGAAGCAAACAAAAACAGAAAACACAACGATGGCCCCAAACTCAGAGCAAAACAACCCCCACAGGGCTGGAACAGGAATCTCGCCTCCAAAGTTCAATGTCCTCCTCCCACCAGTTCATTGTCTCTGACAAGCTCCATCACCTCCTCCAGAATCCCAAAATAGAGTTCCCGACCTTTATATGTTACCCATAGGCACGCCGGGTACAACATTCCAAACTTCAGTCCCAATAACTTTTGTTTTCACATCCCGTGGGACCATTTGTCCATATCCAATTGTATGGTCAAGGAACGTGACTTGGGCTTTTCTAAACTCACTTTTGGCTAGGTTTACCACCAAACCCGCATCCTGAAGTCGGTTGAATAACTCCATGAGATGCTCCAAATGTTCTTTCCATGTCTGACTAAAAATCACCAGATCGTTTATGTATACCGCACAATTGGGTAATCCTGAAATGACTTTGTTAGTTAACCGTTGAAATGTGGCTGGGGTGTTTTTCATGCCAAATGGCATAACTTTGAATTGGTATGTACCATCTGGAGTCACAAAAGCTGAAATCACCTTCGCCCTTTCGGATAAAGGTACCTGCCAGTAAACTTTTTAAGTAAACCCAGTTTGGCGATGAAAGTTGATTGTCCCACCTTTTCAATACAGACCTCCAGCCGTGGAATACGATAAGAGTCTGTTTTTGTAACTGCATTATCTTTTCTATAGTCCACACACAATCGTTGGATACCGTCCAGTTTCGGTTTCATCACTATGGGTGATCTCAACTTGCTGCAACCCACAAGCACACTTTCAATTTCCTTTTGAACCTGTGCCAATTTTAGAGGGTTAAGTATATCATGGATGTTGTATAATTGTGACAGCATTTCCGACATCTACATCATGGATAATCATTTTAGTACTTCCCAACTTATTTCCACAAACCTGCCCATGTGATAACCCTTTCAGGTCAGTTTGTTTTTCCTCTGGAAGGTAACTCCTGAATTTATCCGAATTTTAAGAACATCCTCGTTATCCAATTTAAATTGTGGACTGTCAAATTCATAGTCATCTGGATTTGGTTCTTCACTTTGAGTCATAATCACTAAAACCTCCTCCTTTTGCTCTCCTTCCCTTTCAAAATACCTTTTAAGCATATTCACATGACACACGCAATGAGTCTTCCTTCTATCTGGCATTCTTCCCAAATAATTCACCTCACTCAATTTCCTTTCAATCTGATAAGGTCCACAAAACCTTGCTGTTAAACGTTCACCTACCACTGGTAACAATACTAAAACGTTGGACGGGATTCTCCCAACGGGAGTCTAAATGCCGACAGTGGAGTAAAAACCGGAGTGTTTTACTCCGGTGTCGGCCCCCGTTCCCAGACCCCTATTCTTCCACCTCCGTGGGGCTAGCAGGGGCGTCGCGTGATTTATGGGGGCGGGGCCTCGGCACGGCGTCAGAGACCCGGCGCCGCGTAAAAGAGGCGGTGCCTTGGGTCCGGCGCACGCGCAGTTGGGCAGGCGCCAACTAGTGCATGCGCGGTCGCCGTCCTCCCCCAGGCCGCCCCGCACAAACATGGCAGATGGATCCATACTCGCCGGCGGAAGAAAGGAGGCCCGCCGATTGGTTGGTCCTGATCGCGTACCAGGCCGCTCCGGAGGCCCCCCCCTGGGAACGGAGCCCCCCTCCCACCCCCACAGGCGGCCCCCAAGCCTTTGTGACGAGTACCCGCCGGCAGCGACCAGGTGTGGACGGCGCCGGCGGGACTAGGCCATTTACGTGCGGCCGCTCGGCCTATCCAGGCCGGAGATTCGTCGCTTGCGGCGATTCTCAGAGCGGCCCGCCGCGATTCACATGGCGTTGGTTGGGGGGGGGGGGGGGGAAATCGCGTGCGGGGGTCGGGGCGGCGTGGCGCGATTCGCGCAGCGCTCCGGCGATTCTCCAACCTGGCTGGGGGTGGGCGGGGGGAAGGGGGGTGGGGGGGGGGGGGGAGAGAATATGTTGTCTAGCTGATTCACTTGCTCTATTTAATCGTTCCCTAAAATTTGACACTGAATCCAATAATGTAGTTTCAGAATGCTCACTCACCAATTTCTCCTTAATCAATTTAAATGGTCTCTCATCTCATGACCAAAAATCAGTTCAAAGGGACTGAATTTGGTTGACTCATTAGTTGCATCCCTTTTTTTTAAATTTAGAGTACCCAATTATTTTTTACCCCGAATTATTTAGTGTGGCCAATCCACCTAACCTGCACATCTTTGGGTTGTGAGGGTGAAACCCACGTAGACATGGGGAGAAGTGCAAACTCCACACGGACAGTGACCGAGGGCTGGTATTCGAACCCGGGTCCTCAGCGCCGCAGTCCCAGTGCTATCCACTGCGCCACATGCCGCCCTAAGTGCATCCCTAATTACAAACAGTACGAATGGAATTCCTTTATCCCAATCCTCAGGATAATCTTGACAACAAGCCCTCAACATTGTCCTTAATGTTTGGTGCCACTGTTCTAACACTCCCTGCGATTCTGGAAGGTACGCCGTGATTTAATTTGTTTTACTCCTAAGCTATCCATAACCTCCTTGATTAACTTTGATCCGATTGTATTTCTGTGGGCAGTCCAAATCTAGTAAAAAATTTAAGTAACTCCTCCACAATCTTTTTAGCTGTAATATTGCATAATGGAATGGCTTCTGGAAAGCTAGTAGACACATCCATTATAGTCAAAAGATATTGATTCCCACTTTTTGTTTTAGGAAACGGTCCTACGCAATCAATTAAGACTCTTGTAAAAGGATCCTCAAATGCTAGAATGGGTATTAAGGGCACTGGTTTTATCACCGTTTGAGGTTTCCCGATCACTTGACGTTTGTGACATGATCAACAAAATTTAACTACATCTTTATGTAGTGCAGGCCAATAAAAATGTTTTTGTATGTTAGCGTGAGTTTTCCTTACTCCCAAATGACCTCCTACTGGTATCTCATTGCTACTCGCAACAATTCCTTTCTATACCCTATCGACAATACTACTTGATGAACGTCTGCCCACTTTTCCTCCACCTGCATATGTAAAGTCTCCATTTTCTCATCAAGACATCATTTTTAAGGTAATAACATTCTGGTATACACTCAGATTCCTCTTCCGTGTATGCTTTCTGATACATCCGTTTTCTTTCTCTATCTTTCTGTTGTAACTCTGGCAACTTTCCTGAACTAAAAATATCTACCTCATCCTCCACCTGTTCTTGTTCTTTTCCAACCATCTGATCAAAAATAATTTCTGATAATTGAACTTCAACTTTCGCTTCACTCTTTGATTTCTCCTATTGTCTTAACCTGTGACTTTGTGACCTTGTTACAATCAGGAAAAATCCCAGGATATTTGTCCTTCAACAATTCAGTTGTTTGATTTTCTACTGGCTTATCAACCACAGTAGGCATCATAGAATTTACAGCGCAGAAGGAGGCCATTCGGCCCATCGAGTCTGCACTGGCTCTTGGAAAGAGCACCCTACCCAAGCCCACACCTCCATCCTATCCCCATTACCCAGTAACCCTACCCAACACTAAGGGCAATTTTGGACACTAAGGACAATTTAGCATGGCCAATCCACCTAACCCGCACATCTTCGGACTGTGGGAGGAAACCGGAGCACCCGGAGGAAACCCACGCAGACACGGGGAGAACGTGCAGACTCCGCAAAGACAGTGACCCAAGCCGGGAATTGAACCCGGGACCCTGGAGCTGTGAAGCAATTGTGCTATCCACAATGCTACCGTGCTGCCCTCACTCCCACTTGCGATCCAGCTATATCATTACCCAAGATAAACTGTATTCTTGGACAAGATAATTTCTCTATTACTCCTACTACCACTTCACCACTCTTCACTGGGCTCTCCAACCTCACCTTATATACCGAAACATTACTCTTCGCTCCCGGAATTCTACATATTACCACCTTTTCTGGCAAAACTAAATAACTCCTCATCTCTTACCATCAAAGATTGACTTGCTCCCATATCTCTTAAAATTTTGACTTCTTTACCCACTCCTCCTGATACACATGAGTAAACTTTACCCACACAAGTAAATTCTTGATCTGGCACCTTCTTGTCAATCACCTCTTGATCAGACTGTACATTCTTTTGCACCTCCTTCACTTTATTTGGGCTTTCCTTTACCACTTTAACAATCCCTACTGGCTTAATCTGTTTTACCACATTAGCCTTTCCAGTGCTTTTCTTAAACCTCCAACACTGTGACTTTACATGGCTCAGTGCATTAAGTAAAAACATCTGCAACTTTTCATTTCTCTACCACCCTCCTGGATTTATTTTTTAATCTGAGGTACACTATCCTTATTAGCTCTCATTAGATCCCCTTTACCTTTAACACCTGAGTATTTCTCTTTTCCCCAGTTTCTATCCCTCACAGGCTGAAACTGATGTTGGAAATTAAACTTTGACTCACAAACTAATTTATAATCATCTGCCATTTCTGCTGCTAATCCTGCAGTTTTAACCCTCTGCTCTGCCTCATGAGTTCCCACTACATCAGGAATTGAATTTTTAAACCCCTCCAAAATTATAATTTCTCTAAGAGCTTTATATGTTTGATCTATTTTCAAAGCCCTCATCCACCTATCAAAATTACTCTGCTTGATCTTTCAAACTCTCGGTATATTTGACCAAGTTCTTTCCTTAAATTTTTAAACCTTTGTCTGTAGACTTCAGGCACCAGTTCATATGCACCTAAGATGGATTTTTTCACCTCCTCATACTTCCCAGATCTCTCCTCTGATAGTGATGCAAACACTTCACGAGCTCTACCTACCAACTTTGTTTGAATCAGTAATACCCACATGTCCTGTGGCCATTTCATTTGTTTAGCCTTCTCAAATGAAATGAATAAGGCTTCTACATCCTTCTCATCAATGCTTGGACATATTTAAATAGATCCCCACCAAGCCTTCGACTATGAAGCTCTTACACTTTCTCACTATCCTCATCACTATCCTTAGACTGTATTTTTCTGTTTACCTCCACCAATTTTAACTGATGTTCACTTAAAAAAAAAATCTTTATTGTCACAAGTAGGCTTACATTAACCCTGCATTGAAGTTACTGTGAAGTTACTCTGGTCGCCACACTCCGGCCCCTGTTCGGGTACACTGAGGAAGAATTCAGAATGTCCAAATTACCAAACAGCATGTCTTTCGGGACTTGTGGAAGGAAACTGGAGCACCCAGAGGAAATCTCCGCAGACACTGGGAGAACATGCAGTCTCCGCACAGACAGTGACCTAAGCGGGATTCGAACCTGGGACCCTGGCGCTGTTGAGCAACAGTGCTAACCACTGTGCTACCTGTTCATGGCCAGTTTCCGAAGTTCAAAGTCTTTCTCTTTTTCTCTTTCCACTCTCTCCTTTTCTTTTTCCCTTTCCTCTCTCTCCTTTTCTTTTTCCTTGATCTGTAATTCAAGCAGCTTTAATTCTTTTTTTTTTCATGTTCAAACTGTTACATCTTTAATTGAATTCTTGCCATTTCCAAAGATTCTGACTATGTCTCAGGTAATTTTAAATGCTCAGCTACCGCTGCAATTAGTCTGCTTTCTGTACTCTGTCAGGCAATGTTAACTAATGTTTTTGCCAATTCTAAAAGCTTTGTTTTTAAAAATGTTTTAAATATATTTTATTAAATTTTCAAACACAATTTCCCCCCCTTACAAATCAACAAAAACGGTAACATGATAACTGATAGATAACATTGTTTAAATAAAATAGTGAACTAACAACATAACATGAAATAGTGCTCACCCCGCCCCTTCGCCCCCTCTAGAACAAAAACAATTTACCCCTCCCCCTTCCCTCCCCCCCCCCCCCCCCCCCCTCTGGGCTGCTGCTGCTGGCTATCTATTTTCCCACTAACGTTCCGCTAGATAGTTGAGGAACGGTTGCCACCGCCTGGAGAACCCCTGAGCCAATCCTCTCAGCGCAAACTTCATCCCCTCCAGTTTTATGAACCCTGCCATTTTGTTTATCTAGGCCTCCACGCCGGGGGGTTTCGCTTCCTTCCACATGAGTAAAATCCTTCGCCGGGCTACTAGGGACGCAAAGGCCACAATATCGGCCTCTTTCGCCTCCTGCACTCCCGGCTCATCCGCTACCCCAAATATAGCTAACCCCCAGCTTGGCTTGACCCGGACCTTCACCACCTTCGAGATCACTCCCGCCACTCCCCTCCAATACCCCTCCATTGCCCGACACGACCAAAACATATGTGTGTGGTTCGCCGGGCTTCCCCCGCACCTCCCGCACTTGTCCTCCCATTCCAAAACCCCCTCCTGTGTCTCTTTTTCCCCCCCACCCACATTTCTCAGTGCCCCCCCTCCCCAATTTACACCTCTATACATCAGCATTGTCATTTCCCCTCCAACATCAGTCCCTCAGTTCTGGTCCAGTTTCTATTTTTGAATGAAGGTTCATGCTTCTTCCGACGTTTCAAAATAGTAATGTCTATCATGGTGCGTGACCCATAATCGCTGCAACATCCCAAACTTTACTTTCTTCTTACGCAGCACCTCCTTGGCTCGATTGAAACTCGCCCTCCTTCTCACCACCTCCGCACTCCAGTCCTGATACACTCGTATCACCGCATTCTCCCATCTGCTACTTCGTACCTTCTTGGCCCATCTCAAAACAATCTCTCTGTCATTGAAGCGGTGAAATCGCACGACCATCGCCCTAGGTGGTTCTCCAGCCATTGGTCTCCTCGCAGGGACCCGGTGGGCCCCTTCCTGAGGGGGCCTCAGCTCCCATTAGCGAACGTAACATCGCGCTCGCATAAGCCCCACCGTCAGCTCCTTCCACTCCCTCGGGGAGTCCCAGGATCCAGAGGTTCTTTCTCCTTGATCTATTTACCAGGACTTCAATTCTTTCGATGCACTTCTTATGAAGCGTCTCGTGCGTCTGCATTTTGACCGCTAGGCCCAGGATCTCGTCCTCGTTGTCAGTTACCTTCTGCTCCACCACACGGAGCTCTATCTCCTGGGCCTTTTGTGTCTCTTTAAGCCCCTCGATTGCTTGTAGCATCGGGGCCAGCACCTCCATTTTTAGCAGCTCCACACACCGTCTTAAAAATTCATCCTGGTCCGGTCCCCATGTCGCCTGGGCTCCCTCCGACACCATCTTGTTCCTTTCTTTCCTCTGCCGCTGCCCTCGAGGATCCTCCATGATCTGGCCGCCGCCGCCGATCTTTTTCTTTCCCACTGGGGGGGGGGGGGGGGGCTCCCTGTTGCTTCACCCCACACCGGGTTTCGTCGCAAAAAATTTCCCGTTGGGGCTCTTAAAAGAGCCCGAAGGTCCGTCAAAGCTGGAGCCGCCGAAACGTGCGGCTTAGCTGGTCATCGCTGCAACCGCCTAAAAGCTTTGTTTTAGTCACCATTTGTAAGGTACTTTGTGTGATCTTCTCCACCCCCAAAAACCTCTGGGCCTCTGCAAAAGCCATGTTGACAACACACTCCCTATTTAAACTTGAATGCAGCACCTGAAAATCAAACACAAATATGCTCACCCCTCACTGTTCACTAATCCAACCCAATCACGAAATATAGATTTTTATCCCGGACGAGCCCCCAATCTGTTATGGGCCAGGGCTTAGAAACTCCAAAGTATTATGAAGCTCATCTGACCTATAACTTTTATGTTGAGCTTGGCTAGGATGAGCACAAGAGCTGTCACTTCAGGTGTGATTCATCAGACTACCTCGGCGCTTTTATCAAAACAAAGTTTATTATGAGAATGTGGTTAACATATATAAAACAAGAATTTGTTATCAATTACAAACATGAAAAAAACACAACAGCTACAGCAATCTATGGATATAACTTAATGAATCCTCAATAGCTGTTCCAATTCAATACAAAATCCAATAAAGGCAAAACCCCTTTCAAGGGCGTGGCCAAGCACACTGTAATCTCACTTCAATGGGACTGGTCCTTTCCCTGAGATTCTGATCCAGTTTCCAACCAGCAGATTCAAAACTGTTTCAGGAAAGCAACTCTAGCTTTAAGGTTACCAAGGCAGATTGGCACACTCCGTCTGCTTTCAGCTCACTGGAACAGCTTTTAAATGAAAACATGGAAACTTCCTGCAGTCCAAATGAACAAACCGAAAATGAAACCAAAAAAACTAAACCCCCTCTCACCTGACAGCCACCGCACATTTCCACCCACAAATGACATCACTGAAGCCATGCTACAAGCCAAGTGGTAAAACAAAACCTTTCTTAAAGGGACATTTACATGACGGCTACCCCTTCAAAAAACTCAATCAAATTCGTGAGACATGACTTTCCCCTTACAAAGCCATGCTGACTTTCTCTAATTGCCGTTGCCTGTCTAAATCCCTCTAGATCCTGCCCCTCCGAATACCTTCTCACAATTTACCCATTACAGAAGTAAGGCTCACCGGTCTGTAGTTCCCAGGCTTATCCCTGCATCCCTTCTTAAAGAAGGGCACAACATTTGCTACCCTTCAATCTTCAAGCACCTCTCCTGTGGCTGTCGATGTTTCAAATGTCTCAGCTAGGGGCCAGCAGTATCCTCCCTAGCCTCCCACAATGTCCTGGGATACATTTCATCAGGTCCCGGGGATTTATCTATTTTGATGCGCTTTAATACCTCCAGCAACTCCTTTTCTGTAATGTGTACACTCCAAAGACATTACTTTTTATTTCTCCAATTTCCCTAACATTCGTGCCTTTTTCAACAGTAAATACTGATGAGAAATGTTCATTTGGGGCTTCTCCCATCCCTTGTGGATCCGCACATAGCTTACCTTGTTTATCCTTAAGAGGCCCTACTCCCTCCCGCGTCACTCTGTTGCCCTGTATGCATCTGTAAAAGATCTTTGGATTTTCCTTTGCCTTATCTTCCAAGAGAATCTCATGTCCCCTTTTTTCCCTCCTGATTTCTCTTTTAACTCTACTCTGACAAACCCTATACTCTTCAAGGGATCCACTTGATCCCAGCTGCCGATGCATTTCATATGCCTCCTTCCTTTTGACCATAGCCTCAATATCCCGAGTCATCCAGGGTTCCCTACTTCTACCAGCCTTGTCCTTCACTCCTATTAGGAATGTGCTCACCCTGAACCCCAGTTAACACCTTTCTGAAAGACTCCCACATCCCAGCTGTCCACTTGCCTGTAAACAGGCACCCCCAATCAACTTTTGAAAATTCCCACCTAATACCATCCAAATTGGCCTTGCCCCAATTTAGAATTTTAACTTTTGGGTCAGAACTATCATTCTCCATAGCTGTCTTAAAACTAATGGAATTATGGTCACTGGTCCCAAAGTAATCCCTCACTAACACGTCCATCACCTGCCCTTCCTTATTCCCCAAGATGAGATCAAGTTTTGCCCCTCTGTACTCGGGCCACCTTCATATTGAATGAGGAATTCTTCCTGAATACACCTGACAAATTTCTCTTCATCCAAATCCCGAGTGCTATGGCTGTCCCAGTTAATGTTGGGAAAGTTAAAGTCGCCTACTATTGCCACCCTATTTTTTCGCTCTTCTTCCTCCAACCAAAATCCTTCTCGATTGACAGTCTCTTTGAACAAGAAAGTCTCTGCACGATCCTCCCTTCCTCTACGCCTCAGCATTCCTCTTTTCAGTTAGATACTTCAGTTCAATCTGATCACAGAGTTCCTTGCAATTCTCCAATACAGGAGTATCGGTTCCACAGCTTTCAGGCAGTCAAATGCCTGTCGAAAGTCCGCTGTCCATTGAAATTTTTTAATACGCTTCTTCAGCAAGTCCGTCAGTGGAGCAATTACGCTACAAAACTCTTGTACATATGTTCAATCAAATCCACTCATGCCACGAAATCGAATTATTTCCCTTCGTCTTGAGGGTATCGACAACTCCTCAAGGAAAGTGACTTGGGCTTTTCCAAATTCATTTTTGGCTTGGTTTATCACCAAACCCGCCTCCTGAAGTCGATCGAATAGCTCCATAAGATGCTTCAAATGTTCTGTCCATGTCTGGCTAAAAATTACCAGATCGGCAATGTATATCCAACTGGAGTCACAGAAGCTGAAATCTCCTTCGCCCTTTCGGATAAAGGTACCCGCCAGTAACCTTTAAGTAAATCCAATTTGGAAATAAAAGCGGATTGTCCCACTTTCACAATGCAATCCTCCAAACGTGGGGTAGGATAAGAGTCCGTTCTTGTAACTGCATTCACCTTTTATTGTCCACACACAACCGTTGGGTACCATCTGGTTTAGGTACCATCACTATGGGTGAGCTCCATTGGCTGCAACCCACTTCAATTATGCCATTTTTAAGTATACTCTCAATCTCTTTGTTAACATGTACCAATTTTAAAGGATTAAGTCTATATGGATGTTGTTTGATTGGAACAGCATTTCCCACATCTACATCATGTATAGCCATTTTAGTACTTCCCAATTTATCTCCACAAACTTTCTCATGTGATATCAATAATTCTTTCATTGTCAGTTTGTTTTTCCGCTGGATGATAATTCAACAATTTATCCCAATTTTTAAGAACATCCTCATTTTCCAATTTAATTTGAGGTATGTCAAATTCACAGTCATCTGAATTTGGTACATCACTTTGAGTTAGAATCATTAAAACCTCCTCCTTTTTCTCTCCTTCTCTTTCAAAGTACCTTTTAAGCATATTCACATGACACACGCGGTGAGTCTTCCTTCTATCTGATGTTTTTACCACATAATTCACCTCACTTAATTTCCTTTCAATCTGATAATGTCCACAAAACCTAGCTCTTAAAGGTTCACCTACTCCTGGTAACAATACTAAAATTTTATCTCCACTGGCAAAACTACGAACTTTGGATTTCTTGTCCATGACCCGTTTCATCACCTTTTGTGCAACTTTCTAATGTTGTCTAGCCAATTCACCTGCTCTATTTAATCATTCCCTAAAATTTGACGCGTAATCCAATAGTGTAACTTCCGATTTCTCACCCACCAATTTTTCTTTAATCAATTTAAGTGGTCCTCTTACCTCATGACCAAAAATTAGTTCAAAAGAACTAAATTTAGTTGACTCATGAGGTGCATCCCTAATTGCAAACAGTATGAATGGAATTCCTTTATCCTCTGGATTATCTTGACAATAAGCCCTCAACGTTGTCTTTAATGTCTGATGCCACCTTTCTAACGCTCTCTGCGGTTCTGGGTGGTACGCATTTGATTTAAATTGTTTTATTCCTAAACTATCCAGAACTTCTTTGAATAACTTTGTGGTAAAATTTGATCGATGATCCGATTGAATTTCTGTGGGTAGTGCATATCTGTAAAGAATTTAAGTAACTCCTCCACAATCTTTTTAGCTGTAATATTACATACTGGAATGGCCTCTGGAAACCTAGTAGACACATCCATTATAGTCAAAAGATATTGATTCCCACTTGTTGTTTTAGGAAGCGGTCCTACACAATCAATTAGGACCCTCGTAAAAGGTTCCTCAAATGCTGGAATGGGTATTAAGGGCGCTGGTTTTATCACTGCTTGAGGTTTCCCTATCACTTGACACGTGTGACATGATTGACAAAATTTAACTATATCTTTATGTAGTCCAGGCCAATAAACATGTTTCTGGATTTTAGTTTGAGTTTTCCTTTTCCCCAAATGACCTCCCACTGGTACTTCATGTGCCACTCGCAACACCTCCTTTCTAAATCCTACCAGCAATACTACTTGATGAACTTTTGCCCACTTTTCATCCGTCTGCATATGTACAGGTCTCCATTTTCTCATCAAGACATTACTTTTATGGTAATAACACTCTGGTATACTCTCAGATTCCTCTTCCGTATACACCATCTGATATATCCGTTTTATTTCTACATCTTTCTGTTGTAACTCCGCCAATTTTCCTGAACTAAAAATATCCGCCTCATCCTCCACCTGTTCTTGTTCTTTTTCAACCATTTGATCAAAAATCGTTTCTGATAATTGCACTTCCACTTCATCTTCACTCTGTGATTTCTCCTCTTGTCTTAACCTGTGACTTTGCGACCTTGTTACTACACAATCCGGAACAATGTAGTGTAGAAGATTGTAGCTTAGTCGGGCAGTATGGTCGGCACGGGCTTGGAGGGCCGAAGGGCCTGTTCCTGTGCTGTACATTTCTTTGTTCTTTGTTCTTTGTAATCCCAGGATATTCGTCCTTCAACACTTCAGTTGTCTGATTTTCCACTGGCTTATCAACCACAGTAGGCATCACTCCCACCTGCGATCCAGCTATATCATTACCCAAGATAAACTTATTCCTGGACAAGATAGTTTCTCTATTACTCCTACGACCACTTCACCACTCTTCACTGGACTTTTCAACCTTACCTGATATAATTGAACGCTACTCCTCTCACCCTGAATTCCACATATTACCACCTTTTCTGGCAACATTCTTCCCAAACTACATAATTCCTCATCCCTTATCATTAAAGATTGACTAGCTCCTGTATCTCTTAAAATTGTGACTTCTTTACCTGCTCCTCCTGATATACATGAGTAAACTTTACCCACACAAGTAAATTCGATAAGAGATCTGGCACCTGCTTATCAATTACTTCTTGAACAGGCTGTACAATCGTTTGCACCTCCTTCACTTCCCTTGGGCTTTCCTTTACCACTCTAACAAACCCCACTGTCTTATCCTGTTTTACCACATCAGCCTGCCCAGTGCTTTTCTTGAACCACCAACACTGTGACTTTACATGGCCTAGTTTATTACAGTGAAAACATTTGAAACTTTTCATTTCTTTTCCACCCTCCTGGATCTCTTTTTTAATCTGAGGTACACTCTCCTTATTATCTCCCATCAGATCACCTTTACCTTTACCACTTGAGTATTTCTCACGTCCCCAGTTTCTATCCCTCACCGGCAGAAACTGATGTTGGAAACCAAGCTTTGATTTATGAACATATTCGTAATGATCTGCCATTTTTGCTGCTAATCTCGTAGTTTTAACCCTCTGCTCTTCCACATGAGTTCTCACTACATCAGGCATTGAATTTTTAAACTCCTCCAAAAGTATAATTTCTCTGAGAGCTTCATAACGTTTGGTCTATTTTCAAAGCCCTTATCCACCTATCAAAATTATTCTGTTTGAGCCTTTCAAACTCCATGTATGTATGACCAAATTATTTTCTTAAATTTCTAAACCTTTGTCTGTAGGCTTCAGGCACTAGCTCATATGCACCTAAGATGGATTTTTTCACCTCCTCATACGTCCCAGATACCTCCTCTGGTAGTGATGCAAACACTTCACTAGCTCGACCTACCAGCTTTGTTTGAATCAGTAATACCCACATGTCCTGTGTGGCCATTTCATTTGTTTAGCTACCTTCTCAAATGAAATGAAAAAGGCTTCGACCTCCTGCTCGTCAAACCTTGGCAATGCTTGGACATATTTAAATATATTCCCACCAAGCCTTTGACTTTGACGCTCTTTCTCACTATCCTCATCACTATCATCCAACTGTACGTTTCCCTTTACATTTGCCAATTTTAACTGACTGCCATGTTTCATGGCCATTTTCTGAAGTTCAAACTCTCTCTCTTTATCTTTTTCCCTGATCTGTATCTGGATTTTTTTACAACGATTATTTTATGGCGCATTCTCCCCGTCTCTGCGTGGGTTTCGTCCCCAAACCCAAAGATGTGCAGCGTCGGTGGATTGGCTATGCTAAATTTCCCCTTAATTGGAAACGAAATGAATTGGGTACTCTAAATAAATCTTTTTTAAAACGAGAAAAAATAAAATCATTGGACTTCTGAAGTCAAATTTCACCATCCGCTGTGGTGGGATTTGAACCAGTGTCCCCCCAGAGGGTCCCTGGATTACTAGTCCAATGACAGTACCATTATGCCACCCCCCTCTTGTCTTGGTGAGTAGTTCAAAATTGGAGTTTCAAAGACTAAAAATCATTGGCAAACGACCTGAAGCGGAAACAAGGAGAACCTTTTTTCACTCCGAGTAGTTGGGAGCTGGGATGCTCAACCTGAAAAGGTGGTGAATGCTAATACCATGAATAATCGTTGAAGAGAGTTGGGCAGGTGACTGCTATTTCAACAAGCCAGCAAAAGGTTCGATCGGCCAAAATGGCTTCCACCATCGTGCCATGATTCAATTACAGTATTAAATGACAGCACAGAGTGTGAGATTTATGGTTTCAATTTGCACAAAATGACTACAACTGGGCTGCAGAGTCAGAGGGGAGATAAGGAGTATTTTTTTTTTTCATGCTTGAACCTTCTGCCCATTAAGGCTGCTGGAAGGAGATTCAATAATAGTTTTCAAAAAGGTGTTTGGTGCATACTGGAATATGAAAGAAGGCGTCAGACCACGTGGAAAGAACGGAGGATGGATGGTTGGGGAGGGTGCTGTAGAACCGTGGAACCAGTTTATTTGCTGTAACCTGCATTGATACATGTTTGTAATAAAGTACATTTTTAAAAAAAGAACTGTAGCACCATAGGGTAGTTACGACACAGAAAGAGGCCATTCAGCCCATCGTGTCTGCGCCGGCCAAAAAAAAAAAGATTTAAAAAAAAACAAGTCGCCACTTTAACCCCACTTTTCAGCCTTGCAAGGTACAGCGCTTCAGCTGCATGTTTCAGGTACCTTTGAACTGAGTTGAGTATTTAAACCTCAGCCATCAATTCAGGCAGGGAATCTTTGGTGCCCAATCACCCTCTGGGTGAAAAAACCTTTCCTGATGTTCTCTCTAATCTTTCTGTCAATCACAGTAACTCTACTCACCCCATTCTCTGGTAATTGACCCCCCAGCCAAGGGAAACATGCCTTTCCTGCCCACCCTGTCTGGGCCCCTTCCAATTTTGTACAGGAATGGGGTTAGGTTGGATTAGTCGGATGATCCTTTGAAAGAGCCGGCAGAGGCGCAATGAGCCGAATGGCCTCGGTCGGGCTCCTGAGGCCCCCCCGAACCCGACTGGACCCCGGGCAAAGCTGTCAAAATCTTTCTTTCAGATCAGCCCCAGTCCGTTAGGAGTGGAGACAGGGCTTATTTCCTGATAGAGAATGAACAGTCTTGGAGTAAAGCCTGGAACCACTGTCGCAACCAGTACGCCAACCTGGCCAGCACGAGGAACATGGAGGAGGCCAAGATTATCTCCTCCCTGCCGCACCAGCCCTACTGGATCGGGCTGTACAACGACGGGGTGTCCGGATGGATGTGGACCAACGGAGACAAATTCAGCTACACCAAGTGGGCCCTTTGGCACCCGTACAGCCTCAATAACTCCCTGCCTATGTGCGGGGCCATACTTGACAGTGAGTGGCACGAAGCAGACTGCGATTTCCCATTTGCCTTCGTTTGCTACAAAGGTAATCGCCTACGTTGAATGAAATGTCCAACTGGTCCCCCGCTAGTGTTTATGCTCCACACGGGCCTCCTCCCGTCCTATGTCACCTCACCCCGTCAGCATTTCCGTCTATTCCTTTCTCCCTCATGCACTTGTTTGGCTTACCCTTAAACGCATCGCTACTATTCCTCTCAACTATTCCTTATGGGAGTGAGCTCCACACTCTGACTGCTCTCTGGGTAAAGTAGTTTTCCTCCTGAATTCTGTGTTGGATTTGTTACTCACTGTTATATTTGAGCATCGATGGGAAAAAAAAGAGGCTTTTTTCTCATCAAAGCTTTTCATCTGGAAAACATCAGGATAATTCAAAGAATAAAAGTAAAGTTGCCATAGTCCCAGCTGACCACAGATGGCTTTTCCCTTGTGAGGGAGGAGAGCTGACTGGTGGTGATTTATCCTGAGGATCACCACACCTCACGGAAGGGGCAAGATTAAGAAGGTGGGGGCCGACATGCAAGTATACCAATGTCAGGCAAATCATAACAATTTATACTGCACGAGAAGAGAGTGCTGATTTGTTGACAAGTTTTTTTAATATGAATTTAGAATACCCAATTACTTATTTCCACTTAAAGGGCAATTTAGCGTAACCAATTCACCTACCCTGCACATCTTTGGGATGTGGGGGTGAGACCCACGCAGACACGGGCAAAATGTGCAAACTCCAGACGGACAGTAACGTGGGGCCTGGATCGAATCCGGGTCCGCTGCGCCACCAATGTCGCCCCCATTGACAAGTGGACTCTGATCAGTAGAGGCGTTGCATTGGAAGAAGTGGAAATACGTTCACTTGCCAATCAATCAGCACTTGCCTCTCATACAGATAAGGTTTATGATTTCTCTGACATTGTCATTCTTGCGAATTGTCCTGATGAGTGCCAAGTGAAAAGCTTCGACAAAAAATGTCTCCTTTTTCAGTCGCACTCAGGTTCTGTACTGCCAAACTGCTATTTATTTTATATTTGTGGTGCCTGGTTTTAGACTCCACACCAGTGGAAACGTCTGCAAGTCGCATCCTATTAAACCCTTTAATTTTAAAGACCTCTATCAAGTGGTTTCCTAGCCTTTTTTTTATTGGGCATCGCTCGAGATGGCAGATTTTATTGCCCATCCATAAATTGTCCCTCGAGAAGGTGGTGGTGAGCTGCCTTCTTGAACCGCTGAAGTCCGTGAAGTGTAGGTACACTCACAGTGCCGTTAGGGGTGGGAGTTGCATGATTTTGACCTAGTGACAGTGAAGGAATGGACAATATATTTCCAAGTCAGGGTGGTGAGTGACTTGGAGGGGAACGTCCAGGTGGTGGTGTTCCCATGTGTCTGCTGCCCTTGTCCTTCTAGATAATAGTGGTCGTGGGTTTGGGAGGTGCTGCCTAAGGAGCCTTGCTGATTTCCTGCAATACTTAGCTATCTTGAAGATAGCTACTGTGTGTTGGTGGTGGAGGGAGTGAGTGTTTGTGGAAGGAGGAGCAATCAAGCGCGCTGCTTTGTCCTGCATTGTGAAGAGCTTCATGAGTGTTTGGAGCTCTCTCATTCAGGCAACTGGGGAGTGTTCTATCACACACCTGACATGTGCTTTGTAAGTGGGGGGACAGGATTTAGAGAGTCAGGAAGTGAATTACTCATTGCAGGATTCCCAGCCTGCTCTTGCAGCCACAGCATTCATATGGCTCGTCCAGCTCAGTTTCTGGTCAATGGTAACCTCTAGGATGTTGATTCAGTGAGGGTAATGGCATTGAATGTCAAGGGGTGATGGTTAGATTATTTCTTATTGGAAGTGGTCATTGTTTGGTACTTGTGTGGTGCAAATGTTACTTGCCACTTATCAGGCCTAGCCTAGATATTCTCCAGGTCTGGCTGCATTTGGATTTAGGCTGTTTCAGTATCCGAGAAGTCACAAATTGTGCTGAACATTGTGCAGTCATCAGCGATCATCCCCACTCCTGACCGGACGAATGAAGCAGCTGAAGGTGGTTGGGTCAAAGAAACTCTCCTGATGAACTCCTGCAGGATGTCCTGGAACCTCCAACAACCACAACCATCTTCCTTTTGTGGTTCCTTGACGCCAGAATCTGTCAAATGCTGCCTCGATAGCAAGGACAGTCACTCTCACCTCACTTCTGGAGTTCAGCTCTCTTGTCCATGTTTGAGCCAAGGTTGTAATGAGGTCAGGGGTTGAGTGACATCGGTGGAACCCAAACTGAGTGTCTATGGGCATGATATTGCTAAGCAATTGCCGCTTGATTGCACTGTTGATGACCCCTCCCATCACTTTGCCAGCGAGCCCTGGCCTGTTTAGTCCTTCCTGATAGATATAATCTCGCTAGTTTGTGCGTTTTGTTTGACTGGGTATTCAAGAGAAGGGGAACTCAATTTTGAGCCTGACCTACAAAATATGAAAGGTACATGGGCTCGGGCGAAACAGATACCACGTCAGTCGCCTGATATATGGCCAACTTCTTATTCAGTTCTGCTCTCTTCAAAAGCACCAAATTTTGGACAATGCACAACGGACCGTTATAAGTGATTCCACATGGTGGTGCAGTGGTTAGCACTGCTGCCTCACAGCGCCGAGGTTCGATCCCGGCCCTGGGTCACTGTCCATGTGGAGTTTGCACATTTTCCCCGTACCTGAGTGAGTCTCACCCCCCACAACCCAAAGATGTGCAGGCTAGGTGGATTGGCCACGCTAAATTGCCCCTTAATTGGAAATAGAAATAATTGAGTACTCTAAATTTATGTTTACAAAAGTGATTCCACAGTCCATGTCCAATCCCATCCCTAAGCATCTCTCACATTAGCGTCTCTTATATTAGAATATGCACGATATAGGGGTAGAAGCGCCTGTTCTGGGAATTGATACCATTCAAACTTCCGTTGACCTCGGGAGGGAATTTCCAGTCTCGGGGCGTCCATGAATGGAAAGCCCCGCCCATAGTCACCAATAAATCCCAAAGGGAATTTAAGAGAAGCCCAGGGGTGAGAACGTGGGACTCGCTACCAGGAGGAGCATTGAGGTGATTGGCACAGATATATTTAGAAGCCAGATTAATCTATAGTATGGAAAGGAATGGATGTGATGTTGATAGGGTGGGGCAAAGGGGGATGGGGGAGGACATCTGCTCCTCCTGCCATCAGAGCACAGTGGCAGAAGTCAGCCCGCCAAGGCTCCTTCGCCAGCATCAACCTCTACCACTGAGCAGCAGATACATGGGACCACCAGCACCTGCACGTCTCCCCCCTGAGCTACACTCACCTTCCTGGAACTATATCGGCCCTTGACTGTCGCTGGGTCAAAATCCTGAAACTCCCTGCCTAACAGCACTGTGGGTATACCTACACCCTGTGGGCAGCAGCTCAAGAAGGCAGCTCACCACCGCGTTCTCAAGGAGGCAATTAAGGATGGGCAAGACTTGCGGCCTAGTCGGGTCGCTCACATCCCGCGAACGGATTGTTGGGAACGTAAACCGCCGTCGGGCTGATGTGCGGTTTCCCCGCTGCCGGTTTCACGTGACCCTCTGTGAGGCACATGCACCAGGATGAGGTGCAACGAGCCTTTGGGAGTTTTAACTGTGCAGGAAATTTGATATCGGGCTTGTTTAAAAGAGCACTGGAACAGTGTGTAACATTACTGACTCCGCAGAACTGAAGACAAAGTCAGAACCCAGGATTACAAAACCAAAACAACTGCCAAAAGTTGAACATTATTCCCTTTCCAAAAGAGTTGAAGAGGACCTCACCAAACCGAGTGCAGGTAGGAGCTGCACAGAATTTCGAGACTGCCTGTGCGTGGGGAAAATTGTGGTGGTGGCCTTTAAATAGGAAATAGGAACTGAGTGATGGACGAAGGCCACTTGGGCTCATCATGGCACATCAGCGCCCTAATTCTCCTTTTCCGCATATACCTCAATGCCAAGATGGGTTTCCCACCGCAGGTTTTGCACTGTCGTTAAAGACCGCCTATTTCCACATAGAGTCATAGATAGATGTTTACAGCATGGAAACAGGCCCTTCGGCCCAGCTTGTCCATGCCGCTCAGTTTCTATCACTAAGCTAGTCCCACTTGCCCGTATTTGGCCCATATCCCTCTATACCCACCCTGCCCATCTAACTTTTTTAAAGGAAAAATTGTGTCTACCCCCCCCCCCCCTCCCCCACCTTTTCTCAAACCCCACTGCAGAAACACTTAACTCAGACTTTATCTCCCTCAACCACAGGAAGTCGTACAGATCACCCAACCAAGCCGCTAACCCCGGTGGCGATGCCGGCAGCCACTCCAGCAAAATTTGCTGTCGTGCAATCCGAGAGGCGAAGGCCACATCATCGGCCTTCCTCCTCTCCATGAGCTCCGGCTTCTCTGAAACCCCAAATATCGCCAGCAAAGTGTCCGGGTCCACTTCCTCCTCCACTATCCTGGCTAAGACCACGAATACTCCTGCCAGGAATCTTCCCGAATTTTTCGCAACCCCAAAACATGTGCGTGTGATTCGCTGGCCCTGCCCAGACCTCTCACACTCATCTGCTGCCCCCTGAAAGAACCCATTCTCGTCCGAGTCATATGCACCCTGTGCACCATCTTAAACTGTATCAGGCTCATCCTTGCACATGAGGAGGTCCCGTTTATCCTACGTAGTGCCTCACTCCATGCTCCCCTTCCAACTCCGCTTCCCATTTTTCCTTGATCTTCACCAGCCACTTGTATATATCCCCAATTCTCCCCTCCTCTTCCACATCTGGAAGCAGCAGTCACTCCAGCAGGGTGTATCCCGGTAACCTAGGGAACCCTCTCCAGACCTTTCGCGCAAAATCGCTAATCTGCAGATACCTGAACTTACTCCCCTTCGTAGATCTACCCTCTCCCTTAGCTCCTCCAGACTGGCAAACTCTTCCTCCAAATACAACTCCCTCACCTTGACCAGCACCACTTCCTTCCACCTCCTGTGCACACTATCCATCCCCCCCCTGGCTCAAACCCATGAATATCGCACAGCGGCGTTGGCACCGACATCCTTTCCACCCGAAAATGCATCCTCAACTGATTCCATATCTTCACCGTGGACTACACCACCGGGTTCCCTGAATAACTACTCGGAGCCATTGGCAACATTTCCGTCACCAACGTTGGCCAGCGCAAACAGCAACGGCGACACTGGGCACCCCTGCCTCATACCCCTGTGTATGTCAAAGCTTCGTGAGCTCATATCATTCGTCCTCTCACTCGCCCTTGGTGCCACATACAGCAACCGCACCCATGCCACAAATCTCGGCCCAAACCCAAACCTTCCCAAAACCTCAAACAAGTACCTCTCCACCCGATCAAATGTCTTCTCCTCGTCCATGGACACTACCACCTCCGGTACCAGAGACCCGACGGATTTGTCACCACATTCAACAGCCACCTTATATTACTCGCGAGCTGCCTGCCCTTCACTAAGCCTGTTTGATCTTCGGCAACCACCCCCAGGACACAGTCCTCTAACCTCCCCCGCCAACAACTTAGCCAATACTTTCCCATCCGTGTTCAATTATGACATGGGTCAATACGACCCACATTCCACTGAATCCTTGCTTTTTGGGGGGATTAGGGTGATTACTGACTGCATCATCGTCTCCGGAAACTCCCCCTTATCCAATGCTTCATTAAACGTCCCCAACAGATGTGGTGGCAGGTCCATCGCAAATTAGAAACCATCCCATGTTTCCTCCCCCCCCCCTGGGGCCGCCTTGTAAAGTCCTTGGTAGTACTCCCTAAATGCCTCGATTACCCTCCCTGGCTCCAACACCACATACCCGGCCCCAGTCCGTATCTTCAGTATTTCCTGCCTACGCAGCTGGTGCATCAGTATGCGGTTCGCCTTCTCCCCATACTCATATTGCACCGCTACGCAGTTGCCCAACTGCCCTCCCCGTTGTCAGCCTGTCAAACTGCCCCTGCAACATTTTCCTCCTTGCCAATCCCTCCACGATGGGCACCCTCGAATATTCCCTGTCCACCTCCACTATCTCGCTCACTAGATGGTCACGTTCCTCTATCCTGTTATTCCTACTCTGTCTAGCACGTCGCACTGGCAGCAATCTCGAGATTACTACCTTTGAGGTCCTACTTTTTAGATCAGCTTCTAACTCCATAATTCAGCATGCAGGACGTCATCCCGTTTTTTACCTATATTGTTGGTGCCTATATGCACCACGACAGCTACCTGTTCACCCTCCCCCTTTAGAATGTCCTGCTGCTGCTCTGAGACATCCAGGACCCCGCACCTGGGAGGCAACATACCTTCCTGGAGCTCGTTTGCGTCCGCAGAAACGCCCATCTGCTCCCTTTACAATCGAATCCCCTATCACTATACCTCTGCCACTCTTTTTCCTGCCCTCCTGAGCAGCAGAGCCAGCCACAGTGCCTTGAACTTGGCTACAGTATCCAAAACGGTATACCTGTTTTGGAGGGAGATGACCGCAGGGGACCCCTGCACTGCCTTCCTACTCTTCCTCTGCTTTTTGGTCACCCATTCCCTATCTCCCTCAGTACTCATTATCTGCGGTGTGACCAACTCGGTAAACATGCTATCCATGACTTCCTCATCATCGTGGGTGCTCCAAAGTGAGTCCAGCTCCAGACAGCTCCAGAGCCGTCAAGAGGTCTAACAGGAGCTGCAGCTGGACACACGTCGTGCACGTGAAGGAACCAAGGAAAGTGGATGTGCCCCATAACTCCCACATCGCACAAGAGGAGCATGACACGGGTCTGGGATCTCCTGCCATATCTTTTTAAAAAAATTTAGAGTATCCAATTAGATTTTTTTTCTCCCAATTTAGCGTGGCGAATCCACCTAACCTGCACATCTTTGGGTTGTGGGGGTGAAGCCCATGCAGACATGGGGAGACTGTGCAAAGTCCACACGGACAGTGACCCAGGGGTGGTATTCGAACCCGGGTCCTCAGCGCCGCAGTCCCAGTGCTAACCACTGTACAACATGCCGTCCTCTCCAGCTATATCTTAACCCTTAGGTTAACTTATACAAGTAAAAGGCCAAAAAACAAAAAATAGATAAATGAAAATAAAATAAAAACTACTTACCAGATAGATTCAAATTTAGCAGGTCCCTTCTTTGGCCAATCTAATCACAGCCCTCCTGTGATGTCACTCTTCAGTTTCTCCCCAGTCTAAATCTCAGATTCACCGCTTTCCCGCTTCCCTTCCCAAGATGCCGTCGGTCCAACCGCTTATCTCCGCTCCGCTCCTGAAAAGCCAGAAGAAAGAGAACAAAACGCAAGGGAAAAAGCACCTCCTCCCACTCTGCACCGAATTACCACCCAGCTCCAAATGACCAAGTTCCAATTCTCATTCGGGCTCTCTCATTCACTCAGGCGGTCTCTACTTCACGTGCGCAACTCTTACTGAGTGTGCGCTTTATGCCTCTCTCTTTCATAGAACCCAGCTAAACTGAGATGATTCACACTGGTTAAGCTTCAAACAGAAGAATGCGACATGGCCCCACTCCCCGCCCCCATCTCATCTCATCTGCTACTGAAACCCCCTCATCCATGCCTTCGTTAACTGTAGGCCCGGCTACTTGAACACCCACCTGGCTGATCTGCCTTCTGTAAACTTGGCGGTCGACGGCCCATGTCTTATCACCGCCGCCCCCCAAATCCAGTACACCTCTTGCCTTTCTGCTCACTGTCCTATATTGTCCCCCCATCAAAAATGGCGGCTTGATTTGAAGACTCTCATCCTGGTTTTCAAATTCCATCCTGGTCTCACCCACACCATCCCCTTCTCCTCCACCCCCTACCTCTGTGATCACCCTCAGCCCCACAAACACCCGCTGATGCTGGCCTCATGATCATCTCTGATTTTAGTTCAATAGAAGAATCATAGAACCACCAGCATGCAGAAGGAGGCCATTCGGCCCATCGAGTCTGTACCGACCCTCCAAAAAAGCACTCTACCTGTTGTGTTCCGTGATCTTGTCTGGCAATAAATCTACAAAACTGCTGGTTGTCCCTTCTTAGCCAGAATGAGGATTTATTAATGCACACGTGGTAAGGTAATGCTCAGATACAGACCAAGTTATCAGAGAGTTACATTAGACTCTCCTCGAAGTGCCCTTATGCACGACTGTCCTCATGTATGCCTTACACCTTCTGTTGGTAGCCACCTGTCACCTGACTTATATCTGACGCCACCTGCTGGTGGGAGGTCATACTGCTGAGTACATGCAATATTATCTACAGGCATATCACCACATCCTTAAGAGATATTGAGGTTTGTGTACAACCATGATTACTGTCGGTTGTAATATGCATAACAATATAAACAGATTTAATTATGGTGTCCATGGATATGATATGCCTGGTCAGTGTCTGTCCTTTTCGCACAGCGCATTGCGCCTCCCTCATGGGATCGTTCCTGTGATCACTTGGGCTGTTGCCAGCCTTTTCGAAGACTGGTTTGTGTGACGGTCTCTTGCTTTGTACCCTTTGAACACTGTGCCTTTTGAAAGCATGTCTCCTTAACGGCCACACGTGCGTCCACCAGCTTCTTCTTTTTCCGTTTCTTCCCACGACGTTGTTTGGTGCTTCATTGTATGTTCTGTTTCTTCTGTCTCTGGCTTGTCAATCGCAACAGCAACATCTTCTCTTTTGTTTTTGTTTGTGGGATGCGCTAGCTCTGCCACTCTTCTCTTTAGGGGCTGGTTCAGCACACTGGGCTAAATCGCTCGATTTTAAAGCCGACCACGGCAGGCCAGCAGCACGGTTCAATTCCCGTACCAGCCTCCCCGAACAGGCGCCGGAATGTGGCGACTAGGGGCTTTTCACAGTAACTTCATTTGAAGCCTACTTGTGACAATAAGCAATTTTCATTTCAATTCATTTCATTTATCTTTTTTATTTTAACGATCATCTGACAAGTTCTTTTCTTTTTATGTTTGGGTTTGGCAACCCCTGGTTCAGTGCTGGTCTGCACCCTGTGCATAGAAGTGTGCGGATCCTCCGTTGGGACCTGTGGCACCAGCGTGTTTCCGAGGGATTGTAGAGCCACGCCCAATTCTGCACCCTCATCTGAAAGTTGGAAAGCCTTGCTCTCTGGTGCCTGGATGGTAGTAACATCCATAACATCAGGTGTTGCCCCTCCTTGGCTTGTTCGAACACCAAGTAATGGCTCCCCATCACTAGAAATGATGATACAAATGCTCTCTGGTCCTGACAATCCAGACGATGGATCATCCTGGTCTTGCCCAAGTATATATGTGTGATCCGATGACCTACGTAACGATATAGTCATCAGCTCTTCCAACTCATCTTCCAGTGGAGTACCCTCAAGGATCAGGGAGTTGACTACCAGAACCACTTCACAGGCCTCAAACGATTCATCAAGTGCCTCTGGAGCAAGCTTCTTGAAGATTGGAACGATGTCTTCTGTGACTAGTTTGTTCAAGTCTGGCTTACCTTCCACGTCTTTACTTTCTGCATCATCTTCATATTCTTCGTACATGTCCTCATAGTCCTCATCATGAGAGTTAGCACCCTTATACTCATCATCTCTATTGTCCTGCTCATCATCAATGTCACCGTATTCATCATCAATATCCCCGTATTCATCATCATCACATCTTCGTACTCATCATCAATATCCTCGTACTCATCATCATCATCTTCTCATGCAGAAATTTACCATTTTTATATCCGCAGTGAGTCTTGCTGCAGAACTTCCACCTGACACTCCCATGTTTCAGAATCTCAGGAGGAGTGAAGAAATTGATAAAAAGAGTTATTTAGCACAGTTTCCATGAATACTGAAACATATTTTTTTGTACATGTACAAAAATACAGCCCGAGCCTCATGCGACTGTTTGCGTCTCATGATTTTCGTTGTGACATTTTTACCGTTCTTCTCGTCAATGTGGCAGCGTTTGCACCCCATAATTGTAAACCTGAAGAAGCCTGCCCCGCCAGGCCCCGACTCCCTCTGGTATGTTTAAACGAGCACTTCATTCGCGAAGTGCTCATTTGATTCAAACGTGAATTCCAGAGAGAAATTCATTGGCTGAAAGTTTATTGCAACATGCTGTAGATGCTTTAAAATGGGCTCGTCATGCTTCTGTATCATACGGCTGTGCTTGTCCTCATTTTTGAAGACCGATAACCAGAACTTTGCAGTCTCTTTTGGAATTTTGCCGTCTGCCCCTGGTCGATCTTCCTCCACTTTCACTATCGCTCGTATCTCATCGGATAATTTCGCCACTGTATCTGGTTGCAAACCGCTGTAACTTTTTGTCAGCTCGCTGACTGGAATGCACAGCCGCTCTACCCGGTTCAGGGTCTCCCATGTTTTGTGTCCACAATGGAGAACGGCACGATATGTCTTCTATGCATGGTGGCGCAGTGGTTAACACTGCTGCCTATGGCGCTGAGGACCTGGGTTCGATCCTGGCCCTGGGTCACTGTCCATGAGGAGTTTGCACATTCTCCCCGTGTCTGCGTGGGTTTCACCCCCCACAACCCAAAGATGTGCAGGGTAGGTGGATTGGCCACGCTAAATTGCCCCTTGGAAAAAATAATTGGGTACTCTAAATTTATTAAAGTAAAGAAAAATGTCTTCTATTGTGTACCCAAGTTTCTAGGACACATTCCCCCAATGTCAGAAACTCATTTCCACTACAGTCGACCAACGTTCTTGGCAGGGTTATGACTTTCGGCTGCACTTGCAGGCCGTGCAGATCACCCAAACTGAGGAGGTTTGCATTCACTCCCGTGTCAAGTTTGTACTTTATCAGCATGTCATTTAACATCACTAGGATGGTCCATCTGCTTTCGATGGTATCAGCTTGGTCATTAATTGGTTATTAAGATTTCTTCCGCTTTTGATTTTGGACTCATCGTGTCCTTGGTTGAGATGAGATCCACGAAAAATAATTCACCAAGGGTCATCTCAATAACTGCATTGATCGATTCCATCTGGCCCACTGTTTTGCAAAATGGCCAACTCGGCTACGCCTGGAGCAGACTTTTCCAAAGGCTGGACATGTCAATTGCCATATTTCTGGCACAAAATGCAGCTTCTGAGGGCTGCTTAAAATGATCACCCGCAGTGTGACCATGTTTCTTTATGATATACGTCACAGCGCTAATGGCTCTGGCACCTTCCTCTATGTTGGTGCCAAAATGCTTCAAGCTGAGTGTGCTGATTTGCTGTGCAGCTAACTCACTCCCCTGGCAAATCTTTATTGCTTGTTCCAATACCAAATCTTCTTCCCGCAGAGGTCACACTGCTGAGTACATCGCCACCAGTTGGTGGGAGGTCGCATTGCTGAGTACATGTAATATTATCTATAGGCATATCACCACATTACCTAGACCCCCGCAACTACCCTATCCCCGGAGCCCAGTAACCCCACCTGACCTTTTGGGCACTAAGGGATAATTTAGCATTGCCAATCCCCAACTAACCTGTCATGTTTTGGTGGCCGTGACTTCAGCTCCTGGACCCCAAGTTCTGGAATCTCCCCCCTAAACCTTTGCACTTCCCTACCTCACTTTACAAACGCTCCTTAAAACCAGCCTCTTTGATTTAGATTTCAGTTGTCTCCTACAATATTGCCTTATGCCAAATCCTGCCCTACAACACTCCCGTGAAGCTTCTTGAGTCGTTTTACTAAAGGCACGATCTAAAAGCAGATGGTCGTCATTGATTAAAACTTGGAAAGCCCCAAAATTTAAAATGGGAAACTTACCCAACATCAGTTTTATTTTTACAATATTCTTTCATGGGAATGCGGGGATCACCAGCAAGGCCAGCATTTCTCACCCATCCCTAGTTGCCCTTGTCGCTTGCTCGATCATTTCAGAGGGCCGCTAAGAGCCAATCACATTGCTTCATTTTTCCCAGATGATGATCTTGTTAAAAAGAGGGCAGCATGGTGGCACAGTGGTTGGCACTGCTGCTTCACAGCAACAGGGACCCGGGTTTAATTATGGCCTTCGGTGACTCTGTGGAGTTTGCACATTCTCCTAGTGTCTGCTTGGGTTTCGTCTGGGTGCTCCGGTTTCCAGCCGGTTGCCTGCCACAGTCCAAAGATGCGCAGGTCATGTGGATTAGCCATGCGGAATTTCCCCTTCGTGTGCAGTGATGTGCAGGTTAGGCGGGGTTACGGGATAGGACGGGAGAGTAGGCGTTACGGGGATAGGACGGGGGAGTGGGAGTTTACGGAAATAGGCCAGGGGAGTGGGGTCACGGAGATAGGGTGGGTGAGTGGGTTTACGGGTTAGGGCGGGGGAATGGGGTTACGGTGGGGTAGTGGGGGGGGGGTTTACGGAGATAGGGCGGAGGAGTGGGGGTTTATGGAGATAGGGAGGAGGAGTGAGGTTACGGAGACAGGGAGGGGGAGTTGGATTACGGAGATAGTGCGGGGGAGTGGGGTTACGGAGATGGGGGAGTGGGGTTGCGGAAATAGGGCGGGGGAGTGGGGTTACGGGATAGGGTGGGGGAATGGGATTTTGGGGATAGGGCAGGAAAGTGGGGTTTACGGGGATAGGACGGAGGAGTGGGGTTTAAGAGATAGAGCGGGGGAGTGGGGGTTACGGGGATAGAGCGAAGGAGTGGGGGTTACGGGGATAGAGCGGGGGACTGGGGTTTACGGGGATAGGATTGAAGAGTGGGGTTTAAGAGATAGGGCGGGTGAGTGGGGCTACGGGATAGGGTGGGGGAGTGGGGGTTACGGGGATAGGGCGGGGGAGTGGGGTTTCAGGATAGGGTGGGGCAATGGGGTTACGGGGATAGGGCTGGGGAGTGGCTTTCAGGATAGCGTGGGGCAATGGAGTTATGGGGATAGGGCGGGTGAGTGGGGTTACGGGGATAGGACGGGGGAGTGGTGTTTACGGGGATAGGGCAGGGGAGTGGGGTTTACGGGGATAGGGCGGGTGAATGGGGTTGAAGAGATAGGGCGGGGGAGTGGGGTTTACGGGGATAGGGCAGGGGAGTGGGGTTACGGGGATAGGACGGGGGAGTGGGGTTACGGGGATAGGGCGGGGGAGTGGGGTTACGGGGATAGGGCGGGGGAGTGGGGTTACGGGGATAGGGCGGGGGAGTGGGGTTACGCGGATAGGACGGGGGAGTGGGGTTTACGGGGATAGGGCAGGGGAGTGGGGTTATGGGGATAGGACGGGGGAGTGGGGTTACGGGGATAGGGCGGGGGAGTGGGGTTACGGGGATTGGGCGGGGGAGTGGGGTTACGCGGATAGGGCGGGGGAGTGGGGTTACGGGGATAGGACGGGGAGTGGGGTTACGGGGATAGGACGGGGGAGTGGGGTTTACGGGGATAGGATGGGGGAGTGGGGTTACGGGGATAGGGCGGGTGAGTGGGGTTACGGGGATAGGACGGGGAGTGGGGTTACGGGGATAGGACGGGGGAGTGGGGTTTACGGGGATAGGATGGGGGAGTGGGGTTTACGAGGATAGGACGGGGGAGTGGGGTTACGGGGATAGGGCGGGGGAGTGGGGTTGAAGAGATAGGGCGGGGGAGTGGGGTTACGGGGATAGGGCGGGGGAGTGGGGTTACGGGGATAGGGCGGGGGAGTGGGGTTACGGGGATAGGGTGGGGAGTGGGGTTACGGGGATAGGGTGGGGGAGTGGGGTTACGGGGATAGGGTGGGGGATGGGGTTTACGGGGATAGGGCGGGGGAGTGGGGTTACGGGGATAGGGCGGGTGAGTGGGGTTGAAGAGATAGGGCGGGGGAGTGGGGTTGAAGAGATAGGGCGGGGGAGTGGGGTTACGGGGATAGGGCGGGGGAGTGGGGTTACGGGGATAGGGCGGGGGAGTGGGGTTACGGGGATAGGGCGGGGGAGTGGGGTTGAAGAGATAGGGCGGGGGAGTGGGGTTATGGGGATAGGGCGGGGGAGTGGGGTTACGGGGATAGGGCGGGTGAGTGGGGTTGAAGAGATAGGGCGGGGGAGTGGGGTTTACGGGGATAGGGCGGGTGAGTGGGATTACGGGGATAGGACGGGGGAGTGGGGTTGAAGAGATAGGGCGGGGGAGTGGGGTTACGGGGATAGGGCGGGGGAGTGGGGTTACGGGGATAGGGCGGGGGAGTGTGGTTACGGGGATAGGGCAGGGAGTGGGGTTACGGGGATAGGACGGGGGAGTGGGGTTACGGGGATAGGGCGGGGGAGTGGGGTTACGGGGATAGGGCGGGGGAGTGGGGTTACGGGGATAGGGCGGGGGAGTGGGGTTACGGGGATAGGGCGGGGGAGTGGGGTTACGGGGATAGGGCGGGGGAGTGGGGTTACGGGGATAGGGCGGGGGAGTGGGGTTTACGGGGATAGGGCGGGGGAGTGGGGATTACGGGGATAGGACGGGGGAGTGGGATTACGGGGATAGGGCGGGGGATGGGGTTTACGGGGATAGGACGGGGGAGTGGGGTTACGGGGATAGGGCGGGGGAGTGGGGTTACGGGGATAGGGCGGGGGAGTGGGGTTACGGGGATAGGGCGGGGGAGTGGGGTTGAAGAGATAGGGCGGGGGAGTGGGGTTATGGGGATAGGGCGGGGGAGTGGGGTTACGGGGATAGGGCGGGTGAGTGGGGTTGAAGAGATAGGACGGGGGAGTGGGGTTACGGGGATAGGACGGGGAGTGGGGTTACGGGGATAGGACGGGGGAGTGGGGTTACGGGGATAGGGCGGGGGAGTGGGGTTACGGGGATAGGGCGGGGGAGTGGGGTTACGGGGATAGGGCGGGGGAGTGGGGCTGAAGAGATAGGACGGGGGAGTGGGGTTACGGGGATAGGGCGGGTGAGTGGGGTTGAAGAGATTGGGCGGGGGAGTGGGGTTACGGGGATAGGGCGGGGGATGGGGTTACGGGGATAGGGCGGGGGAGTGGGGTTACGGGGATAGAACGGGGGAGTGGGGTTTACGGGGATAGGGTGGGGGTGTGGGGTTACGGGGATAGGGCGGGGGAGTGGGGTTACGGGGATAGGACGGGGGAGTGGGGCTGAAGAGATAGGACGGGGGAGTGGGGTTACGGGGATTGGGTGGGGGAGTGGGGTTACGGGGATAGGACGGGGGAGTGGGGTTACGGGGATAGGGCCGGGGAGTGGGGTTACGGGGATAGGGCGGGGGGTGGGGTTACGGGGATAGGGCGGGGGAGTGGGGTTACGGGGATAGGCTGGGGAGTGGGGTTACGGGGATAGGACGGGGGAGTGGGGTTACGGGGATAGGGTGGGGAGTGGGGTTACGGGGATAGGGCGGGGGAGTGGGGTTACGGGGATAGGGTGGGGGAGTGGGGTTACGGGGATAGGGCGGGGGAGTGGGGTTACGGGGATAGGGCGGGGGAGTGGGGTTACGGGGATAGGACGGGGGAGTGGGGTTATGGGGATAGGGTGGGGGAGTGGGGTTACGGGGATAGGGTGGGGAGTGGGGTTACGGGGATAGGGCGGGGAGTGGGGTTACGGGGATAGGGCGGGGGTGTGGGGGTTACGGGGATAGGACGGGGGAGTGGGGTTATGGGGATAGGCTGGGGAGTGGGGTTACGGGGATAGGCTGGGGTGTGGGGGTTACGGGGATAGGACGGGGGAGTGGGGTTATGGGGATAGGGTGGGGGAGTGGGGTTACGGGGATAGGGTGGGGAGTGGGGTTACGGGGATAGGGCGGGGAGTGGGGTTACGGGGATAGGGCGGGGGAGTGGGGTTTACGGGGATAGGGCGGTGGAGTGGGGTTTACGGGGATAGGGCGGGGGAGTGGGGTTGAAGAGATAGGACGGTGGAGTGGGGGTTACGGGGATAGGGTGGGGGAGTGGGGTTACAGGGATAGGACGGGGGAGTGGGGTTACGGGGATAGGACGGGGGAGTGGGGTTTACGGGGATAGGGCGGGGGAGTGGGGTTGAAGAGATATGGCGGGGAGTGGGGGTTACGGGGATAGAGCGGGGGAGTGGGGTTACGGGGATAGGACGGGGGAGTGGGGTTACGGGGATTGGGTGGGGGAGTGGGGTTACGGGAATAGGACGGGGGAGTGGGGTTTATGGGGATAGGGTGGGGGAGTGGGGTTACGGGGATAGGGCGGGGGAGTGGGGTTACGGGAATAGGGCGGGGGAGTGGGGTTACGGGGATAGGACGGGGGAGTGGGGTTTAAGGGGATTGGGTGGGGAGTGGGGTTACGGGGATAGGACGGGGGAGTGGGGTTATGGGGATAGGGTGGGCGAGTGGGATTACGGGGATAGGACGGGGGAGTGGGGTTTACGGGGATAGGGCGGGGGAGTGGGGTTTACGGGGATTGGGTGGGGAGTGGGGTTACGGGGATAGGACGGGGGAGTGGGGTTATGGGGATAGGGTGGGGTAGTGGGGTTACGGGGATAGGGCGGGGGAGTGGTGTTTACGGGGATAGGGCGGGGGAGTGGGGGTTACGGGGATAGGACGGGGGAGTGGGGTTATGGGGATAGGGTGGGCGAGTGGGGTTACGGGGATAGGGCGGGGGAGTGGGGGTTACGGGGATAGGACGGGGGAGTGGGGTTACGGGGATAGGACATAAGAGTGGGGTTATGGGGATAGGGCGGGGGAGTGGTGTTTACGGGGATAGGGCGGGGGAGTGGGGGTTACGGGGATAGGACGGGGGAGTGGGGTTACGGGGATAGGACGGGGGAGTGGGGTTATGGGGATAGGGTGGGGGAGTGGGGTTACGGGGATAGGGTGGGGAGTGGGGTTACGGGGATAGGGCGGGGAGTGGGGTTACGGGGATAGGGCGGGGGCGTGGGGGTTACGGGGATAGGACGGGGGAGTGGGGTTATGGGGATAGGCTGGGGAGTGGGGTTACGGGGATAGGCTGGGGTGTGGGGGTTACGGGGATAGGACGGGGGAGTGGGGTTATGGGGATAGGGTGGGGGAGTGGGGTTACGGGGATAGGGTGGGGAGTGGGGTTACGGGGATAGGGCGGGGAGTGGGGTTACGGGGATAGGGCGGGGGAGTGGGGTTTACGGGGATAGGGCGGTGGAGTGGGGTTTACGGGGATAGGGCGGGGGAGTGGGGTTGAAGAGATAGGACGGTGGAGTGGGGGTTACGGGGATAGGGTGGGGGAGTGGGGTTACAGGGATAGGACGGGGGAGTGGGGTTACGGGGATAGGACGGGGGAGTGGGGTTTACGGGGATAGGGCGGGGGAGTGGGGTTGAAGAGATATGGCGGGGAGTGGGGGTTACGGGGATAGAGCAGGGGAGTGGCGTTACGGGGATAGGACGGGGGAGTGGGGTTACGGGGATAGGGTGGGGGAGTGGGGTTACGGGAATAGGATGGGGGAATGGGGTTTATGAGGATAGGGTGGGGGAGTGGGGTTACGGGGATAGGGCGGGGGAGTGGGGTTACGGGAATAGGGCGGGGGAGTGGGGTTACGGGGATAGGACGGGGGAGTGGGGTTTAAGGGGATTGGGTGGGGAGTGGGGTTACGGGGATAGGACGGGGGAGTGGGGTTATGGGGATAGGGTGGGCGAGTGGGATTACGGGGATAGGACGGGGGAGTGGGGTTTACGGGGATAGGGCGGGGGAGTGGGGTTTACGGGGATTGGGTGGGGAGTGGGGTTACGGGGATAGGACGGGGGAGTGGGGTTATGGGGATAGGGTGGGGTAGTGGGGTTACGGGGATAGGGCGGGGGAGTGGTGTTTACGGGGATAGGGCGGGGGAGTGGGGGTTACGGGGATAGGACGGGGGAGTGGGGTTATGGGGATAGGGTGGGGTAGTGGGGTTACGGGGATAGGGCGGGGGAGTGGGGGTTACGGGGATAGGACGGGGGAGTGGGGTTACGGGGATAGGACATAAGAGTGGGGTTATGGGGATAGGGCGGGGGAGTGGTGTTTACGGGGATAGGGCGGGGGAGTGGGGGTTACGGGGATAGGACGGGGGAGTGGGGTTACGGGGATAGGACGGGGGAGTGGGGTTGAAGAGATAGGGCGGGGGAGTGGGGTTATGGGGATAGGGCGGGGGAGTGGGGTTACGGGGATAGGGCGGGGGAGTGGGGTTACGGGGATAGGACGGGGGAGTGGGGTTATGGGGATAGGGCGGGGGAGTGGGGTTACGGGGATAGGACTGGGGAGTGGGGTTACGGGGATAGGGCGGGGGAGTGGGGTTTACGGGGATAGGGCGGGGGAGTGGGGTTACGGGGATAGGACGGGGGAGTGGGGTTACGGGGATAGGGCGGGGGAGTGGGGCTGAAGAGATAGGACGGGGGAGTGGGGTTACGGGGATATGGCGGGTGAGTGGGGTTGAAGAGATTGGGCGGGGGAGTGGGGTTACGGGGATAGGGCGGGGGGTGGGGTTACGGGGATAGGGCGGGGGAGTGGGGTTACGGGGATAGGGCGGGGGGTGGGGTTACGGGGATAGGGCGGGGGAGTGGGGTTACGGGGATAGGGCGGGGGAGTGGGGTTACGGGGATAGGGCGGGGGAGTGGGGTTACGGGGATAGGGCGGGGGAGTGGGGTTACGGGGATAGGGCGGGGGGTGGGGTTACGGGGATAGGGCGGGGGAGTGGGGTTACGGGGATAGGATGGGGGAGTGAGGTTACGGGGATAGGGTGGGGAGTGGGGTTACGGGGATAGGACGGGGGAGTGGGGTTGACGGGGATAGGGCGGGGGAGTGGGGGTTACGGGGATAGGGCGGGAAAGTGGAGTTACGGGGATAGGACGTGAGAGTGGGGTTACGGGGATAGGACGGGGGAGTGGGGTTACGGGGATAGGACGGGGGAGTGGGGTTTACGGGGATAGGGCGGGGGAGTGGGGTTACGGGGATAGGACGGGGGAGTGGGGTTTACGGGGATAGGGCGGGGTTGTGGGGGTTACGGGGATAGGACGGGGGAGTGGGGTTACGGGGATAGGACGGGGGAGTGGGGTTTACGGGGATAGGGCGGGGGTGTGGGGGTTACGGGGATAGGACGGGGGAGTGGGGTTTACGGGGATAGGGCGGGGGTGTGGGGGTTACGGGGATAGGACGGGGGAGTGGGGTTATGGGGATAGGGTGTGGGAGTGGGGTTTACGGGGATAGGGCGGGGGAGTGGGGTTTACGGGGATAGGACGGGGGAGTGGGGTTACGGGGATAGGGCGGGGGAGTGGGGTTTACGGGGATAGGGCGGTGGAGTGGGGTTGAAGAGATGGACGGTGGAGTGGGGTTACGGGGATAGGACGGGGGAGTGGGGTTACGGGGATAGGATGGGGAGTGGGGTTACGGGGATAGGACGGGGGAGTGGGGGTTACGGGGATAGGACGGGGGAGTGGGGTTATGGGGATAGGACGGGGGAGTGGGGTTATGGGGATAGGGTGTGGGAGTGGGGGTTACGGGGATAGGACGGGGGAGTGGGGTTATGGGGATAGGGTGTGGGAGTGGGGTTTACGGGGATAGGGCGGTGGAGTGGGGTTGAAGAGATGGACGGTGGAGTGGGGTTACGGGGATAGGACGGGGGAGTGGGGTTACGGGGATAGGACGGGGGAGTGGGGTTACGGGGATAGGACGGGGGACTGGGGGTTACGGGGATAGGACGGGGGAGTGGGGTTTACGGGGATAGGGCGGGGGAGTGGGGGTTACGGGGATAGGACGGGGGAGTGGGGTTACGGGGATAGGGCGGGTGAGTGGGGGTTACGGGGATAGGGCGGGAAAGTGGAGTTACGGGGATAGGACGGGGGAGTGGGGTTTACGGGGATAGGGCGGGTGAGTGGGGGTTACGGGGATAGGGCGGGAAAGTGGAGTTACGGGGATAGGACGGGGGAGTGGGGTTACGGGGATAGGACGGGGGAGTGGGGTTTACGGGGATAGGGTGGGGGAGTGGGGTTACGGGGATAGGGCGGGGGAGTGGGGTTACGGGGATAAGGCGGGGGAGTGGGGTTACGGGGATAGGACGGGGGAGTGGGGTTTACGGGGATTGGGTGGGCGAGTGGGATTACGGGGATAGGACGGGGGAGTGGGGTTTACGGGGATAGGGCGGGGAGTGGGGTTTACGGAGATAGGGCGGGGAGTGGGGGTTACGGGGATAGGACGGGGGAGTGGGGTTATGGGGATAGGGTGGGGTAGTGGGGTTACGGGGATAGGGTGGGGAGTGGGGTTACGGGGATAGGGCGGGGAGTGGGGTTACGGGGATAGGACGGGGGAGTGGGGTTACAGGGATAGGACGGGGAGTGGGGTTACGGGGATAGAGCGGGGAAGTGAGGTTTACGGGGATAGAGCAGGGGAGTGGTTACGGGGATAGGGCGGGGGAGTGGGGTTACGGGGATAGGACGGGGAGTGGGGTTACGGGGATAGGACGGGGGAGTGGTTACGGGGATAGGGCGGGGGAGTGGGGTTACGGGGATAGGACGGGGAGTGGGGTTACGGGGATAGGGCGGGGGAGTGGGGTTACGGGGATAGGACGGGGGAGTGGGGTTTACGGGGATAGGGCGGGGGAGTGGGGTTGAAGAGATTGGGCGGGGGAGTGGGGTTACGGGGATAGGGCGGGGGGTGGGGTTACGGGGATAGGGCGGGGGAGTGGGGTTACGGGGATAGGGCGGGGGGTGGGGTTACGGGGATAGGGCGGGGGAGTGGGGTTACGGGGATAGGGTGGGGAGTGGGGTTACGGGGATAGGGTGGGGAGTGGGGTTACGGGGATAGGATGGGGGAGTGGGGTTACGGGGATAGGGTGGGGAGTGGGGTTACGGGCATAGGACGGGGGAGTGGGGTTTACGGGGATAGGGCGGGGGAGTGGGGTTACGGGGATAGGGCGGGGGAGTGGGGTTACGGGGATAGGATGGGGAGTGGGGTTACGGGGATAGGACGGGGGAGTGGGGTTTACGGGGATAGGGCGGGTGTGGGGGTTACGGGGATAGGACGGGGGAGTGGGGTTATGGGGATAGGGTGTGGGAGTGGGGTTACGGGGATAGGGCGGGGGAGTGGGGTTTACGGGGATAGGGCGGTGGAGTGGGGTTGAAGAGATGGACGGTGGAGTGGGGTTACGGGGATAGGACGGGGGAGTGGGGTTACGGGGATAGGACGGGGGAGTGGGGGTTACGGGGATAGGACGGGGGAGTGGGGTTTACGGGGATAGGGCGGGGGAGTGGGGGTTACGGGGATAGGACGGGGGAGTGGGGTTACGGGGATAGGGCGGGGGAGTGGGGTTACGGGGATAAGGCGGGGGAGTGGGGTTACGGGGATAGGACGGGGGAGTGGGGTTTACGGGGATAGGGTGGGGGAGTGGGGTTACGGGGATAAGGCGGGGGAGTGGGGTTACGGGGATAGGACGGGGGAGTGGGGTTTACGGGGATTGGGTGGGCGAGTGGGATTACGGGGATAGGACGGGGGAGTGGGGTTTACGGGGATAGGGCGGGGAGTGGGGGTTATGGGGATAGGACGGGGGAGTGGGGTTATGGGGATAGGGTGGGGTAGTGGGGTTACGGGGATAGGGTGGGGAGTGGGGTTACGGGGATAGGGCGGGGAGTGGGGTTACGGGGATAGGACGGGGGAGTGGGGTTACAGGGATAGGACGGGGAGTGGGGTTACGGGGATAGAGCGGGGAAGTGAGGTTTACGGGGATAGAGCAGGGGAGTGGTTACGGGGATAGGGCGGGGGAGTGGGGTTACGGGGATAGGACGGGGAGTGGGGTTACGGGGATAGGACGGGGGAGTGGTTACGGGGATAGGGCGGGGGAGTGGGGTTACGGGGATTGGACGGGGAGTGGGGTTACGGGGATAGGGCGGGGGAGTGGGGTTACGGGGATAGGACGGGGGAGTGGTGTTTACGGGGATAGGGCGGGGGAGTGGGGGTTACGGGGATAGGGCGGGGGAGTGGGGTTTACGGGGATAGGACGGGGGAGTGGGGTTACGGGGATAGGGCGGGGGAGTGGGGTTACGGGGATAGGACGGGGGAGTGGGGTTACGGGGATAGGACGGGGGAGTGGGGTTACGGGG
Source organism: Scyliorhinus torazame (assembly GCF_047496885.1). Lineage (NCBI taxonomy): Eukaryota > Metazoa > Chordata > Chondrichthyes > Carcharhiniformes > Scyliorhinidae > Scyliorhinus > Scyliorhinus torazame. The sequence continues at coordinate 187,669,051 of NC_092720.1, read as the reverse complement.
ATAGAGCGGGGGAGTGGGGGTTACGGGGATAGGGCGGGGGAGTGGGGTTACGGGGATAGGGCGGGGGAGTGGGGTTACGGGGATAGGGCGGGGGAGTGGGGTTACGGGGATAGGGCGGGGGAGTGGGGTTTACGGGGATAGGGCGGGGGAGTGGGGTTACGGGGATAGGACGGGGGAGTGGGGTTACGGGGATAGAGCGGGGGAGTGGGGGTTACGGGGATAGGGCGGGGGAGTGGGGTTACGGGGATAGGGCGGGGGAGTGGGGTTACGGGGATAGGGCGGGGGAGTGGGGTTACGGGGATAGGGCGGGGGAGTGGGGTTACAGGGATAGGACGGGGGAGTGGGGTTACGGGGATAGGGCGGGGGAGTGGGGTTTACGGGGATAGGGCGGGGGTGTGGGGGTTACGGGGATAGGACGGGGGAGTGGGGTTTACGGGGATAGGGCGGGGGAGTGGGGTTATGGGGATAGGGCGGGGGAGTGGGGTTACGGGGATAGGGCGGGGGAGTGGGGTTACGGGGATAGGGCGGGGGAGTGGGGTTACGGGGATAGGACGGGGGAGTGGGGTTACGGGGATAGGACGGGGGAGTGAGGTTTACGGGGATAGGCTGGGGAGTGGGGTTACGGGGATAGGACGGGGGAGTGGGGTTTACGGGGATAGGGCGGGGGTGTGGGGGTTACGGGGATAGGACGGGGGAGTGGGGTTATGGGGATAGGGCGGGGGAGTGGGGTTTACGGGGATAGGGCGGTGGAGTGGGGTTGAAGAGATGGACGGTGGAGTGGGGTTACGGGGATAGGACGGGGGACTGGGGGTTACGGGGATAGGACGGGGGAGTGGGGTTTACGGGGATAGGGCGGGGGAGTGGGGTTGAAGAGATAGGGCGGGGAGTGGGGTTACGGGGATAGGACGGGGGAGTGGGGTTACGGGGATAGGGTGGGGAGTGGGGTTACGGGGATAGGACGGGGGAGTGGGGTTTACGGGGATAGGGTGGGGGAGTGGGGTTACGGGGATAGGGCGGGGGAGTGGGGTTATGGGGATAAGGCGGGGGAGTGGGGTTACGGGGATAGGACGGGGGAGTGGGGTTACGGGGATAGGGTGGGCGAGTGGGATTATGGGGATAGGGTGGGGTAATGGGGTTACGGGGATAGGGTGGGGAGTGGGGTTACGGGGATAGGGCGGGGAGTGGGGTTACGGGGATAGGACGGGGGAGTGGGGTTACAGGGATAGGACGGGGAGTGGGGTTACGGGGATAGAGCGGGGAAGTGAGGTTTACGGGGATAGAGCGGGGGAGTGGGGTTACGGGGATAGGACGGGGGAGTGGGGTTACGGGGATAGGGCGGGGGAGTGGGGTTACGGGGATAGGACGGGGAGTGGGGTTACGGGGATAGGGCGGGGGAGTGGGGTTACGGGGATAGGACGGGGGAGTGGGGTTACGGGGATAGGGCGGGGGAGTGGGGTTACGGGGATAGGACGGGGAGTGGGGTTACGGGGATAGGGCGGGGGAGTGGGGTTACGGGGATAGGACGGGGAGTGGGGTTTACGGGGATAGGGCGGGGGAGTGGGGTTTACGGGGATAGGACGGGGGAGTGAGGTTTACGGGGATAGGACGGCGGAGTGGGGGTTTACGGGGATAGGGTGGGGGAGTGGGGTTGAAGAGATAGGGCGGGGGAGTGGGGTTGAAGAGATAGGACGGGGGAGTGGGGTTGAAGAGATAGGACGGGGGAGTGGGGGTTACGGGGATAGGGCGGGGGAGTGGGGTTACGGGGATAGGGCGGGGGAGTGGGGTTACGGGGATAGGACGGGGGAGTGGGGTTACGGGGATAGGACGGGGAGTGGGGTTACGGGGATAGGACGGGGGAGTGGGGTTACGGGGATAGGACGGGGAGTGGGGTTACGGGGATAGGGCGGGGGAGTGGGGTTACGGGGATAGGACGGGGAGTGGGGTTACGGGGATAGGGCGGGGGAGTGGGGTTACGGGGATAGGGCGGGGGAGTGGCGTTACGGGGATAGGACGGGGGAGTGGGGTTACGGGGATAGGGCGGGGGAGTGGGGTTACGGGGATAGGACGGGGAGTGGGGTTACGGGGATAGGACGGGGGAGTGGGGTTACGGGGATAGGGCGGGGGAGTGGGGTTACTGGGATAGAACGGGGGAGTTTGGTTTACGGGGATAGGGCGGGGGAGTGGGGTTACGGGGATAGGGTGGGGGAGTGGGGTTACGGGGATAGGACGGGGAGTGGGGTTACGGGGATAGGACGGGGGAGTGGGGTTACGGGGATAGGACGGGTAGTGTGGTTACGGGGATAGGACGGGGGAGTGGGGTTACGGGGATAGGGCGGGGGAGTGGGGTTTACGGGGATAGGGCGGCGGAGTGGGGTTACGGGGATAGGGCGGGGGAGTGGGGTTACGGGCATAGGACGGGGGAGTGGGGTTACTGGGATAGAACGGGGGAGTGGGGTTTACGGGGATAGGGCGGGGGAGTGGGGTTACGGGCATAGGAATGGGGTTACGGGGATAGGACGGGGGAGTGGGGTTACTGGGATAGAACGGGGGAGTGGGGTTTACGGGGATAGGGCGGGGGAGTGGGGTTACGGGCATAGGAATGGGGTTACGGGGATAGGACGGGGGAGTGGGGTTACGGGGATAGGGCGGGGGAGTGGGGTTACGGGCATAGGAATGGGGTTACGGGGATAGGACGGGGGAGTGGGGTTACTGGGATAGAACGGGGGAGTGGGGTTTACGGGGATAGGGCGGGGGAGTGGGGTTTACGGGGATAGGACGGGGGAGTGGGGTTTACGGGGATAGGGCGGGGGAGTGGGGTTACGGGGATAGGGCGGGGGAGTGGGGTTACGGGGATAGGGCGGGGGAGTGGGGTTACGGGGTGTGGGGTTACGGGGATAGGACGGGGGAGTGGGGTTACGGGGTGTGGGGTTACGGGGATAGGACGGGGGAGTGGGCTTTACGGGCATAGGGTGGGGGAGTGGGGTTACGGGGATAGGGTGGGGGAGTGGGGTTACGGGGATAGGACGGGGGAGTGGGGTTACGGGGATAGGGCGGGGGAGTGGGGTTACGGGGATAGGGTGGGGAGTGGGGTTTACGGGGATAAGGCGGGGGAGTGGGAATTACGGGGATAGGACGGGGGAGTGGGGTTACGAGGATAGGGCGGGGGAGTGGGGTTACGGGGATAGGGTGGGGAGTGGGGTTTACGGGGATAGGGTGGGGAATGGGGTTACGGGGTGTGGGGTTACGGGGATAGGACGGGGGAGTGGGGTTTACGGGGATAGGGCGGGGGAGTGGGGTTACGGGGATAGGGCGGGGGAGTGGGGTTACGGGGATAGGGTGGGGAGTGGGGTTACGGGGATAGGACGGGGGAGTGGGGTTACGGGGATAGGGCGGGGGAGTGGGGTTACGGGGATAGGGCGGGGGAGTGGGGTTACGGGGATAGGGCGGGCGAGTGGGGTTACGGGGATAGGGCGGGGGAGTGGGGTTACGGGAACAGGACGGGGGAGTGGGGTTACGGGGATAGGGCGGGGGAGTGGGGTTACGGGGATAGGGCGGGGGAGTGGGGTTACGGGGATAGGGCGGGGGAGTGGGGTTACGGGGATAGGGCGGGGGAGTGGGGTTACGGGGATAGGACGGGGAGTGGGGTTACAGGGATAGGGCGGGGGAGTGGGGTTACGGGGATAGGGCGGGGGAGTGGGGTTACGGGGATAGGACGGGGGAGTGGGGATTACGGGGATAGGGCGGGGGAGTGGGGTTATGGGGATAGGACGGGGGAGTGGGGATTACGGGGATAGGGCGGGGAGTGGGGTTATGGGGATAGGACGGGGGAGTGGGGATTACGGGGATAGGGCGGGGAGTGGGGTTACGGGGATAGGACGGGGGAGTGGGGGTTACGGGGATAGGGTGGGGAGTGGGGATACGGGGATAGGACGGGGGAGTGGGGTTACGGGGATAGGACGGGGGAGTGGGGGTTACGGGGATAGGGTGGGGAGTGGGGTTACGGGGATAGGACGGGGGAGTGGGGTTACGGGGATAGGACGGGGGAGTGGGGTTTACGGGGATAGGACGGGGGAGTGGGGTTATGGGGATAGGACGGGGGAGTGGGGTTTACGGGGATAGGGTGGGGGAGTGGGGGTTACGGGGATAGGACGGGGGAGTGGGGTTTACGGGGATAGGGTGGGGGAGTGGGGTTACGGGGATAGGACGGGGGAGTGGGGTTTACGGGGATAGGGTGGGGAGTGGGGTTTACGGGGATAGGGCGGAGAGTGGGGTTACAGGAATAGGACGGGGGAGTGGGGTTTACGGGGATAGGGTGGGGAGTGGGGTTTACGGGGATAGGGTGGGGAGTGGGGTTTACGGGGATAGGGCGGGGGAGTGGGGTTACGGGGATAGGGTGGGGGAGTGGGGTTACGGGGATAGGACGGGGGAGTGGGGTTACGGGGATAGGGCGGGGGAGTGGGGTTACGGGGATAGGGTGGGGGAGTGGGGTTACGGGGATAGGACGGGGGAGTGGGGGTTACGGGGATAAGGCGGGGGAGTGGGGTTACGGGGATAGGACGGGGGTGTGGGCTTACGGGGATAGGGTGGGGGAGTGGGGTTACGGGGATAAGGCGGGGGAGTGGGGTTACGGGGATAGGACGGGGGAGTGGGGGTTACGGGGATAAGGCGGGGGTGTGGGCTTACGGGGATAGGGTGGGGAGTGGGGTTTACGGGGATAGGGCGGGGAGTGGGGTTACGGGGATAGGGTGGGGAGTGGGGTTACGGGGATAGGACGGGGGAGTGGGGTTATGGGGATAGGACGGGGGAGTGGCGTTATGGGGATAGGACGGGGGAGTGGGGTTATGGGGATAGGGTGGGGGAGTGGGGTTATGGGGATAGGGCAGGGGAGGGGGGTTACGGGGATAGGCCGGGGGAGTGGGATTACGGGGATAGGGCGGGGGAGTGGGGTTACGGGGATAGGGCAGGTGAGTGGGGTTACGGGGATAGGCCGGGGGAGTGGGGTTACGGGGATTGGGTGGGGGAGTGGGGTTTACGGGGATAGGGCGGGGGAGTGGGCATTATGGGGATTGGGTGGGGGAGTGGGGTTTACGGGGATAGGACGGGGGAGTGGGGTTACGGGGATAGGGCGGGGGAGTGGGGTTACGGGGATAGGGCGGGGGAGTGGGGTTACGGGGATAGGATGGGGGAGTGGGGCTACGGGGATAGGGCGGTGGAGTGGGGTTACGGGGATAGGCCGGGGGAGTGGGGTTACGGGGATAGGGCGGGGGAGTGGGGTTACGGGGATAGGGCAGGGGAGTGGGGTTACGGGGATAGACCGGGGGAGTGGGGTTACGGGGATTGGGTGGGGGAGTGGGGTTTACGGGGATAGGGCGGGGGAGTGGGGTTTACGGGGATAGGGTGGGGGAGTGGGGTTACGGGGATAGGGCGGGGGAGTGGGGTTTACGGGGATAGGACGGGGGAGTGGGGTTACGGGGATAGGGCGGGGGAGTGGGGTTACGGGGATAGGGCGGGGGAGTGGGGTTACGGGGATAGGGCGGGGGAGTGAGGTTACGGGGATAGGACGGGGGAGTGGGGTTACGGGGATAGGCGGGGGAGTGGGGTTACGGGGATAGGGCGGGCGAGTGGGGTTACGGGGATAGGGCGGGGGAGTGGGGTTACGGGGATAGGACGGGGGAGTGGGGTTACGGGGATAGGGCGGGGGAGTGGGGTTACGGGATAGGACGGGGGAGTGGGGTTACGTGGATAGGGCGGGGGAGTGGGGTTACGGGGATAGGGCGGGGGAGTGGGGTTACGGGGATAGGACGGGGGAGTGGGGTTACGGGGATAGGACGGGGGAGTGGGGTTATGGGGATAGGGCGGGGGAGTGGGGTTACGGGGATAGGACGGGGCCGTGGGGTTACGGGGATAGGACGGGGGAGTGGGGTTACGGGGATAGGGCGGGGGAGTGGGGTTACGGGGATAGGGCGGGGGAGTGGGGTTACGGGGATAGGGCGGGGGAGTGGGGTTACGGGGATAGGACGGGGGAGTGGGGTTACGGGGATAGGGCGGTGGAGTGGGTATAGGTAGGGCACTCTTTCAGAGGGTCGGTTCAGACTTCATGGGCCGAATGGCCTCTTTCTGCACTGTGGGAATTCTAAGTCCACGACCAGTAAGCACTGAGCCCTGTGGACATTGGACGCCAGTGTAATTGGACACTTGCTTACAGTTACACAAATAACCTTCTACCTCGGTCTCCTACCACTGAGCCAGTTTTGGATCCAACTTGACAAGTTACCCTGGATCCTTTGTACTTTTACCTTCTTTACCAGACTCCCATATGGGACCTTCCCAAACGTTCTGCTGAAATCTGTATACACTGCATCAACTGCACTACCCTCATCTACACACCTGATCACCTCCTCAAAAACTCAATCAGATTTGTTTGGCATGACCTCCCTCTGACAAAGGCATTCTGACTACCCCAATCAAACTGTCTCTCCCAAGTGGAAATTAATTTTCTCCTTCAAAATTTTCTCCCAATAGTGTCCCTACCACTGATGTGAGCCTCAGTGGTCTGTAACTCCCTGGTTTATCTCTGCTATGCTTCTTGAAAAGTGGAACCACATTGGCGGTCCCCCAGTCCTCTGGCACCTCTCCCGTGGCCAGAGAGGAAAAAAGATTGGGTCTGAGCCCCTGTAATTTCCTTCCTTGCCTCCCACAGAAACCTGGAATACAGCTCATCTAGGATCGGGCGGGAGAGTGGGATTTCAGGATCGGGTGGGGGATTTGTCCACTTTTAAGTCCCCAAAGCCTCCATAATCCCCTCACACCCTATGCCAAACTGTTCAATCCCTCTCCCGAATTATGTGCCCACATCCTCCTCCTCCCAATTGAAGTATTCATTTAACACCCTCCCAATGTTCTTCAACTCCACACACATAGATTGGTCCCTAATGGGACCATACTCTTAACATGGTTATCCTCTTCCCCTTAATATACTTGCGGAATATGTTGGGATTCTCCCTGATCCTACCAGCCACTGTTTTTTCATGCCCCTCTTTGCTCCCCTAATTACTTTCTTAAGTTGCCCCCTTCACTTTCCATACTCCACTAAGGCCTCTGTTGATTTGCTCCCTTTGTAGCTGCTGAAAACTCCTATTTTCTTTCTTACCCTATCCTGAATATTCCAGGATTCTCTGGGCTTGTTGCTCCTGCATTTCACCCTAAAAGGGAACATGTTGGGCCTGTATTCTCCCCATGTTGTTTTGAACGTGCCCCCTGCCCCCGCGCCCCCCCCCCTCCCCCCGCCAACCCCACTGCTCTGCAATAAGTTTTCCACAAGCTGCTCCCAGTCTCCTTTGGCTAGAGCCTGCCTTTTTGTAATAAAACATGCCTTCCCTCAATCCAAAGCTGTTTTTTGTAGATCATCTTTTTCCTTTTCCATAACAAACTTAAGTTGTACTGTGTTATGGTCGCTATCACCAAAATGCTCTCCCAGTGCCACCTTGAACACCTGTCTGCCTTCATTGCCCAGAATTAGATCCAGCACTGCACCACCATGAGAGGTGATATGATTGAAACAGATCAGATTCTTAAGGAGTTAGACAGGGTAAATGTTCGGAGGATGTGTCCACTCATGGGGGAGCGTAGGACCAGAGGGCATAGACGCAGAATAACGGGGTGCTCATTCCAGACAAATTTGAGGAAGAATTTCTTCTCTCAAAGAGTGGTGAACCTTTGGAATTTTTTACTCTAGGAAGCTGTGGAGGCTTGAAAATATCCTTCGATATTTTCAAGGCTGAGATCGATAGGTTTTTTAATCAGTGGGGGAATTAAGGGTGACAGAAGGAAGGCAGGAAAGTGGACTTAGGGCCTATTAGATCAGCCATGATCTTATTAAATGCCAGAACATGCTCGAGGGGCTAGAATCATGGAATCCCTACAGTGCAGAAGGAGGCCATTCGGCCCATCGAGTCTGCACCCACCCTCTGAAAGAGCACCTCACCTGAACCCACTCTTGGACTGTGGGAGGAAACCGGGGCACCCGAAGGAAACCCACGCAGGCACTGGGAGAATGTGCGAACTTCAAACAGCACAGTCACCTGAGGTCGAAATCAGACCCGGGTCCCTGGCGTTGTGAGATAGCAGTGTTAACCACTGAGCCACCATGAGGCCTGGGATGAATGGCCTATTCCCCTATTCATATTTCTTATGGTTGAGCATTGTCCTTGCCTTTTTCTTTTGCAACCTAATGAATTGCAATTGTTTCCCTTTGGGTGGGTGGGTGTAGTGGGATGTTGCGGGATGTGGGGGGTTGGTAGAATGTGTAGTTGGTTGGTGGGGGGGGTGGAGGATGCGGGAGAAAAAGGAATTCAAAGACAAATAGAAACCGCAGTTTGTGTAAATTTCCTCTCCAAGGTCGCAGATCCTCAAGAAAGTACCACAAGGTCATCCTGGAGAAGACCTGGTTAGATGCCCGCGATTACTGCCAGGTCCACCACACCGATCTGCTGAGCATCCGGACCAAGCAAGAGAATTCGCAAACCAGCAAACTCTTTGACCAGATCAAGCTGGGATGGTGCGGTCTGTACAATGACCAGCAGTCAAGCACGGGCTGGAAGTGGGTGAACGGTGACCGTGTTGGCTATACCAACTGGAAGTCAGGCAACCCCTATCGCTACAAGATGATGACTCCAGTCTGCGTTTACATCCAGAATGGCAAATGGAGTGATGCCCCCTGCCGCTTCTTGTTTCCCTTTGTTTGCTACACGGGTAAGGTAATCTATGTATGGAACACAAATCATAGGGCCTGGATGGCACAGTGGCACAATGGTGAGCCTTGCTGCCTCACAGCGCCAGAGACCTGGGGCGAAATTCTCCCGAAACGGCGCGATGTCCGCCGACTGGCGCCCAAATCGGCGCCAGACGGGCATCGAGCCGCCCCAAAGGTGCGGAATGCTCCGCATCTTTGGGGGCCGAGCCCCAACATTGAGGGGCTAGGCCGACGCCGGGGGAATTTCCGCCCCGCCAGCTGGCGGAAACGGCCTTTGTTGCCCCGCCAGCTGGCGCAGAAATGACATGTCGGGGCGGCGCATGCGCGGGAGCGTCAGCGGCCGCTGACAGTTTCCCTTGCATGCGCAGTGGAGGGAGTCTCTTCCGCCTCCGCCATGGTGGAGACCGTGGCGGAGGCGGAAGGGAAAGAGTGCCCCCACGGCACAGGCCCGCCCGCGGATCGGTGGGCCCCGATCGCGGGCCAGGCCACTGTGGGGGCACCCCCCGGGGTCAGATCGCCCCGCGCCCCCCCAGGACCCCGGAGCCCGCCCATGCCGCCTTGTTCCGCCGGTAAATAGGTGCTTTAATTTACGCCGGCAGGACAGGCAATTTCTGGGCGGGACTTCGGCCCATCCGGGCCGGAGAATCGAGCGGGGGGGCCCGCCAACCGGCGCGGCGCGATTCCCGCCCCCGCCGAATCTCCGGTGCCGGAGACTTCGGCAACCGGCGGGGGCGGGATTCACGGCGATTCTCCGACCCGGCGGGGGGTCGGAGAATGACGCCCCTGGTCCTATTTCGGCTTTGGGTGATTGTTTTTCTGCAGTTTGCATGTTTCCCCCTATCTGCGTGGGTTTCCTCCGGGTGTTCTGGTGTTCCTCCACAGTCCAAAGAAGTGCACGTTAGGTGGATTGGCCATGCTAAATTGCCTGGTTAGTGTCCAAAGATGCAGACTCGATGGGCCGATTGGCCTCCTTCTGCATTGTCGGGATCCTCTGGTGCTTCGCCAATTTTCAGGCTCCTTTATCCTCCCTCCCCTCCCTGCCTCTTCACTCTTTCCCCTCACCTCTTCCCAGGAACATTGTCACAGTTGCCGGGCAGACTGCTTCATGTAGGTTTGGCAAAATGTCTGACTTTTGAACTCTTATGCCTCTGTTTATAAAGCCCATTGAAAGTGCAGGTTTCAATGTGGTTCGCTTTTCAACTCTGGCTTTTGTCACTCGCAATTTGGATTTTCATATTATGCGGCCAGCCCTGTTTCTTTGAACCTGGCTCTATGCAATATCCGGGCGGCAACATTGAAAAAACTGAACCTCACAAGCACCGCAAACAACAGTCCTGTGGACAAATGAGAATATCTAGAACCAGCAGTGACACATGGCACCAGGTTTTGCTTCTCATCTGTCCCACAATAATGTATTATTTCTATCCAGACAAGTGGGTTTTGTTCACAGAAAGATTACATGTTGCATTGAGTGAGCAATATTTTCCCGTTTTTAATTGAAACGAACCACACTTGCAAATGCCTAACGTATGGAGCGGAAAATACAGATGCTGGAAATCTGAAATTTGCACAGGAAATGCTGGAAGCACTCAGTAGGCCAGGCAGCATTTGTGGAGAGAGCAACAAGAGTCAATGCTTCAGCTCTATAATCTACACCTGATCTGACGAAGGGTCACTGACCTCGGTTTCTCTCTGCACTGATGCCACCAACAAGAACAACAAGGAAAAAAAACATTTATTCAATATAAAGGCTGGAATTCTCCGGCCGTTTGCTGGCTCCGGGATTGTCTGATTCCGCCAGCAGTTCACCCCACCTATGGGTTTCCCGGTGGTGTGGGGTGGCTTCAATGGGAAAATCCATTGACAGCCACGGGAACAGAGAATCCCGCCGGATGCACCCTGCTGGAAGACTGGAGAATCCTGCCCAAAAAATTTGATTATGATACAATACTCCTTTATCCCCCCCCCACCCTTAGCTTCAAAAATGTGTGCAGTTTTCATAAATATAACCCCACTCTGAAACCAAATGGCCAATGCCACTCAATCGATCTTCCATGGATTTCTCTCACAATCTCCCCCCCTCCCTCACAGATGATTGTCACATGAGGATTTCCCAAATTCTACTCCCCAAAATACACGCTTTTCAGTACACCTTTCAAGCAATGCTGTCCATCAGCTGATTGCACTAAGAATCCACTTCGGGTTTTCCAACTACCTTTTTAAACCAAGTTTCTGCTCCACTTTTTCACAAGGAATCCAGCACCAGGCTTTCCACCTCTCCTTATAGGCTTTCTTTATCTTGAATTGCAACATGCATCCAAACGCGAGTACTCAGTTCCCAACACAGAATACTATTGCTTCAAAAACTGGAAATAAGGACACAAACCTTACAGTTGTTTCAGATATGTGGCTTGTCTGCAGGCAATGTCATGAGCTCTTTCTTCACAATTCTGACTAACTTCCGTGAACAGTATCCTGTTCTAAAGACACTTCCTCCTTGTTCCTTTAACTTCAGACTCCTTGGACAGTTCACTTCTCTAGTTTCCTTAACTAGTTGTTCACTAAGTTGTGTGAACTTGTTTTCTTAACCATTACTCAATGGTATGGCTTTTCTTCCAGCAAAGCTGAGAGATGTTCCCTCCTCAGCTTCCTAAAACCAACTGTTATATTTCAGCTAAAACTACACTCAAAAAGCCTTCCTACCCTAAAGAAGATCCTGGTTGCCAAGCAATGACTTTTACTTCTCCCAGCTTGTTTACTTTTCATGCCATAACACAATAGAAGCACAGTTTGAACTGAATCCAAACGCCCCCCCCCCCCCCAAATGCAGACACCTTTGTCTAACATTAATCTAACTATAGGTTTACCATCGCTTAGACAGAAATGCCCAAATAAACCCCCATAAAACTACGTTATTTCTAATATTTAACAATACAATATAGCTCATCTAAAACAACCTCGGTTTTCCTGACGATTCCAACATTATGAAAGGGTTTATTACAGGTCTGCCAATCCTTTTAGCTGCGAGGGGGCTGGGGGTTGGGGCATATTTCTATCACTCGAGGGCGAATTTCAGAAAGATAAGCTTTGACACAAAAATAGACTGAATCTCAAAACAAGCTGAGGTTTTAAGGGAATAAATAATTGCTGGGCAAAAGTACAGCAATATCATGCCAATAAATTTGAAGTAAAAGAAAAGAGTAAATAATAAAAATAGCCACTGCGTGAGAGGATCAGTGTATGTGAGTGGCTGTGTGCGTATGCATTGATGTGTGGTGCTAAGAGTGAGTGTGAAACCTGAGACTGGGCGTAAGTCAATCTCTCGCACTCACCCCTTCACTCACTCACTTAGCCTCTCGTCACCATCCTTGCTCACTGACTACCAGCCACACACTCGCTCCCACACACACAGACACACTCAACCTCATCCTCCCCAGGCTCCGGGTCAGATGTACCTGGCTGCCCGAGCTCCAGCCTCACCATTGCTTCGCTTCCCTCAGCCCGGCAGCCCATCTGGGCACTCACTCACCAATGCAGTGTTTGCTTCTCCTCCAATCAAGGACTGATTCACTTCCTCATTTGCTGCTGAGAGGCCCACCTTGGGTGTGCACATGTGGAGTCTGCACGTTCTACCTGTGTCTGCGTGGGTTTCCTCCGGGTGCTCTGGTTTCCTCCCACAAGTCCTGAAAGACAAGCTGTTAGGAAATTTGGACTTTCTGAATTCTCCCTCTGCGTACCCAAATAGGCACTTCATTGCAGTGTAAGCTTATTTGTGACAATAATAAAGATTATTATTATTTTAAAAAAAATATATTTTTTATTCTCCTCCTTTTTCACATTTTCTCCCAAATTTACAACCAACAATAAACAATAATCAGTAATGAATGTAATGTCAATCTCCATATCAATAACAACGATCCCATCCTCCCACCAAACTCCAAACATTAGCCCGCATGTTAACATAAACAAATTACAAAAAGGAATCAGGAATCACCCATAGTCACCATTAATATATACAGTCCCCCTCCCCGCAACCCTCCCAGCCCCCAACCCCCCGATGTGATCCAATTCTCGAAAGTGCATAATGAATAACGCCCATGAATTGTGGAACCCCTCCACCCTTCCCCTCAGTTCAAATTTGACCTTTTCAAGCATGAAGAATTCCAGCAGGTCCTCCCGCTACACCAGGGCACAGGGTGGAGAGGTTGATCTCCACCCTAACAGGATCCGCCTTTGGGTGATCAACGAGGCGAAGGCTACAACATCTGCCTCCGCGCCCGTTTCCAACCCCGGCTGGTCCGACACCCCGAATATGGTCTCCTGAGGGCCCGGGTCCAGTTTCACGTGCACCACTTTAGAGATTACCCGAAAAACCTCCTTCCGGTAATCCTCCAGTTTTGGACAGGACCAAAACATATGAACATGGTTTTCGGGGCCTCCCTCGCAACGTTCACACACATCTTCTACCCCATCAAGGAGCCGGCTCATCCTCGCCCTTGTAAGGTGCGCTTGATATACCACCTTCAGCTGTATCAGCCCCAACCTCGCGCACGAGGTGGAGGCTTTCACCCTCCGGAGCACCACACACCAGAACTCCTCCTCCATATCATCTCTCAACTCCTCGTCCCACGTTGCCCTGATCCCTTCTAACGGCGCCTTCTCCTCCTCCAAAATAGCCCCGTAAGGCGCCGATACAACACCCTTCTTCAGTCCCCCTGTCGTCAGCACCTCCTCCAGCAATGTGGAAGCCGGCTCTCCTGGGAAGCTCTGTACCTCCTTTCTGGCAAAATATCGAACCTGCATGTATCTAAATGTTTCCCCCTGCTCCAGCCCATACTTCGCTCCCAGCTCTTTCAATCCCGCAAAACGACCCCCAAGAAATACATTTTCTAGTGTCCTAATTTCTTTCTCCTCCCAACTTCCATCCCACTTCCCTGGCTCAAATCTATGGTTCCTCCGAATCGGCATTTCCCTTGATCCTGCCCCCCAACCCGAAGTGCTGTCGAAACTACCTCCAAATTCTCAACAAAGCTATTACTACCAGACTCCCTGAGTATCTCCCCGGGGCCGTCGGGAGCGGCGCTGTGGCTAGCGCCTTCAATCCCGACCCCCTACCCAAACTCTCCTCCATTCTGGCCCACTGGGAGTCAACCCCTCTGACCCAGCTCCGTACCTTCTCCACATTCGCCGCCCAGTAATAATACAACAGGTTCGGAAGACCCAAACCCCTTGCCTGCCTTCCTCTCTGTAGTAGCACCTTTCTAACTCTGGCCTCCTTCCCTCCCCATATGAACGAAGTAATCATCCCTTCAATCTCTCTAAAAAATGCCTTTGGCAGGAAAATCGGCAGGCATTGAAAAATAAACAGGAATCGCGGCAGCACATTCATTTTAACCACCTGTACCCGACCCGCCAATGACAGAGGGAGACCATCCCACCTTGACAGATCAGCTAAGATTATGATGATGATCAGAAACACAAGCCAGTGAGAAATGACCGGTGATTGGAGGAGTCGCTCCATTGAAAATCATCTCATTGACCGTGGTTTTGAAAGCTGGTGCCGTGGGCTGCATAGAGGGGATCCCATTCCGATGCCTTTCCGCTGATGTGGGGCTGCCGTTAGGGCAGGGCGTCGGTGTGCTTTCCGGTGGTCTGCGCTTCTCGTTTGGGTGCCTTTCCACCGATGTGGGCCTACCGTTGGGGAGGGAGGGTGGGGGGGGGGGGGGAAGGTGGCCGTATGTTGGCTTTGCAGCTGGTGGTTTGTTTTCAGGAACTGTTTTGGGTTGAAATGTGCCTCCACCTGGGAGGGAAGGGGTGTGTTTTCTCTCTCTCACACACAGTGCCGTGCCCTAAAGGCAGGTGTGCCCATTTCCGGTCGTCTGTGCTGCTCATTTGAGGTGCCTTTCCGGGTTTGGGGCCTGGTTTGGGGAGGGGCTGTTGGTGGTGGTGGTTATGTGCTGGCTTCAGAGCTAGTGACTTTGTATTCTTTTTGGTGTCTGTAAATGCTTTTCGCATATTACTGATTTTCGTAACTTTTTAGCATGTTGCTGTTTCTTTTGTATCCCTCAGTGGTCAATAAACTTAAAATATCTGCATAGAGGGGGCCCACGGACCAGGATGAGTCTGGTTTATTATTAACAAATATGTTTCCAAGACAGATGAACGGTAGAGGTTCTGTTTGTAAAATCTCTTCTATTTTTGCAGACCTGTTGGGAAACCCCAAAAAGCCAATTCCAAAGTTAGAATACGAAGTATTGCCTGCGATTGATTTTGCGGTGAAACCACATCAGCTCGCTGAAAAGAGTTTACTTTCTGGTAAGAGTTAATGTTGGTTCAATGCAAGCCTTCCCGGTCTTGTGGGCAGGCACCAGACCAAAGTCCTCAAGGGCGTATTTGCTTTGTGTCTTGATGCGCAGAGCATTCACAATAAAGTAGATGAATAAACAGCGTAGATAGATATAAATGGTAATGATATAGTTGTAATTGCAGAGACATCCATTACCAAGGATGGGAATTGAACACCTCGGGGTATTCATTATTTTGGAAGGTGAAGTAGCATTGTTAGTAACAGGAAACCAATGCAATAATGAGAAAGGATATCATCTCGGAAAATCATAATGTGGAACAATATACGGGTGGAGATAGTAAACATCAAGGGGCAGAAAACGTGGCTGGGGGTTGTCTATAAACCCCCCCCCCCCCAAATGGTAGTAAAGATGTGAGGGAAGAAGTAAGGGAAGAGTGGTGAATCGGTGGAATTCACGACCACAGAAAGTAGTTGAGGCCAAAACATTGTGTAATTTCAAGAAGGAATTAGGTGTAGATCTTGGGGCTAATGGGATCAAGGGATATGGGGGAGAAGGCAGGATCAGGGTATTGAACTTGATGATCTGTCACAATCATAATGAATGGTGGAGCAGGCTCGAAGGGCTGAATGGCCTCCTGCTTCTATTTTCGATGTATGTTTCTATGGATTAAACAAGAAATCAGGGATGTATGCATAAGGGTACAACTGTAATTGTGGGTGACTTTAATTTACATTTGGATTTGACAAACCAGACTAACGATGGTATAACGGAGGAGTTCCTAGAGTGTGTATATGATAAGTTTTTTAGACCAATACCTTGAGGAACCAACCAGAGAACAGGCTATTCTAGATTGGGTACAGTGCAATGAGAAAGGATTAATTAACAATCTTATTGTACAAGATCCCTTGGGGAAGAGCGACCATAATATGATAGAATTCTTCATTAAAATGGAGATAAAATTGGCGAATCCAAACTGGGGTGCAGAAAAGAAAAAAGGGAACTAAGAGGGTGTGAGGTGCAAATTGACAATGATAGGTTGGGTAACTTTTCTGAAGGGATTGACGGTGGCTAGGTGATGACTCATATTTAAAGAACGTGTGCATGAATTACAATAATTATTCATTCCTGTCTGGGACAAAAATAAAAGAGGAAAGGTGGCTCAACCAAGGCTTACAAAATAAATTGGGAATATTAAATCCAAAGAGGAGACATAAAAAATTGCCAGAAATGGCAGTAAACCTGAGGACTGGGCAGGTGCCACGGTTGGCACAGTGGTTAGCACTGATGCCTCATAGTGCCAGGGACCCACGTTCAATTCCGGCCTATGGTTATTGTCTGTGTGGAGTTTGCACGTTCTCCCGCCTGCGTGGGTTCCCTTCTGGTTCCCTCCCACAGTCCAAAGGTGCAGGTAAAGTGGATTGGACATGCTAACTTTCCCCTTAGTGTACAAAGATGTGCAGGTTAACTGGGGTTACAAGGATAGGGCGGGAGAGTGGGATAGGTGGGGTGCTCTTTTGGAGGGTCGGTGCAGATGCGGTTGGCTGAATGGCCTCCTTCTGCACGGTAGGGGTTCTGTGGTTCTACTTTCGAATTCTGCAAAAAAGGTTAAAAAAAATTGACCAAGAAGGGAAACGTAGAATATGAGAGTAGAATTGCAGGGAACATAGAAACTGACCATAAATTATTCTATAAACATATGAATAGAAAAAGACCAATAAAGACATATGTAGGTCCTTACAGTCAGAAGCCATGGAAATTAGAATAGGGCTTAAAGAAATGTCAGAAGAACTGAAAACATGCTTTGGTTCTCTTTCACAAATAACCTCCCAGAACTGTTTGGGAACCAAGGGTCTGTGGTGAGAATTAAAGGAATTCGGTGTTAGTAAGAAAATGGCGCTGGGGAAATTAATGGGGTTAAAGGCTGATAATTTACCAGACCTGATAATGCACATCTCGGAGTATTAAAGGGATATATTAATACTCTGGAAATTTTGGAAGTATTGGTGGTCATCTTTCAAAGATGTACAGACTTTGGAGCAGTTGCTACAGATTGGAGGGTGGCAAATGTAACCCCCCTTTTTAAATGGGAGGGAGGGAGTGTTACAGACCAGTTGGACTGACATTAGTAGTGCGGAAGTTGCTCGAGCCTATTATAAAAAAGACGTGATAACAGAACATTTGGAAAGCATGAACAAGATTGGACAAAGCCATCATGGGTTTATGAAACAGAAATCAGGCTTAACAAAGTTACCAGAGTTTTTTGAGTATGTTACTAGTAGAATAGATAAGGGAGAAGCAGTGGCTGTGGTGTCCTTGGACTTTCAGAAGGCTTTTGATAAGGTCCCTCATCAGAGGTTAGTTGGCAAACAAATGCACCTGTGATATATAGTGATATGGATCGAGAAATGACTGACAGACAGGAAACAGAGAGTGGGAATAAATGGGTCTTATCTGATTAGCAATCAGTGACTAGTGGGGACCTGCAGAGATCAATGCTTAAGCCCCATCTATTCATTATATAAATAAATGCCCTGGATGAGGGAACTAAATGTAACATTTCGAAGATGACACAACACTGGATAGAATTGTGGGAGGTGAGGAGAATGCAGGGAGGCTTCAAGGTGATTGAGACATGTTGAGTGAGTGGGCAAACACATGGCAGATACAGTACAACGTGGCTAATTATGAAGTTATCCACTTCAGTGTGAAAAACAGAAAGGAACAGTTTTATTTAAATGCTGACTTATTGGGAAGTGTGGATGCACAAAGGGATCTGGGTGCCCCTGTACTCCAGCCAATGAAAGTGGAGAGGCAGATGCAGCAAGTAATTAGGAAGACGACAGATATGTTGACTTTCACAAGAGGATTTGAGTTCAGAAGTAGAGATGTGTTACTTTGGTGAAACAGGACCCTGGTGAGACCACACCTGCAGTATTGTGTGCAGTATTTGTCTCCCTACCTGAGAAAGGATATACTTGCCACAGAGGGAGTGCAGCGGAGGTTCATTAGGCTGATGTTGGGGTTGGCGGGACTGTGCTATGAGGAGCGATTGTTTCAACTGGGCCTGAATTCACTGGAGTTTAGAAGGATGAGAGGAGATCTGATTGAAATGTATAAAATTCTAACAGGGCAGGACATAATAGATGCAAGGAGGATATTTTCCCTGGCTGGGGGTGTCCAGAACCAGGAGACACAGTCTCAGGATATGGGTGGACCATTGAGGACTGAGGAAAGATTTGTTCACTCAAAGAGTGATTAACCTGTGGAATTCTCTATCACAGAATGTCCTGGAGACCAAGTTGTTGAATATATTTAATATAGAGATAGATTTTTTGAAGATTTTAATGGCATCAAGGGATAAAGGGGTAATATGACATTGATATACAGGATCAGCTGTGATCATGTTGAATGACGGAGCAGACTCAAAGGGACTAATGGACTGCTCCTGCTCCTTGTTTCTGTGTTTTCATCCCTTTGGCCAATGAAGACAAATTTAAAATACTCAATGTGCTCCCCTTCCTAGATGAGCTGATCCAAACAATTTCCAACCGGGAGTACTTGCTCATCAAGAAAGAGGAGACCTGGAGTGATGCCCAAGATCAGTGCAGGGCACAGTACACAGACCTGCTCACTGTGCAGAGCAAGGAAGAGAACAACATGGCCTCAAAGCTACTCAAGCTGGATGAACCGGCCTGGATCGGACTCTTCAATGAGCACCAGGCTGATTACAGCTGGATGTGGACCACAGGAGAGGCAGCCTCGTTTTTCAACTGGGACACATACTACCCAATGGATTTCGCTGCGATGCCCGTTTGTGTCATTATGGTCAATGGGAGATGGAAGGACGTGCCTTGCGACTTTAAGTTCTCCTTCGTTTGTTACACAGGTAAGCAGTGATTACACAGCTATTCCAGCAAACGGCTGGTATTTTCTTAGTGCTGGGTTCATGGTGTCGGTTTTCTCTTTGCCAATCATCACTAACATGTTCGACTCACTCAGTGTCTTCAGTCAAAGTCACAAACGGAAATGAACATTGTTACCCACGGTGACTCTGGATAGAGGTAAACTTCAGCAATCCTTTACAGGACTCCAGTCACGCAATCTAACCCTTGTAATCTTAATGATTCCAATCAGAATCGCAATAGGAACTATTTATCAGTTAAGTCTCTTTTTGCTGTTTCTCTAATCATCTGTTGACTTCCATCTTGCCTGTTTTATAAGCTATCTAGTTGAAAGACAGCTAATCCTTTATTCAACATTCCTTCCGAACAAGGCACCCTCTCCTTGCTAGAGAGAGATTTTTCTTGCTTAAATGTCAGCCATGACCTGCCTGAAGAATTCTGTGAGGAAGAACATAGACCATTGTATTATTTCGAGAAACTCTTCAAGCTATGCATTAGGAGGAAAAAAGGAGGAAAAACCTGATCATCCTGTGTGATCAAACCAAATTCTCTGTGCACATGTTTGCATACCCAGGGTATCTTTCAGATGGTTGAAGGAAAAAGATCTAGAAATGTTCCATTTTTCTAAACCCCGTTTATAAGTTAGATTCGAGGTTGGGCAAATTCCTCCTCGGTCCCCGATGATTGTGTACTCGTGTTTCAGAGTATCTGCCCTATCATGCCCCTTCAGCATTTTGTATAATCAAATTAGATCATGTTTAATTCTTTGAATCTCTAGAGTGTATATTTACTCAGCCTCTCATCACAGGACAACTCCTTCATCCCAGGAATGAATTTTGTGGACTTTCATTGTGTCACCTCCAATGCAAGTATATCCTTACTTAAATTTGGAGACCAAAGCTGTATTCCAGATTGCGGTCTCCGCAAAGCACTGTATAATTATATCCAGGAGGCAGTGGGGTGGTGGTATTGTCACTGGACTTGTAATCCAGAGACCCACATTAATGCTCTGGGAACCCAGGTTGATTGTTGTGAAAACCCACTTTATTCACCAATGACTTGGGGAAGTAAATCTGCCATCCTTACCTGGTCCGGCCTACAAGTGACTCCAGACCCACAGCAATGTGGTTGACTCATAAATGCCCTCAGGGGCGGGCAATAAATGCTGACCCAGCCAGTGATGCCCACATCCCATGAACAAATAAAGAAAAAGAATCTACCTGCAATAAAGGCCACTATGTTGTTTGTCTTGCTAATTGCTTGCTCCACCTGTCATTAACTTCCTGTACGAGTACACACCCGTTGCTCTGGACATCAATATTTACAAGTTTTGCACCTTTAGAAAAAATTCTGCTTTGCTATTCTTCCCACCAAAGTGAGTAACCTCATGCTTCCCTGAGTTATACTCCATCGGCCGTCTTGTTTCCCGATCACTTAACTTGCTCAAATCTCTTTGCAGCTCCTTTGTGTCCTTCTCACAGCTTACATTGCCACTTGTATCATCAAGCAATCTTAGAAACATTTCTCTTGGCACTCTCGCCCATGTCATTAATATAGATTATAAATAGCTAAGGCCCAAGCATTGTTTCTTGTAGCACTCCACTTCAGGTTACAGCCTGTCAACCTGAAAATGTCCCTTTCATCCCTACCATGTGTTTACTCTCCGTTAATCAATCCTCTACTCATGTTAACATTTAACCCCCAACTCCCATGTGTCTTTATCCATAGAGCCCCTACAGTGCGGAAGGAGGCCATTCGGCCCGTTGAGTGCACCGACTCTTCAAAAGAGGATTCAACCTAGGCCCATTCCCCTACCCTATCCCCGTAGCCCCATAACTTAACCTGCACATCTTTGGACTGTGGGAAAAAACCGAAGCACCCGGAGGAAACCCACGTGGAGAACGCACAAACTCCACACAGACAGTCACCCCAGGTCGGAATCAAACTCTGGTTCCCTTGTGCTATAAGGCTGCAGTGCTAACCTCTGTTCCACCATGCCTCCCTTTATCTTGTTAAATATCTTTTGGAAATCACAGAACACCACATCGACTGGTTCATCTGTAATTATCCTACGAGTTACATGCTCAAAAAACTGGAATATATTTGACAACAATAACTTCCTTTTTGAATAAACATTTTAGCTTTTTCTGGCCATCGCATGATTTTCTCAGTCCATTGCTAAGACTTCCAGCACTTTCCCAATGACTGATATTCGGATAATTGACCTGCCATTCGCTGATTTCTGTCTCCCTCCTTTCATGCATGGTGATATGACATTTATCAACTTTCAGTTCACTGGGACCATTCGAGAATTGAGAGAATTTTGAAGAGTCTTAGAGCATTCACAATCTGTGAAACTATGCTGGATTTTCATGCCATTCACGATGGCAGTATCTTGTGGTCCTGCCGATTGGGCACCCAGGCAAGGGGTGTGATCAACGTGTTATGGGCCAGGGCTTAGAAACTTCAATGTGTATCATGAAGCTCACCTGACCTATAAGTTTTATGTTGAATATGGCTCGGATGAGCACAAGAGCTGACACTTCAGGTGTGATTCTTCAGACTTCCTCGGCACTTTTATCAAAACAAAGTTTATTATAAGAATGTAGTTAACATATATAAAACAAAAATTTGGTATCAAATACAAACATAAAGAAAACACAACAGCTACAGTAATCTGTGTATAACTCTTAATGAATCCCGCTCAGTAGCTGTTCCAATTCAATAACAAAATCCAATAAACCAAAGCCCCGTTCAAGGGCGTGGCCCAGCACACTGCAATCTCACTTCAATGGGACTGGTCCTTTCCCTGAGATTCTGATCCAGTTTCAACCAGCAGATTCAAAACTCCTACCAGAAAGCAACTCTATCTTTAAAGTTACCAAGGCAGATTGCCACACCCAATGTGCTTTCAGTTCCCGAGAACAGCTTTAAAATGAAAACAGGGAAACACTGCTTCTCTTCTGCAGTCCAAAAGCAACAAACCAAAACTGAAACCCAAGCACTAAGCCCCCTCTCACCTGACAGCCACAGCCCAGCTCCACCCACAAATGATATCATTGAAGCCGTGCTGCAAGACATGTGGTAAGACCAAATCTTTCTTCAAGGGGCACTCACATGACACCTCCCTCCCCAAATAAAACAAACCATCAACTTCGAAGATGGTTTCATTTTCTAAACCTTTTCACTTGCCCATTACTAACATGTGACAATAAACATGCATACATTTAAAAAAAATCAAAACAGGTAACATTGACAGTAATATAGTCCATTTCACTTCTTTGTCTTCCACCATCAAACTTTCTTCTCTTTATCATATTCGTGACAAAGCATCGGCTATCAAATTAAATGGCTGTAATAATAGACTCCATCGAAACGGTCTGGCATTTTTATTTTTGAATTTCTCCAAAAATGTTAACGGATTATTGTCAGTATATATAATTGTTCAGACGAATTGCTGGTAACATCAATGTGAAAATGTTGCAAAGCTAGCATTGGGCTCCTTTTCAATTGTCGAATACTTCCTCTGGTGATCATTTAATTTTTTGGAAAAATATCCAATTGGCCGCTATATTCCTTTGTCGTCTTCTTGCAAGAGCACAGCACCTACACCCACGTCACTCTCATAATAGCCACTTTGAATGGTATTGTGTAATTAGGGGTGGCCAACACAGGAGCAGTGGTTAACACAGCCTTCACGCCATCAAATGCCTGTTGACACTCTGCCGTCCACTGACGTTTGGTACATTTTTTCTGGAAATCCGTCAGTGTAGCAACCACACTGCTAAAACTTGGCACTAATTTACGGTAAACACCACAGGCCAATAAATCTCATTATTTCCCTTCGTGTCAAGGGTATTGGGAACTCTCCAATAACTTTTATTTTCTTATCCCGTGGGACCATTTATCCATGTCCAATTGTCTGACCGAGAAACGTGACTTAGGCTTTTCCAAACTCACTTTTGGCTAGGTTTACCACCAAACCCACCACCTGAAGTCGATTGAAAAACTCCCATCAGATGCTTCAAATGTTCTTTCGATGTCTGACTAAAAAAATCACCAGATCGTCTATGTACACCGCACAATTGGGTAATCCTGAAATGACTTTGTTCGTTAATCATTGAAATGTGGCTGCGGTGTTTTTCATGCCAAATGACATAACTTTGAATTGGTATAAACCATTTGGAATCACAAAAGCTGAAATCTCCTTCGCCCTTTCGGACAGAGGTAGCTGCCAGTAACCGGTGAGTAAATCCAGTCTGGAGATAAAAGTTGATTGTCCCACCTTCTCAATGCAGTCCTCCAGCTGTGGGATAGGATAAGAGCCTGCTTTTGTAACTGCATTAACTTTTCTGCAGTCTACACTCAATCGTTGGGTACCGCCCAGTTTCGGTACCATCACTATGGGTGAGCTCCACTCGCTGCAACCCACTTCAACTATGCCATTTTCGAGCATACTTTCAATTTCCTTTTGAAACTGCCAATTTTAAAGGGTTAAGTCGATATGGATGTTGTTCAACTGGATCAACATTTCCCACATCTACATCATGTATAATGAATGAAATGAAAATGAAAATCGCTTATTGTCACAAGTAGGCTTCAAATGGAGTTACTGTGAAAAGCCCCTAGTCACCACATTCCGGTGCCTGTTCGGGGAACTGTACGGGAATTGAACCGTGCTGCTGGCCTGCCTTGGTCTGCTTTCAAAGCCAGCGATTTAGCCCTGTGCTAAACCAGCCCCTGCATTTTAGTACCATTTTAGTACTTCCCAACTTATTTTCACAAACTTGCCCATGTGATATTAATAACTCTTTCAGGGCAGTTCATTTTCCCTCTGGAAGATAACTCAATAATTTATCCCAATTTTTAAGAACATCCTCATTATTCAATTTAATTTGAGGAATTTTAAATTCAGAGTCATCTGGATTTGGTTCTTCACTTTGAGTCATAATTACTAAAACCTTCTCCTTTTGCTCCCCTTCCCTTTCAAAATACCTTTTAAGCATATTCACATGACACACTCGGTGAGTTTTCCTTCTATCTGGCATTCTTACCAAATAATGCACCTCACTCAATTTCTTTTCAATCTGATAAGGTCCACAATACCTTGCTTTTCAAGGTTCACCTACGACTGGTAACAATACTAAAACTTTATCTCCACTAGCAAAACTACGTACTTTTGCTTTCTTGTTCACTTCCTGTTTCATCACATGCTGTGCAACTTTTAAATGTCGTCTAGCCAATTCACCTGTTCTCTTTAACCATTCCCTAAAATTTGACACTGAATCCAATAATATAGTTTCAGACTGCTCACTCACCAATTTCTCCTTAATCAATTTGAGCAGTCCTCTCACCTCATGACCAAAAGTCTGTTTCAAAGGACTGAATTTGGTTGATCATTAGGTGTCCCTAATTGCAAACAGTACGAATGGAATTCTTTTATCCCAATCCTCTGGATAATCTTGACAATAAGCCCTCAACATTGTCTTTAACGTTTGATGCCATCGTTCTAAGCTCCCGGTGATTCTGGATGGTACGCAGTTGAATTTAAATTGTTTTACCCCTGAGCTATCCATAACCTCCTTGAATAACCGAGGTAAAATTTGAACCTTGATACAGTTGTATTTCTGTGGGTAGTCCATGTCAAGTAAAAAATTTAAGTAACTCCTCCACAATCTTTTTAGCTGTAATATTACGTAATGGAATGGCCTCTGGAAACCTAGTGGGCACATCCATTATAATCAAAAGATATTGGTTCCCACTTTTCATTTTATGAAGCGGTCCTACGTAATCAATTAAGATCCTTGTAAAAGGTTCCTCAAATGCTGGAATGAGTAATAAGGGTGCTGGTTTTATCCTCCCTTGAGGTTTCCCTATCACTTGACATGTGTGACATGATTGACAAAATTTAACTACATTTTTATGTAGTCCAGGCCAATAAAAATATTTTTGTATTTTAGCTTGAATTTTCTTTCCTCCCAAATGACCTCCTACTGGTACATCATGTGCTACTTGCAACACCTCTTTTCTATACCCTATTAGCAATAACGCTTGATGAATTTCTGCCCATTTTGCATCTGCCTACATATGTAAAGGTCTTCATTTTCTCAGTAAGAAGTCTTACAGCACCAGGTTAAAGTCCAACATGTTTGTTTCAAACACTAGCTTTCGGAGCACTGCTCCTTCCTCAGGTGAATGAAAGATATGTTCCAGAAACATATATATCGACAAATTCAAAGATGCCAAACAATGCTTAGATTACATCTTTACAGATCCAGAGATGGGGTAACCCCAGGTGTGAATTGTGTCAAGCCAGGACAGTTGGTAGGATTTCGCAAGCCCAGGCCAGATGGTGGGGGATGAATGTAATGTGACAGGAATCCCAGGTCCCGGTTGAGGTCGCACTTAATGTGTGCGGAACTTGGCTATAAGTTTCTGCTCGGCGATTCTGCGTTGTCGCGCGTCCTGAAGGTCGCCTTGGAGAACGCTTACCCAGAGATCAGAGGCTGAATGCCCGCGACTGCTCAAGTGTTCCCCGATATGCATTGTCTGGCATATTTCAATTTGTCTATATATATGTTTCTGGAACATATCTCTTCATTCACCTGAGGAAGGAGCAGTGCTCCGAAAGCTAGTGTTTGAAACAAACATGTTGGACTTTAACCTGGTGTTGTGTAAGACTTCTTACTGTGCTCACCCCAGTCCAACGCCGGCATCTCCACTTCATTTTCTCTTTCAGACCTCATTTTTAAGGTAATAACATTCTGGTATACACTCAGATTCCTGTACCGTATATGCTTTCTGATACATCCGTTTTATTTCTATATCTTTCTGTTGGAACTCTGGCAACTTTCCTGAACTAAAAATATCCGCCTCATCCTCCACCTGTTCTTGTTCTTTTCCAACCATCTGATCCAAAATCGTTTCTGATAATTGAACTTCAACTTTAGCTTCACTCTTTAATTTTTCCTCTTTATGTTCTCTTAACCTGTGACTTTGTGACCTTGTTACTGCACAATCAGGAAATATCCAGGATATTTGTCCTTGAAATTCAGTTTTTGATTTTCTATTGGCTTATCACCCACTTATCAAACTACATAAGTCCTCATCTCTTACCATCAAAGATTGACTCACTCCCAATCTCTTAAAATTTTGACTTCTTTACCTACTCCTCTTGGTACACATGAGTAAACTTTACGCACACAAGTAAATTCTTCAAAGAGATCTGGCACCTTCTTATCAATCACCTCTTGATCAGGCTGTACATTCTTTTGTACCTTCTTCGCTTCAATAGGGCTTTCCTTTACCACTTTAACAAACCCTAATGGCTTGTCCTGTTTTACTACATCAGCCTTCCCAGTACTTTTCTTAAACCCCCAACACTGTGACTTTACATTGCCTAATTTATTACAGTAAAAACATCTGAAACTTTTCATTTCTCTTCGAACCTCCTGGATTTCTTTTTGAATCTGAGGTACACTATCCTTATTGTCTCCCTTTAGATCTCCTTTACCATTACCACCTGAGTATTTCTCTTTTCCCCAGTTTCTATCCTTCACAGGCTGAAACTAATGTTGAAACCAAACTTTGATTTATGAACTAATTCATAATCATCTGCTATTTCTGCTGCTAATATCACAGTTTTAACCCTCTGCCCTTCCCCACGAGTTCTTACTACATAAGAAATTGAATTTTTAAACTCCTTGAAAATTATAATTTCTCTATACTTTTGGTTCAAAGCCCTTATCCACCAATCAGAATTACACTGATCCTTTCAAAATCTAATAATAATAATCTTTATTGTTGCAAGTAGGCTTACATTTACACTACAATGACGTTACGTGAAAAGCCCCTGGTCGCCACATTCCGGCACCTGTTCGGGTACACAAAGGGAGAATTCAGAATGTCCAGTTCACCTAACAGCATGTCTTTCGTGACTTGTGGGAGGAAACTGGAGCACCCGGAGGAAACCCACGCAGACACAGGGAGAACGTGCCGATTCCGCACGGACAGTGACCCAAGCCAGGAATCGAACCTGGGACCCAGGCTCTGTGAAGCAACATGTATGGTTCTTTCCTTAAATTTCTAAACCTTTGTCTGTTGGCTTCAGGCATTAGTTCATATGCACCTAAGCTGGATTTTTTCACCTCCGAGATACCTCCTCTGATAGTGATGCAAACATTTTACGAGCTCTACCTATCAACTTTGTTGAATCAGTAATACACATGTCCTGTGGCCATTTCATTTGTTTAGCCACCTTCACAAAAGAAATGAAAAAGGCTTCTACATCCTTCTCATCAAACTTGGCAATGCTTGGACATATTTAAATAGGTCCCCACAAAACCTTCAACTACAAAGCTCTTGCCCTTTCTCACTATCCTCTTCATTATCCTCAGACTGTACCTTTATCTTTACCTCCAACCATCTTTAAAAAAAAAAAGTTTTTAGTGTACCCAATTCATTTTTTTTACAATTAAGGGACAATTTAGCGTGGCCAATCCACCTAGCCTGCCCACCTTTTTGGGTTGTGGGGGCGAAACCCACGCAAACACAGGGAGAATGTGCAAGCTCCAGACAAACAATGACCCAGAACCGGGATCAATCCTGGGACCTCGGTGCCATGAGGCAGCAATGCTAACCGCTGTGCCACCATGCTGCCCTACCTCCGACCATCTTAACTGATGTTCACTTTTCATGACCATTGTCCGAAGTTCAAAGTCTCTCTCTTTTTCCCTTTCCTCTCACTCCTTTTCTTTTCCCCTTCCCGCTCTCTCCTTTTCTTTTTCCCTTTCCTCTCTCTCCTTTTCCTTTCCCCTTTACTCTTTTTCTCTCGCTTTTTGTTCTGCCAGATCTATTCTTTCTTTTTCCTTCATTTCAAATTCAAGCTGCTTTAATTCTTTTCCATGTTCAACCTGTGTCACCTGTAATTGGATTCTTGCCATTTCCAATGATTCTGACTGTGTCTCAGGAAATGTTAAATGCTCAGCTACTGCTGCAATTACTTCTCCTTTCCGTACTTTGTCAGGCAATGTTAACTGTAAAATTATTGCCAATTCTAAAAGCCTTGTTTTAGTCACCGTTTGTAAGGTACTGCGCGTGACCATTATCACACACAAAACTGAGCCTCTGAAAGAGCCATTGCCCACAACAAACTCCCTATTCAAACTTGAATACAACACCTAAAAAGCGAACACAAATGTGCTCACCCCTTTGAGTTCACAAAGCCAACCCAGTCACGAAATATAGACTTTTATCCGACTAGCCCCCAATTTGTAATGGTCCAGGGCTTAGAAACTCCAAAGTGTATCATGAAGCTCACCCGACCTATAAAGTTTATGGTGAATTTGACTCAGATGAGCACAAGAGCCTTCATTTCACGTGTGATTCGTCAGACTGCCGAGGCGCTATTATCAAAACAAAGTTTATTATAATAATAATAAGCTTTTTATTGTCACAAGTGTGAAGTTATTGTGAAAAGCCCCTAGTCGCCATATACCAGCGCCTGTTCGGGTAAGCTGGTACGGGAATTGAACCCGCGCTGCTGGGCTTGTTCTGCATCACAAACCAGCTGTCTAGCCCACTGAGCTAAACCAGCCCATGAAGTTACTGTGAAAAGCCCCTCGTCGCCACATTCCAGCGTCTGTTCGGGTAAACTGGTACGGGAATTGAACCCGTTCTGCTGGCCTTGCTCTGTATTACAAACCAGCTGGCTAGCCCACTGGGCTAAACCAAGAATGTAGTTAACATATATAAAAAACAAGAATTTGTTATCAATTATAAACATGAAGAAAACACAACAGCTACAGTAATCTGTGTATAACTCTTAATGAATCCCGCTCAGTAGCTGTTCCAATTCAATAACAAAATCTAATAAACCAAAACCCCAGTCAAGGGCGTGGCCCAGCACACTAATCTCACTTAAATGGGACTGGTCCTTTCCCTGCGATTTTGATCCAATTCCAACCAGCAGATTCAAAACTCCTTCCGGAAAGCAACTCTATCTTTAAAGTTACCAAAGCAGTTTGCCACACCCAATGTGTTCAGTTCCCGAGAACAGTGTTAAAAAGAAAAAAGGGAAACACTGCTTATCTTCTGCAGTCATAAAGCAACAAACTGAAACTGAAACCAAAACACGAAAAACCAATCTCACCTGATAGCCACAGCCTAGCTCCACCCTCAAATGACATCACTGAAGCAGTGCATCAAGTCATGTGGCAAGACCTTCTTACCTTTCTTACCTTGACAAATGGGAAACCCCACTGACAACGGTTGGACCAGAAGATCCCGCCGCTGGCCGTTAGCGAGCCATCTGTCGCCGCTGAGGAACACGCTGTGGAGGGGGATGAAAATTCTGCCCTATGTCTTTTAGAATCCTCGGATGAAGGCCTGGAGATTTGTCAGCCATTAGTGGCTTAGGTTTCTCCAATATCTTTTCTCTGCTACATTACTGACTCAACTCTTCCCTACGATTGGTTACCTTCTTGCTTGCAGCTGCTATTGTGACAAGAGACACAAAACATTTGTTCATAGCCGTTGCCATTTATTCATACCACATGATAATTTTTCCTGTCTCTGCCTCCAAGGGACCACCAATTGCTTTAGCTACTCACCTCCTTTTTCATATTGTTAACAGCCTGTCCAGTCTTTCATGAAGTATACAACCTCTCAGTTCTGATATGATCCTTTTAAATTATTTATTCCACTCCCATCTCCAGTGATTGTTATGTCTGCTTGATAATTTGCAAAATAGAAAGTAATTTAGGAGGTCTATAGATATGGAGCTGGCGAGATGAAATGTGGAAGTCTGTCTGTAGTTGCACAGAAAAGCCGAGAGCGGTACAACAGAGGCCCTTTAAGCCACACCAACTCAGTGTGAAGACATAGTTAATGGGTACACAGTTAGTTTCCAACACAAGCATTGTCGCAGGAATTAATGATATGCAGTTAACAGAAAATTAGCCAGTGGAACGATACAGTTGTTTCGAAGATGGTGAAGAACGGTACCCGTCACGGTTAACTTTTCCATGCAACCCGCTGCATGTTTTGTGGCAGCAAAGGCGGCCTATGATTGGCCGGCAGTGGGATCTTCTGGGCTTGCCATTGTCAAAGGGGTTTCCCATTGAGTGCACCCTTCGCCGCCGGGAAACCCGCAGCAGAGGGTGCACCATCGATGGGACCGGAAGATGCAGCTGGCGTGAATGGCTGGCTGGGAAATTCCGGCCATTGTCACCGCTCTGAGATAAGACTGGATAACAACATTTTACATTGACCTCATTATCTGATTTTGCCCCCTGACTTTCAGTGAGATTGATATTTTGTTGGTGTTAAGCTGTGAGATGCTAGTGTAGGAACGGAGCACATTTCTGTTCGAGTGCTCAACCTCAGCTTTGAAATATCATAGTCTCGGGATGAGCACATCGCTGGCTGGCAAGGTCACCAATCATTGACTATCCATTGTCACCCATTAAAGAGGTGATGATGGGCCATCTTCTTAAATCACTGCAGTCCACGTGGTGAGGATGCCCCCGCAGTATAGAAAACTGTAGGATGCTGCAGGACTTTATCTCAGTAATGGCCAAGGAGTGGGTAATGTGTGTCCATGCCAGATAGTGCATGACTCAACAGGGGAGCATTGAGGTGGTGGTGTTTCCATGCATCTGTTGTCCTTGTGGGTGGGTGGGGGGCAGGCAGGGGCAGGCAGTGAGGAAGGGGAACTAACTCTGGGAGTGCTTGGCAATTGGGGAACCTATAACTAGGGGTGTGCGGTCCCAGGATACGGGATTGGATATCTAGGACTGAGATAAGGAAACATGTCTTCACCCAGAGGGTTGTAAATCATTGAAATCCTCTCTGAGCAACTGACGTGTGGATGTTCTGCCACTGGTTCATGGCTGAGACCAATTGATTTTCGGGCAACTTTAGGAATCCAGGGGGGTGGATAGCGGGTAGGAAGGTGGGGTCAAGATTGAAGAGCAGCCATGATCTCGTGGAAATGGTGGAGCAGGCTTGAGAGGTCCTCCTGGCCTTCTCCAGCTCCTATATTGCCGTCTCTTCATTGTTGCTGGGTCAAACACATGGAACTCCCTCCCTGGCAGTGCGGTGGGTGGACCTACACCTACACACACTGCAGTAGTTCAAAATGGCGGCTCACCACCACCTGAATTTGCGGGGGTAGACAATAAATGCTGGCCTTGCCAACGACGTCCACGTCCTTTGAAAGAGCTGAAAAAATAATTAGCATGTTCTCCTCACAGAAATGTCTTGCGCTCTTCCACCTGATATCTTTCTGATGTAGCCTAAGTGCTGTTTACGCTTTCACAAAACCAGTCCACACGTTTGCTCGGTGCGCGCATGTTTTACGAGCGATGTTTGTGACGGCCGTGCTTCTAAATGAATCTTCCGCCCCGATTTCAGAGTAACGGAGAAGAGTTTGGCCCCCCCCTGCTCAAGAGGGGAATAAGCAGATGGCAGATGACGTGGGTTGCTCGGAACTTCCCTCCAAGCCCTGAGACGGAGTCTTGACGAATGATCCCTGTCCTCGGAAAACCGTATCAATTCTCTGATTGTTGTTGCCTTGCCTCGGCCTCCCCGTTCTGCCTCCGTGATTGCGGGATTGCCACAAGCTCCGCCCAGAAACTGACCACCTCGTGACAAAGTGACATTTTTCCTCGCGCCCCTCGATGGCCTTTGGAGAGACTTGTACGTTTATGCTCGTGATCGAATGCAGCCGGTTGAGTGAACAGTGTCGGATTCCATTGACTTTTGCGGCCAAGTTACTGTGTCGAATGAAGGACTTGGGTAGTTAATCTGAGCTCCAAGAATGTGATTTTTTCAATAGAATGACGTGAGTGGGGACAAAGAGCAGGAGTTAGGCCGTTCAGCATCTTCAGCCCGCCCCGCCATTGAATAATATAACCGCTGCCTTGTTCACCTCAAATCTGCATCTCGCCTACTCCAGATAATCTATCACTCCCCTTGCTTACCAAGAATCTATCCACTTTGGCCTTAAAATAATTCAAGTACTCTGCTTCCCACTGCCTTGCCAGGAAGAGTGATCCAAACAAACGAGAACATTGGTCCTTGTCTTTCTTTCTGTCCCATGTCTTCTATGGTAGGGGTTGAACCCGTGCCCCCAGAGACTTTGGTGTAGGGGAGGGGAGGTGGGAGGTGGTCTCTTCATTATTAGTTCTGTGACATCACCACTCTGCTGCAATCTCCCCACTGCACTGAATGTACAACAAAGAAACAGGCCATTTGGCCCAATTGGTCCGTACTGTACGCCCCACACGAGTCCACTCACTGAGTCCACTCCATAAAGAGCTCCAGTAAATTCGTCAGACTTGATTTCCCCTTCATGGAAAAACTGGAGACTCTGCTTGATCGGATTATGACTTTCCAAATGCACTGCTATTCTCTCTTTAATGATCGATTCTAATTTTTCCCAATAACTGAAGTTAGTCCAACTGGTCTGTAGTTCCCCACATTTTGCCTCCTTCCCTTTTAGAACAAAGGTACCTTGTAGCTTATAACTTGGCAGTTTTCCAATTCTTTGGCACTGTTCCTGAATCCAAGGATTTTTGGAAAACGACTAGCAATGAAGTGGCAATCCTTTAAGATCCTGGGGTGCAAACCATCAGGCCCAGGTAACTTGTCAGCCTTTAACCCCATTAGTTTATCTAAAACTAATTATCTGGTGAAGGGTTTTATTTAATTCCTCCCCCATATTTTTTACACTTTCTGACTTGCGTGTAGTTGGTGAAAAATATCCATTGAACTCTTCTGCCATTTCTTTGCTCCCCATTATTACTTCCCCAGGTACATTCTCTAAGGGGCCAATGTTTTCTTTCCCTTCTCTCTTCCTTTAAATGTACTTTCAAATGCTCTTATTGCCTGTGTTTATGTTTCTTGCTCGCTTGCCCTTAAAAGTTCATTTTCTCCTTCCTGATCTTCTTAATCCATCTTCGATACACTCTGAATCAATCCCACTCTTCTAGCCTGCCACTAACCTTTGCCGTCTTGTATGTTTTTGCTTTCAACTTAATGCCCTCCTTAATTTCCTTTGTTAACCATGGTACGTTTTCCTCCCCTTTGAGTCTTTCCTCCTTATTGGGAGCTATTTTTGCTGGAAATCATGAATTATCCCCCTAAATGCCTACCACTGCTCACTGTCTTAATGACTAATCTAAACGGCCAGTCCACTTTGGCCAATTCCATCCTCAAACCTTTGTAATTCCTCTTTAAGTTCATCATTGATATTTCAGTCCCAATTTTCTCACACTCAAGCTGGGGCTGGTTTAGCCCAGTGGGCTAAACAGCTGGCTTGTAATGCAGAACAAGGCCAGCAGTGCGGGATTAATTCCCGTGCTGTCCTCCCCGAACAGGCGCTGTAATGTGGCGACTAGGGGCTTTTCACAGTAACTTAATTGAAGCCTACTTGTGACAATAAATGATTATTATGAATGCTAAATTCTATCATATTGTGATCACTGATTCCGAGGGGATCCTGAACCTTGAGACCATTTATTGCACCCTCCTCATTCCCAGATACAAAACAGTCTGAATCTTAGTTGGCTCCATAACATATTGCTCCAAGAAACCATCCCAAATACACTCGATGAATTCATTATCTTGGCTGCCATTTCCAAGTTGGTTAGCCCAAATTATATGAAAATTAAAGTCGCCCATGATTAATGCAGTGCTTTTTTTACATACGTTTCTTGAGTTAAACTCTTTCGTACAGTGTGGCTACTTTTCGGGGGCCTACACAATACTCTTCCTTCTTTTGGTATTCGTCACTTGCAACCAAATTGAATCCATGTCCTCTGAGCTGAGATCATCTCTCAGAACAGTAGTAATTGCCTCTCGCACTAGCAAAGCTACCCACTGCCTTTTCCTTTCTACCTGTCCTTCCTAAAAGTCAAATAACCCTGAATGTTGATTTCCCAAATTTAGTCTCCTTGCAGCCATGTCTCATTCATGGCTACCTGAGCACACCCATTCACACTATTTGTGTTGTCAATTCATTTGTATTGTTTTAATGCTGTGTGCATAAAGATACAGAATTTATAATTATGTTTCTAATACGTTTCCTTACACTAATTTCATCTTTTGGGACAGTAGAGCCATTGTTTGATGATTGCCTTTTATTCCCAATTCATTCTCTGTTACATTCACTTTTTCTGCCTTTTGTTTCTAACCCAGTTTTCACCTCCTCTAACTCCCTGGTCAGGAACTCATCCCCCTGCCAGTCAAGTCTAAAGCCTCCACAACGGCATCAGCAAAGAAGCCTGAAAGGATATTGGGCCTGGTCCAATGATTTAACCCATCCAGTTTGTACAGGTCCCAATGCCTCAGGAATCTGAAACACATCGTCCTACACTACCCACCCGCTCCGATCCATGGATTTCCAGTAAATGCAGCTCTGATCCATGGATTTCCAGTAACTGTAGCTGGAAACGTTTCTTGCACGCGTGTTTATCCTGGACATTGAAAGTCTCCCTGATTTCCCACATAACACAGGAGGAGAATACCACATGGCCAAACTGTCCTGCCATGACTTGCCCTTAGATCACTCCCCTTGCTATTTCCAAGTTTGAGAATATTAATAACACTAAGGACCTTCTTCTACTCCAGATGCTGATTCTGTAAATGCAGACCTTACCTGTATTCTTAAATAGTAGACTAGATATACCTCCTACTGTTAATGCAGTTAATTTCAATCACTCCTCTTGTTAGCCAGTTCCTCTCTCTTCTTACTGGGTAAAGGAGTTCCTCTTGAATTTCACATTAATTTATTTGCGACGATTTTGATTCAGCGCCCCTCGTTCCATTTCCTCTTCTCTGTGTCTACCCTATTAAGCCCCTGCAGAATGTTTTGGCTTTCTGTTGGGATACTCATCATCACTCTCTTTTCTAGGGAGAGGAAACACATCTATTCCTCGTCTGTCCCTTTTGTTCCTTCTCCAGCACCTTTACATAATTTTTGTAATGTGGAGACGAGGACTGGGCACAGTATACCAAGATCCTCTGTGTTCCTTGGTTCCGCTCGTAGATATTCTTGCTGGGAAATTGGGCTACCCATCCAGAGGTGTGTAAGATAATGGACGTCATCAAAATGTTCATCCAAGCTATATCCGGTGTCTTGGTAAGCCGTCCTTATAAAATTAACTGCATTGCGCTTCTTAGAAACTGACCTTTGCTTTATGCTTTGCTTCATGTTGAGGACGACCACTGTTAAAATTGCAGCAGCAACTCGAATGGCATCTTACCCTAACTGGATGCTGCCTGCCGCACCACTGAGTAAT
Source organism: Scyliorhinus torazame (assembly GCF_047496885.1). Lineage (NCBI taxonomy): Eukaryota > Metazoa > Chordata > Chondrichthyes > Carcharhiniformes > Scyliorhinidae > Scyliorhinus > Scyliorhinus torazame. The sequence continues at coordinate 187,633,785 of NC_092720.1, read as the reverse complement.
GTGCTATACGAATTTCAGTGCTGATGTGATGCCAGGTATGTAGGCCCAACGACTGGCGGATCGTATCAAACAAGCGTGCCCCTTTGGCTGCTCGCAGGAGGCACCATATTCAACCAAACAGTGCTCGGAACATAATGTTAAATGTGCCTCCACAATAGGGCAGCACTTGCCAAACAATCTCAAGTATGCTTAGAATACCACAATCGGGCTCACTTACACTTGCTAGAAGTGACTTACATTCACACGCAGGGACCTGTCACCTGCAACCAAAAAGGAACATGTACATGCCTTCTTATAATTAAACAGTAGCGAGGTAGCAATAGACCCTTGGTGAATTCTCCATGACAATGACTCAACCAATCAAGAGTTGACTCACCCAACCAACCCGACCCTTTCCTCATCCTGTAAAAGTTGTTGTATTGAAAACTTTTAAAGTTTGTTGTGATTTTTTTTTCCAAAGTTGAACCCAGCTTGTGCTGTGCTCTTGTGATCCTGAAATGTATTAATCACTGACTCGATATGCTAAGTGGCAATACACTCCCATGGAAATGCATTACTCCAACCAGTCTCAGTCTCATGAATTTGGTTCAATAAAGTTATCAGGAGGAGGGCAAGCTGTGTTAATTCCTTTGACTCATTCCAGCACCTTGAAATGCAAATGGGGGGTGGGATGGGGTGGTGGAATTTAATGTCACCAGGGTGTAAGATTGGTTACCCCATCATACACATGGACCAATTTTCAACAATGCAAAGAATACTGTTGAAGGGCATGTAACAGGTGGTCCAGCTAGGTTGAACCCACATTCAAATTATTGATTTGCACTCATGCTAAGTGTCAATCATTGGAGCACATTTTGTGGCCAGTGGCGAAGTGACAGTGACCGCCGGCCACAAATATTGAGCGATATCCATCGGTTTAGCCTTTCCTGCTGTCAATTTGAATCTGGCACATCTGGGGGAATTGCCAGGCATCCAGCAACAGCGATGGCAGGGGTAAGCAACCAATCACATTAAAGTATTCTCACAGTCAACAAACCAGGTACTGAATTTTGCACTTTTAAACAAATATTATGGGGCAAAGTAACTGGATCTGACATTTGAGGTTAAGGTGGAAACTGAAATTTCAACAAACTACGAGGAAAATAATTTGAAATTATATGATCAATTTAACATAACTGAGTAATACGCATGCACAAATATGAAATTAGTTTCTTGGGGCCAGAGAGATTGGTCCAAACCATCTTTTCGGCATTGGAATATTGCTGAATAAGAAGTCTATTGCATATTGTTTTTTATCTTGCTTTCATCAGGACAAATGCAAGAATGCCAAATTTCAAACTCTCATAATAGTGAGTGCCTGGAACTCGCTGCCGGAGGAGGTGGTGGAAGCAGGGACGATAGTGACGTTTAAGGGGCATCTTGACAAATACATGAATAGGATGGGAATAGAGGGGCACAGACCCCGGAAGGGGCAGCACGGTAGCCTTGTGGATAGCACAATTGCTTCACAGCTCCAGGGTCCCAGGTTCGATTCTGGCTTGGGTCACTGTCTGTGCGGAGTTTGCACATCCTCCCCGTGTGTGCGTGGGTTTCCTCCGGGTGCTCCGGTTTCCTCCCACAGTCCAAAGATGTGCGGGTTAGGTGGATTGGCCATGATAAATTGCCCTTTGTGTCCAAAATTGCCCTTAGTGTTGGGTGGGGTTACTGGGTTGTGGGGATGGGGTGGCAGTGTTGACCTTGGGTGGGGTGCTCTTTCCAAGAGCTGGTGTGGACTTGTTGGGCCGAATGGCCTCCTGTACTGTAAATTCTATGACTATGAGTCTATGACTAAGTGCAGAAGATTTTAGTTTAGACGGGCAGCATGGTCGGCGCAGGCTTGGAGGGCCAAAGAGCCCATTCCTGTGCTGTACTTTTTTTCTTTGTTCTTTGTTCTAATAATTTATACCAGAGGAGAAAAGGGTGCTGATTGGTACATCTACGCATTTATGCTTGCTGAATGTGAAATCCTATTGATTCATATGCAAGGACTGGCCCCTTCCAAACAAAAGCAATATGTTCAAGCTTTGTGCCTTTAAAAAAATTATCCAGGAACTTGGGGACCCATAATTCCCCATTGCTTTGTCCACAGAAACATCCCAGCAAACAAAGTTGACTTGCTCGCCAATGAGCACCCCTTTATCCTTTAGTATAAATTGTCATGGTCATTTAAAATTTGGCATTCTTATGCTTGTCCAGATGAGTGCACGATGAAAACATTGGGTAACATGTTCCTCTCTGCAACAATATGCAACTTATACGTCATGGAAAACACAGTTCCACCTCAATCAAACCACTCAGGTGGAAAATGCTACTGTCGCCTGGAGTTGCAACCAGAAGGGACAGAACTGAAAATTGTTATGAACGGATTGGGGGGGCCTTTTGACATAAATGGACGAGGCTTGATGCAATACTAGTTAAAATGCTCCGTTAAAGGGCGGCATGGTGGTACAGTGGTTAGCACTGCTGCCTCACTGTCAGGGATCAGGGTACGATTCCGGCCTTGGGTGACTGTTGGTGTGGAGTTTGCACTTTCTTCCCGTGTCTGCGTGGGTTTCCTCCAGGTGCTCCAGCTTCTTCCCTCAGTCTAAATATGTGCAGGTTAGGTGGGTTGACCATGGTAAAATTGCCCCTTAGTGTCCAAAGATGTGCAAGTTAGGTGGAGATAGGTTGGGGAACTAGGTAGGGTACTTTTTAAGAGGGCCGGCGCAGATTTGATGGGCCAAATGGTCTCCTTCTGCACTAAAGGGATTCTGTGGTTCTATTCTATGGTTCTAATGCAACAGAGAGTAATATCAGGGCAGGATCTAAAACTGGGACTGCACCCAAGTTCCACTTGTCCCAGGGTTCGAGCTGGGAGGGGTGGTGAATGATTGAAAGTCTGACTGATGCAAGAGATTCCAAATGAAGAGATTACAGGCAGGTGCTGGAGTGCAATGCCTCGGCAGTGCAGAGGCTCAAAATTGGGCAGAAAATGTTTACATTTGGGTCCCCTGGCCAACACCAACGCCTCCTTTCATTTATGTGGCACCACCAACGTAGCAAACCATTTGCAGGCATTTCATTGGAGCAATTGGCAAACGAGGTTCAAATCGGAGGCACATCTGGAGCGGAGTTCCACGAGCAACGTCACAGGAAAGTGGTAAGCTGGTTGGTGAGTAACTCATATTAGGGACTGTGTCTAAATAGTTGAAGCTATAAAAAAAAAAAGAGTATTATGTGCTGGGAAAAGTATTACTTCTGGCATTGTTCCAGTCTCAGGTGTAAATTTTTACTTTTAAGACTCATCAGGAGCAGACAGTTGAGTGAAATGTGTGGCCTGGCATATGTGGGAAGACTGGGACACTACCAATGTCCCAGATGACCACATATATGGGTTGCGCTCCCAGCTACGGAAACTGGAGTTCCCGTTTTGGAGCTTGAGCAGCGGCTGGGGACACTGGCGCATCCCTGAAGCTCTGTTGTGTGAGGAGCACGTTTAGAGAGATGGTCAGACCACTGCTCAAGGGCCAAGAAGGAAAAAGGAAATGGGTGACCACCAGGCAGTCCAGGAAGAACAGGCAGGCAGTGCAGGAGTCCCTTTCGGTCCCTCTCACAAATCGCTATTCCATTTTGGAAGCTGTCACATGTGGGGCGCTGGTACCTCAAGAGTGCAGTCAAGAGTCGAGCTTCTGGCACCACAAACAGCTGGTCTGTACACGGGTGGGCGGGGGGAGGGGGGGGGGGGCGGAAAGGAAGAGCAATAGTAATAGGGTCAGGGATGTCACTGAACAGGCTGACGGGCATCCTAAAGGGGGAGGGAGAAAAGTCAGAGGTCATGGTACATGTTGGTACCAACGATATAGGTAGAATGAAGGAGGAGGTCTTGAATCAAGAATTCAGGGGGCTAGATGGTAGATTAAAAAGCAGGATCTCTAAAGTTGGAATCTCTGGATTACCCCCGGTGCCACCTGCTAGCGAGTATGGAAATAGGAAAATAGATCAGAGGAATGTGTGGCTCGAGAGTTGGTGCAGGAGGGAAGGTTTTAGATTCTTGAATCACAGCGGCCGTTTCTGGGGAAGGTGGAACATGTACAAAAGGGATGATCTGTACCTGACCTACATTGGGACCAACATCCTTGCAAGTAGGTTTACTAGTGCTGTTGGGAGGAGTTTAAACTAGTTTGGCACAGGGCCGAAACACAGAGTAAAATAGAGTCACATCATGCTATAATAAAGGAAGCAAGTCCGAATGAGATCAGCTACATTGAATATCAAGAGCGTAAGACGAGGCTGGATGGTCTTTACTTTAATGCCAGGAGTGTGAAAGGTAAGACTGATGAGTTAAGGACGTGGATTGACACATGGAACTGTAACATTGTTACCATTACAGAGACATAGTTAAGGGAAGGGCAGGACTGGTAAGTTAACATTGCAGGATATAGGGGGGAGGATTCTCCGACCCTCCGCACCGAAATCGCGCTCGGTGCGGGGACGGAGAATTACCCAAAATAGGCTCCCACGCCGGCAAGCGATTCTCCGGCGACCGGAGAATCATCGGCAGTCGTGCGGGCGCGCGATCGACCCGCTGCCGGTCGGGGGCCGTTGAAAGCGGCCCCTGTGGTGATTCTCCTCACTCGACTGGCCGAGTGTCCGCTGAGTCCCGCCGGCGTTGTTCGCGTATGGTCCCACCCTGCGGGCCCTCGGTGTTGCGGCTGTGGGAGCTGGTCTGGTGGGGGGGGGGGGGGGGGGGCGGGGGGAATCTGACTCCAGGTGGGCCTCCACGGTGGCCAGGCCCACGATCGGGGGCTGCCGATCGGCGAACGCGTTCATTCCGGGGTGGGCCTATGTTCCTCCGCTCCGCCATGTTGCATGTGAGCTGGCACGAATACGGCCGACTCACGCATGCGCGGATCCACGGCTAGCAGCTGCGGGGAGCACGCTGGGGCCCTGCCAGCTTCCTTAATGGCGCAGAATCACTTCCGACATTTCAAAAAAAGTCTGGGGTGATTCGCGCCCTTTCTTCCGGCGGGCGTGGGGACATAGCCCCATTTTCGGAGAAACCCGCCCAGGACCTTTAGGCGAGACAGAGGATGGTGTAAAAAGGAAGGTGGTGTTGAACTATTAATTAAGGAATCAATTACTGCAATGAGAGATGATATCTTGGAAGGGTCTTCAAATGAGGCTTCATGGGTAATATGTTGGAATACAAAGGGTGCAGCCACGTTACTGGGAGTGTATTATAGGCCCCCAAATAGTCAATGAGAAATAGAGGGGTAGATATGTAGACAATTTACTGAAGTGTGTTAGAATAATTATCGGGTAATTATACCAGAAGATTCAACTTCCCCAATATAAATTGGGATTGTCATAGTGTAAAGTGTCTGGAGGGAGCAGATTTCTTGAAATGTATCCAGGGGAGTTTTTTGTATCAATTTGTAGAAGACCCAGGAAGAGATGGGGCAGTGCCGAATCTGCTTCTGGGGAACAAAGCCGGCAAAGTGTTTAATGTGGCAGTGGGGGAGCATTTTAGTGACAGCAATCACAACACGGTATGGTTCAAATTTGGAAAAAGATGACCCCTGCAAAAGACATGAAGAAAGAGGTGAAGGCCAGTGAGGAACGTTTCAGCTTTGTAATAATTCAGTAAAGCAAATGGGTGTTAAACAGTAAAACAACCGAGAAAGGCAACACAAAACCTAACTACAATGGCTGCACACAATATAATTAAATTGACCCAGTTCCAAGCCCCTGTATTTTCCTAAACTCAGTTAAACATCCCCAAACAATATCCTATTGGTTTTAACATGATAAGCAAAATCCGGCAAGAATGACCACATTTGTTTCTTTTACCTCTTTTGTGCAATTAGAGAAGCAACAACTGGCGGTTCTGCAGGAGTCCACAGCCAATGGCTTGCTTGGGAGTAAACACAGTTTTGTGCTGTATAACTCTATGACTCACTTGCTTCGGCTCCAAAACTTTGTATTCCCACCAGTGGAAGAAAGTTCCAAACTTTTATCATCCCTCGTGGAAATAAATATTGCCAATTTTTCTTCCTGATTACGTTCCATGTTAGACCGGCCTGGAACTGGAGTTTTGTGCCTGATTCTGGGCACCACACTTTTGCAGGGAGAAAGGAGATTTACTCGAATTGTGACAGAGCTTCAGGAACCCGGTTATTCAGAGAAGAGAAAGGAAGTACCTGATTGATTTGATTTATTGTCACGTGTACCAAGTTACAGAGAAATGTATTGTTCTGCGTGCAGCCCAGACGGATTGTTCCATAAAAAAAAACATAGGACATCTCATAGATATACAAAGTAAATATGTAGACACAGGAATCGGGTGAAACATACAGAGTGTAGTACTACTCAGTGGAGAAGATGTGTCAAGAGATCAGTTCAGTCCACAGGAGGGTCATTCAGGAATCTGGTAACAGTGGGGAAGAAGATGTTTTTGGACCTGATGGTGCTTACTCTCAGATGTTTGTATCTCCTGCCCAATGGAAGAGAGAATAACCCAGGTGGGAGCTTTGTTTTTGTTATCCTGCCCGCTTTCCCAAAGCAGCGGGAGATATAGACAGAGTCGATGGATTGGAGGCAATTTCGCCTGATATACTGGGCTGTTCACAATTCACTATAGTTTCTTGCAGTCTTGGGCCGATCAATTGCCATTCCAAGCTGTGATTCAGCCAGATAGGATGCATCGGCAAAAATTGGGAAGAGTCAATATGGAGATGCCAAAATTCCTTAGTTTCACGAGGAACTATAGGTGCTGTTGTGCTTTCTTGGTCGTAGCGTCGACGTGGGTGGACCAGGTCAGATTGTTGGAGATGTGCACACCTAGGAATTTAAAGCTGTCAACCATCTCCACCTCGGCACCATTGATGCAGACAGGGGTGTGTACGATACTTCGGCTTTCTGAAGTCAATAACCAGCTCCTTAGTTTTCCTGATGTTAAGGGAGAAATTGTTGTTGTTGTTACATCATGCCACTAGGTTCTGTATCTCCCTCCTGTGCTCTGACTCATCGTTGTTCGAGATCTGATCCACTATGGATGTGTCGTCAGCAAATTTGCAGATGGAGTTGGAGCCAAATTTTGCCACTCAGTCGTGTGTGTTGAGGGAGTATAGTAGGGGGCAAAGTGCGCAGCCTTGCAGGGCCCTGCTATTGAGGACTATCGTGGAGGAGGTGTTCACCTGAGACACGTCCGGCTCGATGTGTCTCGTGACCAACTCTCAAAGCACTTCATAATGACAGATGATAGATGTCAAGGCCACCGTACGGTAGTCGTTGAGGCACGTTTCCTGATGCTTATTTGGCACCTGTATGATGGTGGTCTTGAAACAGGTGTGAACCTTGGAACGGAGTAGGGAGAGGTTAAAGATGTCTATGAACACACCTTCCAGTTAGTCCGCGCAGGATTTGAGTGCATGTTGAGGGACTCAGTCAGGGCCCGTTGCTTTCTGACGGTTCACTTTCAAGAAGGCCCACCTGACTTCGGAAGCTGTGACGGTAGTTATGGTGTATCCAAGGCTGCTGGGGCAGTTGACAATGCTTGATGGTTTCCCGCTCGAAGCGAGCATAGAATACATTGAGTTCATCAGGGAGGGGTGCGCTGCTGCCGGATATTCTTCTCGATTTTGCGTTGTAGCCCGTTCTGTTGTTTAAGCCTCGCCATAACCCAATTAAAGTCCGTGTCTGTCTGTGACTCTAGCTTATTCCGGTATCGTCTCTTGCCATCCCTAATGGCTTTGCACAGGTACCTGGATTTCTTAGGGCACCACGATGGCGCAGTGGTTATTGCTGCTGCCTCATGGCGCCGAGGTCCCTGGTTCGATCCCGGCTCTGGGTCACTGTCCGTGTGGAGTTTGCACATTCTCCCCGTGTTTGCGTGGGTTTCGCCCCCACAACCCAATGATGTGCAGGGTAGGTGGATTGGCCGTGCTAAATTGCCCCTTAATTGGAAAACATGAATTGGATACTCTAAATTTATTTTTAAAAACCTGGATTTCTTGTATAGGTCAGGGTCGCCTGTCTTGAACGCTACAGAACTGGCGTTCAGTCGGGAGTGAATCTTCTGATTAAATCTCCCCCTAGGACTGATCTGTTCCTGTAAGAACACTATTCATGATGCCCTCTGCTGCTCTTGCTCATGAATTTGTTTTGTTTGGCCCCTTGTTCCGCACTGTAACCAATCACTGTTTTGTTGATGTACCATTTGCCAATGTTCCCTGTTGATTATTCTTGGGTCTACTATGTACGTACTGTGTACGTTCCTCAGAAAAATACTTTTCACTGCACTTCGGTACAGGTGACAATAAATCAAATCAACCAATCAATAAACCATGGTTTCCGGTTAGGAAACATACATACCACCTTCTTCGGCACTCAATCTTCTACACACTTGCTGATGAAGTCTGTGATGGTGGTGGCATCCTCGTCTGGGTTGGTTGCTGAGTTCCTGAATATTGACTAGTCAGTCCACTGTTTCTAAGAAGTCGCGTAGGAGCTCTTCTGTTGCCTCAGACCAGCATTGCACGACCTTCTTAACCCGATTCTCCCGCTTAAGTTTCTGCTTGTTTGTCAGGAGAAGGAGCACCATCTTATGATCCGATTTTCCAAATGCGGTCGGGGATTGGATCGGCACTTGATGTTTATGTCGCAGTGGTCAAGGATGTTGGCGCCCCTGGTGGGACAGGAGATGTGTTGGTGGAATTTTGGCAGTACACTTGAGGTTGGCCTGGTTGAACTCCCCGGCCATGATGAACAAGGCCTCCTGGTATTCTGTTTCACTATTATTTATAGTGGTGTACAATTCATCAAGCGCCTTCTTCACTTCTGCCTGGGGTGGGATGCAGACGCTGTGATAATGGCAGAAGTGAAATCCTGTGGGAGGGAGTATGGGCGGCACTTCACAGTCAGGTATTCCAGGTCCAGGGAGCAGTAGTTCGCCAGGGCCACCATGTCCGAGCACCAGGGAGAGTTTTTTGAAAAATATTTTATTGAGGCATTTATGTTATAAATTTTAACACAACAAACAACCACACACCAAGAAAAAAAAAACAGCCAACATGGCTTACATAAACAACACCCCCAACAACAATTCCCCACCGACCTACCCCCAACTAGCCCAACTCCCCCTGCCTCCTCTTTTTAACGCCCACTGTCCCTGCTGACGGCTTAGTCCTTTCCAAAGAAGTCGATAAATGGCTGCCACCTCCGGGTAAACCCGAGCATCGATCCCCTCATAGAATCATAGAATTTACAGTGCAGAAGGAGGCCATTCGGCCCATCGAGTCTTCACCGGCCCTTGGAAAGAGCACGCTACCAAAGACCACTCCTCCAACCTATCCACGTAACCCAGTAACCCCATCTTTTTGGACACAAAGGGCAATTTTGCATGACCAATCCACCTAACCTACACATCTTTGGATGTGGTAGGAAACAGGAGCACCCGGAGGAAACCCATGCAGACACGGGAAGAACATGCAGACTCCGCACCGACAGTGACCCAAGCCGGGATTGTGTGCCAAAGAAGGTGGTATGTATGTTTCCCAACCGCAAACCATCGTTTATTGATTGATTGATTTGATTGAACCTGGGACCCTGGAGCGGTGAAGCAACTGTGCTAACCACTGGGCCTTAATTTTATCAAGCCTGAGAAACCCAGCCATGACACAAACCCACACCCCCGGGTTAGGGGGTTCCAGATCCTTCCATGTTAGCAAGATCCATCTCCGGGTTACCAGGGAGGCAAAGGCCAAGACATCGGCCTCTCTCGCCTCTGGAATCCCGGGTCTACTGACACACCAAAAATCGCCACCTCTGGACGCGGGACCATCCTTACTGTCAGAACCTCCAACATAACGTAAGCAAACTCCTGCCACAATCCCCCAAGCTTTGGACACGCTCAAAACATATGGACATCATTCGCAGACCCACTGGCACACCGCCCACATCTATCCTCCACTCCTTCAAAAAACCTGCTCATCCGGGCCTTGTAGACTACCTTAAACTACAGAAGGCACACAACGAGGATGCATTGACTCTCCTCAGGGTGTCCTCCCATAACCCAGCCTCCAAACCCCTACCCAACTCTTCCTCCCACTACCGCTTCACCTCCCCTAGCAGGGATCCCTTCCAGGGGCTGGTTTAGCACAGAGCTAAATCGCTGGGTTTGAAAGCAGACCAAGGCAGGCCAGCAGCATGGTTCAATTCCCCTACCAGCCTCCCTGGACAGGCACCGGACTGTGGCGACTAGGGGCTTTTCACAGTAACCTCATTTGAAGCCTACAAGTGATTTTGATTAGGGGCTGGTTCAGCACACTGGGCTAAATCGCTGGCTTTTAAAGCAGACCAAGGCAGGCCAGCAGCACGGTTCTATTCCCGTAACAGCCTCCCCGAACAGGCGCTGGATTGTGGCGACTAGGGGCTTTTCACAGTAACTTCATTTGAAGCCTACTTGTGACAATAAGCGATTTTCATTTCATTTCATTTCAAGTGCTGTTACAACTGTCCTCAGGGCCGCCACTACTATCGGACTTACGGAGTATCTGGCCGGCGAGAACGGCAGAGGCACGGTTAACAGTGCCCCAAACTTGTGTCCTTACATGAAGTCATCTCCATCTGCTCCCACACTGACACCTCTCCCACTACCCATTTCCTGACCATCACTATATTCGCCGCCCAGTCGTAATTTATGAAGTTCGGGAGAGCTAGCCCTCTAAAATAATCTGAGCGCACCCGGTTCATCTGCACACTCACCATCGGTGTCTGGTACAGCAACCAATCCCAATCCACAAAACTCTGCCCAAACCCAAACCACCCCAAAACCTCCCACAGATATTCCCACTCCACCCGATCAAAGGCTATTTCTGCGTCCATGGCGACCACCAACTCCACATCCCATCCCTCGGGGGGCATCATTATCACATTTAAAACCTCCTAATATTAGCCACCAGATGGCTCACCTTCACGAACCCCGTATGGTCCTCCCCTATCACTCCTGGCACACAATCCTCAATTCTCGAGGCCAATAGCTTGGCGTCCACGTTTAAGAGTGAGATCACCTTATACGACCCACACTGTTCCGGATCTTTATCCCGCTTCAAAATCAAGGAAATCGAGGCCTGCCATTGCATAGCGGGGAGCACCCCCCACTGCCTCGCCTCGTTAAACGCCCTCACCAATAAGGGCCCCAGGACCCCCGAAAACCATTTATAGAACTCCACTGTTGCTGCGTCGTCTCCAGCCCCTCCACTACTTCTACCAGCCCGAAGGGGGCACCCAGCCCCTCCACCAGGTCCTCTTCCACCCTCTGGAACTCCAACCCCTCCAAAAACCACCTCATCGCTTCCACCTTGGCCGGGGGTTCCGACTCATTCAGCCGACTGTACAAATCTCTAAACACCCCATTCACCCCCACCGGGTCCACAACTGTGTTCTCCCCCTCCCCCCACCCCCGTCCTTCACTTTCCCGATCTCCTTCGCTGCCTCCTGCTTACTCAATTGGGGTGCCAACATCCTGTTTGCCTTTTTTCCATGTTCATACACCATCCCTCTCGCCCCCCTCAGCTGTCCAACCGCTTTCCCCGTGGATAACAACCCAAACTCCATCTGCAGCTTCTGCCGCTCCTTCAACAGCCCCGCCTCCGGGGCTTCCGAATACCTCCTGTCCACCTGTAAGATTTCCTCCACTAACCTTTCCGTCTCCACCCACTCCGCCTTCTCCATGTGCCTGCATTGAGATAAACTCCCCCCTCACCACTGCCTTCAATGCTTCCCACAATGTGGCTGCCCAGACCTCCCCTGTGTCGTTTAGCTCCACATGCCCCCGAATGGCCGCCCTCAACCGTTCACTAACCTCCTCGTCCGACAAAAGCCCCATATTTAGCCCCTCCCTTATTCATATGCAAATCCACCCAATGCAGTGCATGATCCGACACGACAATTGCTGAATACCCCACGTCAACCACCCCCGCCAACAGTGTCCTATCTAGGACAATTTGGAAGTACACCCTGTGTACATGGGAAAAGAACGAAAATTCCTTCCCCCTCAACCTCCCAAACCTTCACGGATCCATCCCCTTCATGTGCTCCATAAATTCTCTCAGCTCCTTCGCTACAGCCGACACCCTCCCCGACCTCGAACTTGACCGATCCAACCATGGATCCAGAACTGTATTAAAATCTGCCCTCCCATTATGAACCGATACGAGTCTAGATCAGGGATCTTCCCCAACACCCGCTTCCTGAACTCCACATCGTCCCAGTTCGGAGCATAAATATTCACCAGCACCAGCAGCGTCCCCTCCAATTTCCCACTCAGCATCCCCCAGAGTCAGCCACTATACTCCCTGTAGCGCACAAAGACTCCATGAGACGAATAGAGTGAAGTCGATGAGGCTTTATTAAGCGTGTCTGTTCCCCAGCAGCTCGATAGTAAACTGGCCTGCGGGGGAAGACTCCGGCTTCTTATACTCCGCCTTCAGGGCGGAGCTTGAGGTCAATGGCCAACCAGGACCCGGGATCTGTCAGCCAATGACATTAGGGCTTCCAGTCCCACATGACCCCCAATACATACTACCACATTCACCCCTTGTCAAAAATGAACCCGGCGGGGTGATGCTTCGTATGGTGGTAAGGGTTTACAGGGCTGGTCCTGGGAGGATAAAACATTCACATGGCAATACAGTATTGGACAATTTTGTCCTGTTGCAACTATTTACAGAGGGTATAGGAAGAAAAGCAAAATGTTCTTGTGAACAGTCCATATTTGTGTTATATCGACGCCACGAGTCGGTCGGGCGGTCTGGTCGTCCGTGTCGATCGCCTCGGCCCCGGCGGTGGTGGTGGTGCTTGTACCAGTGTTGTCGCCTCCAGGAGCCATACGGTTTCAGCTGTCGGTGCAAAAGGGAGGGGGACCGATCCTCCTGGGAAGGGGTGGTCGCGGGGTGCGGCGGTGGCAGGAAGGGGGGGGTTGGGTTGATGGTGTCGGGGGGGTGTGCGTGTTGCCGGCGGGCGCCAGATCCCGCAGGGAGACCGTGTCCTGTCGGCCGTCGGGGTACTCCACGTAGGCGTACTGGGGGTTTGCGTGGAGGAGGTGAACCCTTTCGACCAACGGGTCCGCCTTATGTGCCCGCACATGCTTTCGGAGCAGGGTGGGTCCTGGGGCCGCCAGCCAGGTCGGCAGCGACGTTCCAGAGGAGGACCTCCTAGGGAAGACAAGGAGACGCTCGTGGGGCGTTTGATTAGTGCTCGTACATAATAACGACCGGATGGAATGGAGAGCGTCCGGGAGGACCTCCTGCCACCGTGAAACTGGGAGATCCCTGGACCGTAGGGCCAGTAGGACGGCCTTCCAGACCGTGCCGTTCTCCCTTTCTACTTGCCCGTTCCCCCGGGGGTTGTAGCTGGTCGTCCTGCTTGAGGCTATGCCCTTGCTGAGCAGGAACTGGCGCAGCTCGTCACTCATGAAAGAGGACCCCCTGTCGCTGTGGACGTATGCGGGGTAACCGAACAGTGTGAAGATGCTCTTCAGGGCTTTAATGACTGTGGCCGCGGTCATGTCAGAGCAGGGAATGGCAAAAGGGAAGCGGGAGTATTCGTCCACTACATTAAGAAAATATGCGTTGCGGTCGGTGGAGGGGAGGGGCCCTTTGAAATCGAGACTGAGGCGTTCAAAGGGGCGGGAAGCCTTAATCAGGTGCGCTCCATCTGGCCTGAAAAAATGCGGCTTGCATTCCGCGCAGATGTGGCAGTCCCTTGTGACTGTACGGACCTCCTCTAAAGAGTATGGGAGATTGCGGGACTTGATGAAGTGGTAAAACCGAGTGACCCCCGGGTGGCACAGGTCCTCGTGGAGGGTTTGGAGGCGGTCAATTTGTGCGTTGGCACATGTGCCGCGGGATAGGGCATCGGACGGCTCGTTCAGCTTTCCGGGACGGTACAAGATCTCATAGTTGAAGGTGGAGAGCTCGATCCTCCACCTTAAGATCTTGTCATTTTTAATTTTGCCCCGCTGTGCATTATCGAACATGAAAGCTACCGACCGTTGGTCAGTGAGGAGAGTGAATCTCCTGCCGGCCAGGTAATGCCTCCAATGTCGCACAGCTTCCACTATGGCTTGGGCTTCCTTTTCCACTGAGGAGTGGCGGATTTCTGAGGCGTGGAGGGTTCGGGAGAAAAAGGCCACGGGTCTGCCCGCTTGGTTAAGGGTGGCCACTAGAGCGACGTCGGAGGCGTCGCTCTCGACCTGGAAGGGGAGGGACTCGTCGATGGCGCGCATCGTGGCCTTTGCGATATCCGCTTTGATGCGGCTGAAGGCCTGGCAAGCCTCTGTCGACAGAGGGAAGGTCGTGGTCTGTATTAGGGGGCGGGCCTTGTCTGCGTACTGGGGGACCCACTGGGCGTAGTACGAAAAGAACCCCAAGCAGCGTTTCAGGGCTTTTGGGCAGTGCGGGAGGGGAAATTCCATGAGTGCGTGCATACGTTCGGGGTCGGGGCCTATTATCCCGTTGCGTACTATGTAGCCCAGAATGGCTAGCCGGTCGGTGCTAAAAACGCACTTGTCCTCGTTGTACGTGAGGTTCAAGGCTTTGGCGGTCTGGAGGAATTTCTGGAGGTTGGCGTCGTGGTCCTGCTGATCGTGGCCGCAGATGGTTACATTGTCGAGATACGGGAACGTGGCCCGCAACCCACGTTGATCAACCATTCGGTCCATCTCCCGTTGGAAGACCGAGACCCCGTTTGTGACGCCAAAAGGGACCCGTAGGAAATGGTATAATCGCCCGTCTGCCTCGAAGGCTGTGTACTTGCGGTCACTTGGGCGGATGGGGAGCTGATGGTAGGCGGACTTGAGGTCCACGGTGGAGAAGACTTTATATTGGGCAATCCAATTGACCATGTCGGATATGCGGGGGAGAGGGTACGCGTCTAGTTGTGTGTACCTGTTGGTGGTCTGGCTGTAGTCAATGACCATCCTTTGTTTCTCCCCTGTCTTCACTACTACCACCTGCGCTCTCCAGGGACTATTGCTGGCCTGGATTATGCCCTCCTTTAGTAGCCGCTGGACTTCGGACCGAATGAAGGTCCGGTCCTGGGCGCTGTACCGTCTGCTCCTAGTGGCGACGGGTTTGCAATCCGGGGTGAGGTTCGCAAACAAGGACGGGGGTTGCACTTTGAGGGTTGCGAGGCCGCAGATAGTGAGTGGGGGTATGGGGCCGCCGAATTTGAACGTAAGGCTCTGTAGATTACATTGGAAATCTAATCCCAGCAAGGTGGGGGCACAGAGTTGGGGAAGGACGTTAAGTTTGTAGTTTTTGAACTCCCTCCCCTGCACCGTAAGGGTAACTATGCAGAATCCCTGGATCTGTACGGAGTGGGATCCTGCAGCTAGGCAAATCTTTTGTGCGCTGGGATAGGTGGTCAAGGAACAGGGTCTTACCGTGTCGGGGTGTATAAAGCTTTCCGTGCTCCTGGAGTCGACTAGGCATGGCGTCTCGTGGCCGTTTATTAGGACCGTTGTCGTCGTCGTCTGGAGTGTCTGGGGCCGAGCCTGATCGAGCGTAATCGAAGCGAGCCGTGGTTGTAGTAGTGGAGTGGGGTCCGTTGTTGCCGTCCAAGATGGCGTCGGGGATGAACAAAATGGCCGCCCCCATACATCGCACGTGGCTGGGGGGTCACAAGATGGCGGCGGGGGTGGACAAAATGACCGCCCCCATGCGTCGTACAGGTCTGGGGCGGTCCAAGATGGCGGCGCCCCTCCTCCCCTCGTGGTGGTCGGGACCCAAAATGGCGGCATCTGCGGGTCGCACATGATGTGCTGGGGGGGCTGGGAGCGCTAGGACCGCGCGGAGCTCCCTCACCGCGAGCGCTAGGACCGCGAGCGCTAGGACCGCGCAGAGCTCCCTCACCGGGGACAGCGGTGGTCGGGGCCCAAGTCGGCGGCACCGGCGGGTCAGGCGTGGGGCCGCGAGCGCAAGGACCGCGCGGAGCTCCCTCACCGGGGACAGCGGTGGTCGGGGTCCAAGTAGGTGGCGCCGGCGGGTCAGGCGTGGGGCGCGGGACGGGGGTTAGGGTGGCGTTAGGGACGGGAAAAACTCCCTCCTCTCCGTGGAGAGTGTTGGCCGGGACCCAAAGCGGTAGCGCCGGCGGCGGGTCATACATGGGCTGCGGGGAGGGGGGTTGGGGAGCGTAGGCGGCGTGCAGGGCTCCCAGTTCTTCCGGGACCGCGGTGGTCGGGACCCAGAGCGGCTGCGCCTGCGGGTCGTACATGGCGTGCTGGGGGGGTTGGGGCGCATAGACTGCTTGCAGGGCTCCCTGTGCTCCCGGGACGGCGGCGACCTCGCGGGTCCGGCACACAACCGCATAATGGCCCTTTTTCCTGCAGCTTTTGCAGATGGCTGCGCGGGCCGGGCAGCGCTGTCGGGGGTGTTTCGCCTGGCCGCAGAAATAACAGCGGGCGCTCCCGGTGCGACTCGGCGTTTGGACCGCGCAAGCCTGTGGGGTGTCCGGGGGGGGGGTAGGGGGTTTGCCGCGACGGGTACGTACGGGGCCCAATGGCCTGCCGCGCGGTCGGGGCCGTAGGCGCGGGTATTACGCGTGGCCATGTCTAGGGAGGCTGCTAAGGCCCGTGCCTCTGAGAGTCCTAGCGACTCTGTTTGTAGAAGTCTTTGGCGGATTTGGGAGGATTGCATACCTGCCACAAAAGCGTCGCGCATTAACATGTCCGTGTGTTCGTTTGCGTTCACCGACGGGCAGCTGCAGGCTCATCCCAAAATCAGCAGCGCGGCATAGATTTCGTCCATCGATTCTCCGGGAGCTTGCCGTCTCGTCGCGAGCTGGTAGCGAGCGTAGATTTGGTTAACTGGGCGAACGTAGAGACTTCTGAGTGCTGCGAACGCCGTCTGGAAATCGTCGGTGTCTTCAATGAGGGTGAAAATCTCCGTGCTCACCCTCGAGTGCAGGACCTGCAGTTTTTGTTCGTCTGAGACTCGGCCGGTGGTCGTTCTGAGGTAAGCCTCGAAGCAAGTCTGCCAGTGTTTGAAGGCTGCTGCCGCGTTCACTGCGTGGGGGCTGATCCTCAGGCATTCTGGAATGATCCTGAGCTCCATAGTCCTTTTTAGGCACGCTTAATAAATTGTAGCGCACAAAGACTCCATGAGACGAATAGAGTGAAGTCGATGAGGCTTTATTAAGCGTGTCTGTTCCCCAGCAGCTCGATAGTAAACTGGCCTGCGGGGGAAGACTCCGGCTTCTTATACTCCGCCTTCAGGGCGGAGCTTGAGGTCAACGGCCAACCAGGACCCGGGATCTGTCAGCCAATGACATTAGGGCTTCCAGGCCCACATGACCCCCAATACATACTACCACACTCCCCACTTCGAACGCCACCCGTTTGTTAATCAAAATTGACACCCCCCTCGTTTTAGAATCCAATCCTGAATGGAATACCTGCCCTACCCACCCTTTCCTCAGCCTGGTCTGATCCACAACCTTCAGGTGTGTTTCCTGTAACAGAGCTACGACCACCTTTAAACTCTTCAAATGTGCGAGCCCTCTTGACCGGCCCTTTCTTTTTTAAAAAATATATTTATTCAAATTTTTCAACAGATTTTCAACAAACCCCCCCCCCCCCAACAAAAAGAAAAGAAACAGAAACAAGAACACGACAATCAAAAATTATACAAAAATTATACATTGGATTTCCCCCATATACAATAACCCCCCATATGACATTTAAAAGCACCAATAGGGAAGCCCCCCCCACCCACCCAAACACCCCCCCCAAAAGAAACCCCCCCGCTCCCTCCCCCCCCGCCCCTGGGCTGCTGCTGCTGTTGAACTCCTCCTAACGCTCCGCGAGATAGTCTGGAAACGGTTGCCACCGCCTGAGGAACCCCTGCACAGACCCTCGCAAGGCAAACTTTATCCTCTCCAGCTTGATGAACCCTGCCATGTCATTGATCCAAGCTTCCACACTAGGGGGCTTCGCATCTTTCCATAATAGCAAGATCCTCTGCCGGGCTACCAGGGACGCAAAGGCCAGGATACCGGCCTCTTTCACCTCCTGCACTCCCGGCTCATCCGTTACCCCAAATAATGCCAACCCCCAGCTCGGCTTGACCCGGGCTTTCACCACTTTGGACATAGTCCTCGCAAAACCCCTCCAAAATCCATCCAGTGCTGGGCACGACCAGAACATATGGACGTGATTTGCCGGGCTTCCCGAGCACCTCCCACACCTGTCCTCCATCCCAAAGAACCTACTCAACCTCACCCCTGTCATATGCGCTCTGTGAGTAACTTTGAACTGTATTAGGCTGAGCGTGGCGCAAGAGGAGGAAGAATTAACCCTAATCAGGGCATCAGCCCACAGACCCTCCTCTATCTCCTCCCCAAGCTCCTCCTCCCACTTGCCCTTTAACTCCTCCACTGAGTCCTCCTCCTTTTCCTTCAGCTCCTGGTAAATCGACGAAACTTTGCCTTCTCCAACCCATATACCCGAAATCACCCCGTCCTGAATCCCCTGTGCCGGGAGCAGCGGGAATTCCCTCACCTGCCGCCTCACTAACGCCCTCACTTGCATGTACCTGAAAGCGTTTCCCGGGGGCAACCCAAACTTCTCCAGCGCCCCTAGGCTCGCAAACGTCCCATCGATGAACAGGTCCCCCATTCTTCTAATCCCTGCCCGATGCCAGCTCCGAAACCCCCCATCCATCCTTCCCGGGACGAACCGATGATTCTCCCGAATCGGGGACCAAACCGAGGCTCCCACTTCGCACCTGTGCCACCTCCACTGCCCCCAGATCTTCAACGTCGCCGCCACCACCGGACTCGTGGTGTACCTTGTCGGCGAGAGCGGCAGCGGTGCCGTAGCCAGCGCCCTCAGGCTCGTGCCCACACAGGACGCCATTTCAAACCTCTTCCACGCCGCCCCCTCTGCCTCCATTACCCACTTACGGATCATCGCCACATTGGCTGCCCAATAATAGCCGCACAAATTCGGCAGCGCCAGCCCCCCCCTGTCCCTGCTACGCTCCAGAAACACTCTCTTCACCCTCGGGGTCTTATTCGCCCACACAAAACCCATGATGCTCCTACTTACCCGTTTGAAAAAGGCCTCGGGGATCAAAATGGGAAGGCACTGGAACACAAAGAGAAACCTCGGGAGAACTGTCATTTTGACCGACTGCACCCTACCCGCTAGTGAGAGTGGCAGCATATCCCATCTTTTAAAATCCTCCTCCATCTGCTCCACCAATCGCGTCAAATTGAGCTTGTGCAGGGCCCCCCAACTCCTAGCTACTTGGATCCCTAGGTACCGAAAGCTCCTTTCCGCCCTCTTCAGCGGTAGCTCATCTATCCCCCTTCCCTGGTCCCCTGAATGCACCACAAAGAGCTCACTCTTCCTTACGTTGAGTTTATACCCCGAAAAGTCCCCAAACTCCCTTAGGATCCGCATGACCTCCGCCATCCACTCCACTGGATCTGCTACATACAGCAAAGGGTCGTCAGCGTACAACAACACCCGATGTTCCTCTCCCCCCCCGGACCAGTCCCCTCCATTTCCTGGACTCCCTTAGTGCCATGGCCAGAGGCTCAATTGCCAATGCAAACAACAAGGGGGACAGGAGGCACCCCTGCCTCGTCCCCCGGTACAGCCTGTGGTGTTGGGTGCTCTGGTGCACAGATGAGCCAACACAGTTGTATGTGGTACAACTCTATTTTATTTTAACTCTTATAATACAGTTCGTTCTGGATACTCTGCACGTGCTGTCTCCCTGAGTGTGTTTGGCAACAGATCTGTCCTGGTCCTCCTCTGCAGCTAATAATGACCACCGGGGGTCGTGTCTGTGCTTTTATATCTTTCTGTCATTGGTTGTGGTGTGTGTTCTGATTTGTCTGTTGGTGTGTCTATCATGATGTGTGTGTTTGAATATCATGACATCCCCCCTTTTTACAAAGATATGTGCCTACGTGGTTATAAATATAATTGTGTCGTGAGTGTTGTGTACAGCGTGTGTATATGACGTAACTATTTACATGGGGCGATGTCGGGTGCGTCACACTAACAAGGTTGTACCATAACAAAACTTGGATGCGAGAGAAAAAAAACTTGAACATTGGTCTGGTCAGACGATATCTGGAACAATAAACAACAACAGGTTATAATACAGAAGTGTTTGACTTTTTGAACGTATGAACAGCGTTATAAGTCCAGTCTAATGGGTGACCGCCTCAAGAATGGGCTGGTCCTCAAGCCGGTTCAGCTGTGGAGATTTGGGGTCACACTGGTTCACCTTGGACTGTTGGAGGTGATGCTGTTGCCGAAGTCTCTACTTTACCATTTGTTGTACTTCGTGCAGTGCTTGGTTTTTTCATTCGTGCAAATATAACATTCAACATCTTTGTTAGTGGTGCCTTGGCTGTGGTTTGGTTCTGGTGGCGATGGAAGGGGCATGATCCGTGGCATCTCCACGAAGTCATCCTTGGGAACCAGTGGAGGATCCGGCGTGTGCGTACGGTTCAGTTGCGAGCGTGGAAGGCGGCGCAAAGCTCGCTGATTGCGCCTACGCACCAATCCATCCGCCCTGCATGCCAGGAACAAGGTGGAGTCTTTTTCTTTTTATGTTTGTGGTGGACGGCATCTTGTAGCCGATGGGTCGTTGCCATCGAAGTAGCACCATCACTAATATCATGCAAGGCGATGACTGTGCCAGATGTGGAAGTTGGCCGAGACCGTGCACGCTAGTTCCGGCCACCTGCTGTGCCGGAAGGGTGACTCCGCAGAGAAACGTCGAAGCATGTCGCCTTGGAGAGAGAATTGTTGCTCGCATCAACGTCTGGCGATGGCGCGAATTGGTGTGTCCATCTTGGACCGCCGGTGCTGGTTGCCACTGCCGACCCAGTGGGACTGCCACGCGATCCATTCCCTGTCGCCGTGGCATCCGCCGTCACCCTGAGCGTGCCATCACCGAGGCCGCGACACTGCCCGTCCGGAGCAAGGTCTGGCGTGCGCAAATCAGAGTCGGCGCTTGGCTGCTCCCCATCTGGAGTCCGGTCTGCCTTCCGTCGATGCCCCCCGTCCGGAGTCCCAACAGGTTCACTGGAGGCAGCCGAGATTCCCTGAAGCTGCACTTCTGGAGTCGGAACATGCAGGAATGCACCAACCAGTGGAGAGGGTCGAGCCATCGAGGGTGGAAGCGGTGCGCTGCCACCGCAGTCGTCAGTGGTCCCACCGTGATCGTCGAGTGCCTCGGTACGCACTAGGCGAGGTCTGTCACCTTGCACCTTTTGCATGGGAAGTGGGATGCTGTCGTCACTCGTCTCACATCCCGTGGATAGATCCTCATTAGCAGCTTGCTGTTCCCTAGGGTTGGGTAAATTGTCAGAGTTTTCATCTGGTGGTGCACACCATGTCGGTGGACTGTCATTGTCTTGCCGTTGTCCTTCATTTGGGCTTTTCTTCTTTGGAATTTTAAATCTTCCCCCAGACATTGCAGAACCTTGTTTATTACCCCCAAATTCTCCCATACGTATGGTCTCGAATATAGGATCCAATGTTTCTATCGACATTGTACTATTTTCCAAAGAACATTCCGTTTCACTTTTCTTCTCAGGTACCTCATATGTATCTTTGTCTAATGTACATGCCTTCATGGTCTCTGGGTCTGATTTTGCTGGGACTGGCATGGTCACAGTCTCTCTTTTACTGTTCTCAATTGCCCACATTATACTCCCCATACATAACTGCTTAATCACTGGGGTTAGTGTGGTACAATGGATAATCGGGTCGACCTTATCTGCATCTTCACCATTAGTGGAAAGCACACTTGGTTCACTTGAAACTGCTGTGGGTTTTAAATTCGTTATCTGGCTACTCGATGTCGGTGTCCTCAGGATTCTTGCTCCAATGTTCTGCTCATTTATCAGTGGAGTGTGTATAGGTTCAATGCAATTAATGTTCCCCTCAAGGTTTGAAGAGTCATTACTGACTAACTGCTGGTCTCCGAAGTTGGGATTTTGCGGCGTTGTGTTGAAGGGAGACATTTGTCCCTGCTGTAGATATGATTCGGGTTGTGTTATTTCCATTACCTGAGGATCAATGTCTTGTCCATTTTTTCGATCCGTACTAAAACACTGGCAATTCTCAGTCTGCTCCTTGCAAGTTAAACATTCAATTAATTTCGTTAGCAAATCCTCAGCATCCTTCTGTGGCCGTGCAGCATTATTAATCTCTGTTCGGCTATAATGATCCTGAAGGTCAGCGCATAAACCTTTTTTCTTCGGGCTTGGACGAGGCGATTCCTTTGGCTTGTCTTCAGTTGGGCTTGAACAGTCTTCAGCGCTGTGCCCTTCATTGTAGCATGAGAGACCATCATGGTCATGCTGCTGTGTAGTGGAGCATGGTAGACTTGCATCGTCTGCCGCTGGTTGGTCAGGAGAGGTTGCTAGACCCTCATGGTCTTGTTCCTGCAAGGACTGCACATTGGAGTCTTGCGTTGCTTCTATCGTGGAGGCTGTCCACGAGCTCTCTGTGGAGGCTTGTGACACTGGAGTCACTTCTTGTTCGTGCAAGGACTGCGCTCTGGAGTCTTGCGTTGCTTCTATCGTGGAGGCTGTCCATGAGCTCTCTGTGGAGGCTTGTGACACTGGAGTCACTTCTTGTTCGTGCAAGGACTGCGCTCTGGAGTCTTGCGTTGCTTCTATCGTGGAGGCTGTCCACGAGCTCTCTGTGGAGGCTTGTGACACTGGAGTCACTTCTTGTTCGTGCAAGGACTGCGCTCTGGAGTCTTGCGTTGCTTCTATCGTGGAGGCTGTCCACGAGCTCTCTGTGGAGGCTTGTGACACTGGAGTCACTTCTTGTCCGTGCAAGGACTGCGCTCTGGAGTCTTGCATTTCTGCAATTGTGGAGTCTGTCCACGAGCTTGCTGTGGAGGCTTGTGACACTGGAGTCACTTCTGGTTCATGCGAGGACTGCGCTCTGGAGTCTTGCATTTCTGCAATTGTGGAGTCTGTCCACGAGCTTGCTGTGGAAGCTTGTGACACTGGAGTCACTTCTGGTTCATGCGAGGACTGCACTCTGGAGTCTTGCATGTCTTCTTTCATAGAGTCGGGAACGTTGAGCGGGACGTGGACCACGCTCTGTGTGGCAGCAGGGCGCTCTCCGTGTGCTTGCACCGCTCCCTGTCTGTTAATGTCAGGCTGCAGCATCATCCGGTACTGATAAGTTGGAACGTCATATCTGCTGGATTGAAGATCCTCAAATCCGAAAAATGAATCCGCATCTGCGTCGGATTCAATGTGGGGGCCGCCAATGTGCAACACGAAAGGTTCGTCCGAGTCATAGTCGTATAGGACCACGGAGCTATCATTGGGCTCGCGAGGTCCGGAAACACTGTAAAGATCGTCATCGAAGTATTCGAGGTCGGAATCATCGGCTTGTGCGTAGGTAACTGCTTGTCGGAGGGTTCTTCGGAGGTCACATTCATCTCCTGGGTCAATTTGCGGCAATGTGCTGTCATTCCAGGTGAGGGAAGGTTGTTTTACAGCTTTAACAGATTTTTGTTTTTTTGATTTGGGACGTTTCCCTTTTAAATTGGATTTGGGACATTTCCCCTTTAAATTGGTGCAGTCTGGGGCCTCTGATATCCTGACGCTCGGTATGTAGCACGTAGGAAGCGACTGCGCATGCTCAAATCGCCGTTCCTTTACCGATGGCCGTTTTCTGGACTGCGCATGCGCAGCATCTCGCGCATGCGCAAACGAAACTTCCGGTTCTGCGCACTGCTCGCGCAACTGTGCTAGCGTGATACCTTTAGCAAGATGGCCGCCGACCTCGACCCATCCCTCTCTCAGGCCCGGGATTTCGGCCTCTGGGAATTCGGGCTCAGGGATCCCAGCCACGAGGTGAGTACTGCAGCTTTTCTTACCTTTATTTGCCGATTGGATTGCGTTTTCTTCACAGTACTTGGAGAATTTGTCCAGGACTGCCTGGTAATCGTACCTTTGCTGCCTCCTGAAGAACCTGAACCTTGTGAATATTTCTCTTGCCCTTGCACCGGCGATGGTGAGGAGAAATTCAATTTTTTCGCTATCATCCAGGTCTTGGAGTTCAGCTGCCACCAGGAACAATTCGAACCATTGCCGGAATCGCCGCCAGTTTTCGCGGAGATCGCCGTAGCACTGGAGCGGCTGCGGAACCGGGAGCTCTATCATTTTGCCTGGGCACTGCTGGTTGTCTGTGTACACTGAGGTATGCCGGCAGGTATCGATCCACTCCTGTACCATGTGGTGTTGGGTGCTCTGGTGCACAGATGAGCCAACACAGTTGTATGTGGTACAACTCTATTTTATTTTAACTCTTATAATACAGTTCGTTCTGGATACTCTGCACGTGCTGTCTCCCTGAGTGAGTTTGGCAACAGATCTGTCCTGGTCCTCCTCTGCAGCTAATACTGACCACCGGGGGTCGTGTCTGTGCTTTTATATCTTTCTGTCATTGGTTGTGGTGTTGTGTGTTCTGATTTGTCTGTTGGTGTGTCTATCATGATGTGTGTGTTTGAATATCATGACACAGCCGAAAGTACTCCGACCTCTGCCGATTTGTAGCCACACTCGCCACCGGGGCTCTATATCGCAGCCTGACCCAGCTGATGAACCCCTCCCCGTACCCAAACCTCCGCAACACTTCCCAAAGATACTCCCACTCCACCCGGTCGAAGGCCTTCTCTGCGTCCATAGCTGCCACTACCTCCGCTTCCCCCTCCACCGAGGGCATCATAATCACATTGAGGAGCCTCCGCACATTTGTATTTAATTGCCTACCCTTCACAAATCCCGTCTGGTCCTCATGAATCACCCCCGGGACACAGTCCTCAATTCTCGTAGCCAGCACCTTTGCCAGCAACTTAGCATCAAAATTGAGGAGCGAGATCGGTCTATACAACTCACATTGCAGTGGATCCTTGTCCCGCTTCAGGATCAAAGAGATCAGCGCCCTAGACATTGTTGTGGGCAAGGTCCCCTCCTCCCTCGCCTTATTGAAAGTCCTCACTAGCAACGGGCCCAACAGGTCCACGTATTTCCTGTAGAATTCAACCGGGAACCCATCCGGCCCCGGGGCCTTCCCCGCCTGCATGCTCCCCAATCCTTTAACCATCTCCTCCAGCCCAATCGGCGCCCCCAAACCAGCCACCTCCTCCTCCTCCACCCTCGGGAACCTCAGCTGATCTAGGAATCGTCGCATCCCCTCCTCCCCCGCTGGGGGCTCAGACCTGTACAGATCCCCATAGAAGTCCCTAAATACCTTGTTTATTCTCACCGCACTCCGCACCGTCTTCCCCCCTCTATCCTTAACTCCACCTATCTCCCTCACTGCCTCCCTCTTACGAAGCTGATGTGCCAGCATCCGACTCGCCTTCTCCCCATACTCATACATCGCCCCCTGCGCTTTCCTCCACTGTGCCTCTGCTTTCCCTGTGGTCAACAGGTCGAACTCCGTCTGGAGGTTCCGTCACTCCCTAAGTAGCCCCTCCTCGGGGGCCTCTGCATAACTCCTGTCCACCCTTCAAATCTCCCCCACCAACCTCTCCCTCTCCCTCCCCTCTCTCTTCTCCCTGTGGGCCCGAATGGAGATTAGCTCTCCCCTGACCACCGCCTTTAGCGCCTCCCAGACTACCCCCACCTGCACCTCCCCGTTGTCGTTGGCCTCCAAATATCTTTCAATGCACCCCGCACCCGCCCGCACACCTCCTCATCCGCCAACAGTCCCACATCAAGGTGCCACAGCGGGCGCTGGTCCCTCTCCTCCCCCAACTCCAGCTCCACCCAATGCGGGGTGTGGTCCGAGATGGCTATGGCCGAACATTCCGTTCCCTCCACTTTCGGGATTAGCGCCCTACTCAAAATGAAAAAATCTATCCGGGAGTTGGCTCGATGGACGTGGGAAAAGAAGGAAAATTCCCTGGCCAGCGGCCTGACAAACCTCCATGGATCCACTCCCCCCACCTGGTCCATAAACCCCCTGTGCACCTTGGCCGGAGCCGGCCTCTTACCCGTCCTGGACCTAGAGCGGTCCAGTGCTGGGTCCAGCACCGTGTTGAAATCCCCCCCCCCATTATCAAGCTTCCTATCTCCAGATCCGGAATCCGACCCAGCATGCGTTTCATAAATCCGGCATCATCCCAATTTGGGGCATATACGTTCACCAGTACCACCCGTACCCCCTGCAACCTACCGCTCACCATCACATATTGACCTCCATTATCCACTACAATATTCAGTGCCTCAAATGACACCCGCTTCCCCACCAGTATTGCAACCCCTCTGTTCTTAGCATCCAGCCCTGAATGGAAGACCTGCCCTACCCATCCCTTTCTCAGCCTAACCTGATCTGCCACCTTCAAATGTGTCTCCTGGAGCATAACCACGTCTGCGTTCAGTCCCTTTAAGTGCGCGAACACCCGGGCCCTCTTGACCGGCCCCTCACATTCCAAGTTATCAGCCGGATTGGGGTGGCTACTCGCCCCACCCCCCTGCCGACTAGCCATCTCCTTTTCTAGGCCAGCCACGTGTCCGCGCCTCCCGCACCCTCCAGTCCCCCAGGTGGCGGACCCCGCCCCGACTACCTCTCCTACTTCCAGCTCCCCTTTGGCCAATGCAGCAGCAACCCTGTTCCCCCCCTCCCCCCTCCCCTCACTAGATCCACATCTAGCCATTTTGCTCCCCCCACGACACTCCCGTAAGTCAGCTGACTCCAGCCCCTCCCGCCATTCCATCGACCCCCCCAGTGTGAGAATCCCCCCACCCCTTGGCAATCAGTGTGTGCTCCTCTCTAGCACCGCCCTTCCCCCCCCCCCCCCCCCGGCCGCACCCCCATCCTTCCCCAGCGCAGGAAAAAGCCCGCGCTTTCCTGAGCTGGCCCCTCCCCCTTCTGGCGCAGCTCCTTTTTGCGGCCTTACCCCAACTCCCCATCCCCGGGCCTCCACCCCCCCTCTTCCTCCGTGGGGCCCTGCCCCTCCAACACCGACGCCCACACTCTCCCACAGCCCCCACATCAAATCCATTCACCCATTCCCACCCAGCACTCAAACCAAAAGAACATTCCCCAAACGTAATAAACACAGTAAACATCCCCCCACGACAAACCCTCAATTTGAGTCCAACTTTTCAGTCTGTATAAAGTTCCATGCCTCATCAGGCGTTTCAAAATAGTGGTGTCGATCTTGGAACATGACCCACAATCTCGCTGGCTGCAGCATCCCGAACTTCACCCCCTTCCGATGGAGCACCGCCTTAGCCCGATTGAAACCAGCTCTCTTCCTAGCCACCTCCGCACTCCAGTCCTGGTAAATTCGGATCTCTGTGTTCTCCCACCTGCTGCTCCGCTCTTTTTTGGCCCATCTCAGGACTCACTCTCTGTCCATAAAGCGGTGGAACCGCACCACTACAGCCCTTGGCGGCTCGTTGGCTTTGGGTCTCCTTGCCAGGACCCGATGAGCCCCATCTAGCTCCAGGGGCCTCGGGAAAGCTCCAGCGCCCATCAGCGAATTGAGCATCGTGCTCATATATGCCCCGGCATCGGGAGACCTTCAGGGAGACCCAGAATCCTAAGATTCTTCCTCCTCGACCTATTCTCCAGGTCCTCAAATTTTTCCGCCCACCTCTTGTGCAGCGCCTCATGCACCTCCACCTTCACCGCCAGGCCTAAGATCTCATCCTCGTTCTCCGAGGCTTTTTGCCGCACCTCCCGGATCGCCGCCCCTTGGGCCTTCTGGGTCTCCACAAGCTTCTCAATCGCCACCTTCATTGGCGCCAGCATTTCTGTCTTCAGCTCCTCAAAGCAGCGTTTAAGAAACTCCTGCTGCTCCTGCGCCCACTGCGCCCACGCTGCTTGGTCTCCACCCGCCGCCATCTTGCTTTTCCTCCCTCGCACTTTTCGCTGCCCCAAGATCACTTTTTTCATCGCTCCACTCCTGGTCCAATCCATATACTGTCGGGGGGACCTTGCTGTCACCTTCCCACACTGGAGGCCGTCAAACAATTGCCGTTGGGGCCCCTCTGGAGAGCCCAAAAGTCCATTCCCGGCGGGAGCTGCCGAACGTGCGACCTACCTAGGCATAGCCGCAACCGGTAGTCACCTTGACCGGCCCTTTCAACCCTCCCACATTCCATGTGATCAGGGTCAGGGGGGCACCCACCCCCCACTCTCAGTGCTGATCAACCCTAACCCCTCCTGGGCTACGCCAGCCTCCAGCCCGCATCCCGCACCTCCTCGGCGCCCAGCATCATCGACCATCCCCATACCAAGCTCCAGAAAGCCCTCCGCTGTCAGCGGTCGAGGCAAACTGTGCCTCGTGCTCCCCCACCGTCTCCTCCACCTTCTGGATCGCCTGACTCTGGGCCTTCAGCCTCGCTTCCAGGCGGTCAATCCCCTCCAAATTCTCCTTCCTCTGCTGGGTGAACTTCTCATAAAGGAAGCCCACTAGCTGCTCCGCCGACCATTGGGAGGGCAGGGCCGATCCCTGACCCACCACCATCTTCACCTGTGTCGCAGGCACAGCTCCAGCTATCTCCAACTGTTCCTTTCTCTTTTGACCACTTCTGGTACACAAATCCATCCACCGTGGGACACTCCCTCCTTACACCCCTCCTGCACCTTTTTTGTTCAACACATCCCCCCGTTACCTGGGGAAAAGGTCCAAAAGTTCGACCACGAGCGGGAGCCACCAAATGTGCGACCACCCACACCATGGCCGCCATCATAAGTTGCATCAGGGGGAGTTGACGAGGGGGCAAACCCCTCCACCTTTTACTTTGCCCGATGACGCCGCTTGGTCAATCCGGTGAATTGAGAAACTGTCAGGTTGTATGGCACGGTCCGGTGATGCAGAGGTGAGCCATGTCTCCGTGAAACAGAGCACACAGCAGTCTCTCACTTCTGGTGTTAAGCTCGTCCAGCTTGTTTTCGATCGCAAGGAGTATGCTGGGGAGAGGAGACATGATACCACAAAATGTGGTTAGTTTGCACTTGCTAGAAGTGCCATTCATTCATACACAGGCACCAATTCTCTGCAAACAAAAGGAACGTGTCCAAGCCTTGAAATTGTTTCAAATTACCCGGGATTAGGGTAGCCTATCGTTCCTCGTTTTTTCCATGGCAGCGCCTCAGCCAATCAGATTGGACTTGCCAACTGGACAGCAGTGTTTTGTCTTATGGCATAAATAGTGTTAAAAGAGATGGCTAGGGAAATTGTAAACGCACTAGTGATAATTTATCAAAATTCACGAGACTCTGGGGTGGTCCCAGAGGATTGGAAAGTAGCAAACGTGACACCACTGTTTAAAAAAGGAGGTCGGCAGAAAGCAGGTAATTATAGGCCGGTAAGCTTAACTTCGGTTGTAGGGAAAATGCTGGAATCTATCATTAAGGAGGAAATAGCGGGGCACCTGGAGGAAAATTGTCCCATTGGGTAGACGCAGCATGGGTTCACAAAGGGTAGGTCGTGTCTGACTAATTTGGTAGAATTTTTTGAGGACGTTACCAGTGCAGTAGATAACGGGGAGCCAATGGATGTGGTATATCTGGATTTCCAGAAAGCTTTTGACAAGGTGCCACCAAAAGGTTGCTGCATAAACTAAAGATGCATGGCATTGAGGGTAAAGTGGTAGCATGGGTAGAGGATTGGTTAACTAACAGAAAGCAGAGAGTGGGGATAAATGGGTGTTTCTCTGGTTGGCAACCTGTAACTAGTGGGGTCCCCCAAGGATCAGTGTTGGGCCCGCAGTTGTTCACAATTTACATAGACGATTTGGAGTTGGGGACCAAGTGCAATGTGTCAAAGTTTGCAGACGACTCTAAGATGAGTGGTAAAGCAAAAAGTGCAGAGGATACCGGAAGTCTGCAGAAGGATTTGAATAGGTTAGGTGAATGGGCTAGGGTCTGGCAGATGGAATTCAATGTTGCCAAGTGTGAGGCTATCCATTTTGGGAGGAATAACAGCAGAATGGATTATTATTTAAACGGTAAGATGTTAAAACATGCTGCTGTGCAGAGAGACCTGGGTGTGCTGGTGCACGACTTGCAAAAAGTTGGTGTGCAGGTGCAACAGGTGATTAAGAAGGCTAATCGAGTTTTGTCTTTCGTTGCTAGAGGAATGGAGTTCAAGACTAGGGAGGTTATGCTGCAATTGTATAGGGTGTTGGTGAGGCCGCATCTGGAGTATTGTGTTCAGTTTTGGTCTCCTTACTTGAGAAAGGACGTACTGGCACTGGAGGGAGTGCAGAGGAGATTCACTAGGTTGATCCCAGAGTTGAGGGGATTAGATTATGACGAGAGGTTGAGTAGGCTGGGACTGTACTCATTGGAGTTTAGAAGGATGCGGGGGGATCTTATTGAAACATATAAAATTATGAAGGGAATAGATAGGATAGATGCGGGCAGGTTGTTTCCACTGGTCGGAGAAAGCAGAACTAGGGGGCATAACCTCAAAATAAGGGGAAGTAGATTTAGGACGGAGTGTAGGAGGAACTTCTTCACCCAAAGGGTTGTGAATCTCTGGAATTCCTTGCCCAGTGAAGCAGTTGAGGCTCCTTTAAACGTTTTTAAGAAAAAGATAGATACCTTTCTAATGAATAAAGGGATTCGGGGATATGGTGTACGGGCCGGAGAGTGGAGCTGAGTCCACAAAGATCAGCCATGATCTCATTAAATGGCGGAGCAGGCTCGAGGGGCCAGATGGCCTACTCCTGTTCCTAGTTCTTATGTTCTTATGATAGACAGAGTCAGAGATGTTTACAGAATGGAAACAGGCTCTTCGGCCCAGCTTGTCCATGCCGCCCAGTTTCTATCACTAAGCTAGTCCCACTTGCCCGTATTTGGCCCAGATCGCTCTATACCCACCCTGCCCATGTAATTGTCTAACTGGTTTTTAAAGTACAAAATTATGGTTTTGATGGTTTGATGGTACTGGCA
This sequence comes from Scyliorhinus torazame, assembly GCF_047496885.1. Classification (NCBI taxonomy): domain Eukaryota; kingdom Metazoa; phylum Chordata; class Chondrichthyes; order Carcharhiniformes; family Scyliorhinidae; genus Scyliorhinus; species Scyliorhinus torazame. Next base: position 187,602,788 of record NC_092720.1, on the reverse strand, counting down.
AACCTCTCTTCCAGCTACAGATCCCTCACCTTAACTAACCCCACTTTTCTCCACAACCTATACATACCATCTATCCCTCCTTGCTCAAAACCATGGTTTTCGCACAGCGCCGCCAGCACTGACATCCCTTCTATCCTGAAATACTTCATCAGCTGGTTCCAGACCTTAACTGTGGACTGCACCACCGGGCTGTCCGTGTATTTCCTTGGCACCATTTGCAGTGCCGCCATCACCATCGCCCTCAAGCTGGACCTCCTACAGAATTCTTCCTCCATCCTAACCCATTCTGCCCCCTCTCCTTCCCACCACTGCCTCACCTTTTCCACGTTCGTCGCCCAGTAATAATGTAGCAGGTTCGGCAATGCCAACCCTCCCTTCTGCCTCTGTCTCTTTAACAGAATCCTCTCAACCCTTGGCACCTTCCCTGCCCATACAAAGTCTGAGATAATCATATCCAGTTTTCGAAAGAAGGCCTTTGGCACAAAGATAGGAAGTGTCTGGAATATGAACAGGAACCTCGGCTGAACGTTCATCTTCACCACTTGGACCCTCCCTGCCAGAGTCAGGTACAATGTGTCCCACCTCTTCAGATCCTCCCTAACTTCCTCCACCAGCTTTGTTAGATTCCATTTATGGAGCATCGCCCATTCCCTCACCACATGAATCCCAGGTATCTAAAGCCTATTACTGGCCACCTTGAATGGCAATGCTCCTTCATTGCCTCCCCGACCTAACTTATATTAGCGAGAGGCAGCATGGTTTTGTGAAGGGGAGGTCGTATCTCACTAACTTGATAAGAGTTTTTCGAAGAGGTCACAAAGATGATTGATGCAGGTAGGGCAGTGGATGTTGTCTATATGGACTTCAGTAAGGCCTTTGACAAGGTCCCTCATGGTAGACTGGTACAAAAGGTGAAGACACACGGGATCAGGGGTGAGCTGGCAAGGGGGGATACAGAACTGACTAGGTCATAGAAGGCAGAGAGTAGCAATGGAAGGGTGCTTTTCTAATTGGAGGACTGTGACTAGTGGGTTCCGCAGGGATTAGTGCTGGGACCTTTGCTGTTCACAGTATATATAAATGATGTGGAGGAAATTGTAACTGGTCTGATTGGTGAGTTTGCAGACGACACTAAGGTTGGTGGAATTGCGGATAGCAATGAGGACTGTCAGAGGATACAGCAGGATTTAGATTGTTTAGAGACTTGGGCGGAGAGATGGCAGATGGAGTTTAATCCGGACAAATATGAGGTAATGCATATTGGAAGGTCTAATGCAGGTAGGGAATATACAGTGAATGGTAGAACCCTCAAGAGTATTGAAAGTCAGAGGGATCTAGGTGTACAGGTCCACAGGTCACTGAAAGGGGCAACACAGGTGGAGAAGGTAGTCAAGAAGGCATACGGCATGCTTGCCCTCATTGGCCGGGGCATTGAGTATAAGCCATGGCAAGTCATGTTGCAGCTGTATAGAACCTTAGTTAGGCCACACTGGGAGTATAGTGTTCAATTCTGGTCGCCACACTACCAGAAGGATGTGGAGGCTTTAGAGAGGGTGCAGAAGAGATTTACCAGAATGTTGCCTGGTATGGAGGGCATTAGCTATGAGGAGCGGTTGAATAAACTCGGTTTGTTCTCACTGAAATGACGGAGGTTAATGGGCGACCTGATAGAGGTCTACAAAATTATGAGGGGCACAGACAGAGTGGATAGTCAGAGGATTTTCCCCAGGGTAGAGGGGTCAATTACTAGGGGCCATAGGTTTAAGGTGCGAGGGGCAAGGTTTAGAGTAGATGTACGAGGCAAGGTTTTTTACACAGAGGGTAGTGGTTGCCTGGAACACGCTACCGGAGGAGGTGGTGGAAGCAGGGATGATAGTGACATTTAAGGGGCATCTTGACAAATACATGAATAGGATGGGAATAGAGGGATACGGACCAAGGAAGTGTAGACGATTGTAGTTTAGTCGGGCAGCATGGTCCGCACGGGCTTGGAGGGCCGAAGGGCCTGTTCCTGTGCTGTACTTTTCTTTGTTCTTTGTTTGTTCTATATCCTGAGGATGCTCCAAACTTCCCCAACAGGCCGATGATCCTCTCCATGCTCTCCAGCGGATCCAAAACATACAATAGTAGGTTGTCCACATGTAGCGAAACCAGTGCTCCCTTTGTCCCCTTGCAATCCCTTACCACTCTGTCGACCCCCTAAGGCTATTGCCAGAGGCTCTATCGAGCGCAAACAACAGCGGCGACAGAGGGCACCCCTGCCTTGTTCCCCGGTGCAGTTCAAGGTTTTGTGAGCCCATGACATTAGTCCACATACCCGCCTTTGTTGCCACATATAACAGGCGCACCCATGCCACAAGCTTCGGTCCAAACCCGAACCATCCCAGGAACTCAAACAGGTACTGGCACTCCGCCCCATCCAATCCCTTCTCCGTGTGACACCACTACGCCAGGTACCTGAGTTCTCGATGGGATCATGACCACACTTAACAATTAGTATTACTAGAAAGCTGCCTGCCCTTTACGAAACTTGTCTGGTCCTCCGTAACCACGCCCGGGACATATTCTTCCAACGATCAACGTAGCCAGCACTTTCACATCTCTATTTAACAGTGATATGAGCTGATAAGACCCACATTCCAAAGGGACTTTCCCCTTCTTTGGTATGAATGCGATCGTTACTTGCGTCATTGTCTCCGTCAGCACTTCCTTCTCCAACGCTTCATTTTTCTTTTTTTTTGAATAAACATTTTATTGAAGTATTTTTGGTATAGAAACAACAACAAAATAGACAAGATACATGAAACCATAAACATAGTGCTAAAACCGTTTACCTTTCATACAGGTCCCACTCTTATTGACCCCCTACTCTAACTTAAGCTACTCCCCCCCTATCTGCTGACGATTAATTGTCCGCAAGGAAGTCGCCGAACGGTTGCCACCTCCGGGCGAACCCTAACAGTGACCCTCTCAAGGCGAACTTAATTTTCTCCAAACAGAGAAAGCTAGCCATGTCCGATAGCCAGGTCTCCGACTTCGGGGGCTTTGGGTCCCTCCATGCCAATAGTATCCGTCTCCAGGCTACCAGGGAAGCAAAGGCCAGAACATCTGCCTCTTTCTCCTCCTGGATTCCCGGATCTTCCGACACCCCGAAAATCGGCACCTCCGGATTCAGCGCCATCCTTGTTTTTAAAAGCTTGGACATGACATGCGCAAATCCCTGCCAGAATCCCCGAAGCTATGGACATGTCCAAAACATGTGGACATGGTTCCTCCCGCACATTTTGTGCACCTGTCCTCCACCCCAAAGAACCTGCTCATCCGGGCCACTGTCATGTGAGCCCGGTGCACAACCTTAAATTGTGTCAGGCTGACTCATGTATCATGTTGTGGACGCATTGACTCTACTCAACGCGTCTGCCCATAGACCGTCCTTTATCTCACCTCCCAGCTCCTCCTCCCACTTACGCTTCAGCTCCTCGGTCTGCATCTCCTCCGACCCCATAAGCTGCTTCTAGATGTCCGATACGCTCCCCTCCCCTACCCACCCTCTGGAAATTACCCTGTCCTGAATCCCCCTCAGCGGTAGGAGCGGGAGTGTTGCCAAATGTTTACTAAGGAAGTCCCGCACCTACAAGTATCTGAATTTGTTTCCCCTCGCCAGCCCAAACTTTTCCTCCAGTGCCCTCATACTTGGAAAGCTCCCCTCTATGAACACGTCCCCCATCCTCTCAATCCCTGCTCTCCGCCATAGTCGGAACCCCCCATCCATACTCCCCGGGGCAAACCGGTGGTTATCACAAATTGGGGCCCAGACCGATGCTCCCACTGCTCCCACATGCCGCCTCCACTGGCCCCAAACTCTCAGGGCCGCCACCAGGTGTACCGCGCCTGCAGGAGTGGCAGAGGCGCAGTCACCAACGCCCCCAGACTGGTGCCCTTACAAGAAGCCACCTCCATACGCACCACGCCGACCCCTCCCCCACCACCCACTTCCTGATCATGGCTATGTTAGCCACCCAGTCACAATTGCAAAAATTTGGCAGCGCCAGCCCGCCCTCTCCCAGCTCCGCTTGAGCATTACCTTCCTTACCCGCGGGGTCTTGCCCGCCCAGACGAAGCCCGTGATTACCCAGTTGACCTGCTTAAAAAAGGACCGCGGAATAAAAATGGGGTGACATTGAAATACAAACGGGAACCTCGGAAGGACCGTCATTTTCACCGTTTGTACCCTCCCGGCCAGCGACAACGGGAGCGCATCCCATCTCTGGAAATCGTCCTTCATTTGGTCCACGAGCCGGGCCAGATTCAGTTTATGCAGCCGGTCCCATTCCCGCGCCACTTGGATGCCCAGGTACCTGAAACTACCCGCTACTGACCTAAACGGCAGCTCCCCCAGTCGCCCCTCCTGGCCCCTCGCCTGAACCACAAACATCTCACTCTTATCCATGTTTAGCTTATACCCCAAAAACTGGCCGAATTCCCCTAAAATCTTCATGATTTCCTCCATCCCCTCTACTGGGTCCGAAACGTACAGAAGCAGATCATCTGCATAGAGCGAAACCCTGTGCTCCACCATTCCCCCCCCCCCCCCCCCCCCCCCCCCCACAAGCCCCTTGAAGCACTCAGAGCGATTGCCAATGGCTCTAAGGCCAGCGCAAACAACAGTGGGGAGAGGGGCATCCCTGGCTCGTCCCCCGGTGCAGTCTAAAATAGTCCGATGTTGTCCTATTCGTCCGTACACTTGCCAGAGGAGCCTGATACAGTAACCTGGCCCAGTCAATAAAGCCCCGCCCAAACCCGAACCGTCCCAGTACCTCCCACAGATAATCCCATTCTACTCGATCAAAAGCCTTTTCTGCATCAGTTGCGATCACTACCTCAAACTCCCTACCTTCTGGGGGCATCATGATCACATTTAACAGCCTTCTTACATTAGCCACCAACTGCCTACCCTTAAAAAACCCTGTCTGGTCCTCCCGAATAATGTCCAGAACACAGTCCTGAATTCTGGAGGACAAGATTTTTGGCCAGCAACTTGGCATCCACATTCAGCAGGGAGATTCGGCCTATAGGACCACACAGCTCCGGGTTCTTGTCCCGCTTAAGAATCAGCGAAATCATTGACTGTGACATCGTCGGGGGCAGCGCCCCTCTTTCCCTTGCCTCATTGAACATCCTCAGCAACCCAATCCGGCCCCAATATCCCAGAGAACCTTTTATAAAACTCCACTGGGTGCCCATCCAGCCCCGGGGCTTTACCCGACTTTATGGCCTTCAGACCCTCCACTATCTCTTCCAGTCTAATTGGGGCCCCCAGCCCTTCCGTCCACCTTTGGGAAATTCATCCCCTCCAAGAAGTGCCTCATCCCCTCCGGCCCCGTAGGGGGTTCCGACCTGTACAGCCTACTGTAGTAATCCCGAAACGCCTTATTCACCCCGACTGAATCACCAACCAGGTTCCCATCTCCGTCCTTTACTTTCCCTATCTCCCTGGCTGCCTCCCTCTTCCCAAGCTGCTGTGCAAGCATTCTGCTGGCCTTCTCCCCATGTTCATAAATCGCCCCCCTCGCCTTTCTCAGCTGCTCCACTGCCCTCCCTGTGGTCAGCAAGCTATACTCCGCCTGCAGCCTCCGCCGTTCTCTCAGGAGCCCTGCCTCTGGGGTCTCCGCATACCTCCTATCTATCTGTAGTATCTCCTTTACCAGTCTGTCCGTCCATGCCCTGTCCACCTCCTCCCTATGGGCCCGGATCGAGATCAGCTCCCCTCTGATCACCACCTTCAGTGCTTCCCAAATCACCGCTGCTGAAATTTCCCCGTGTCATTGACCTGCAGGTCGTTCTGAATGCATTTCCTCAGCCGCTCGCACACCCCTTCATCCGCCATAAATCCCACATCTAACCTCCAGTGCGGGCGCTGGTTACTGTCTTTACTAACCTGCAGGTCAATCCAGTGCGGAGCATGGTCTGAGATTGTGATCGCCGAGTACCCAGTGTCCACCACCCCAGCCAGAAAGACCCTGCTCAAAATAAAGAAATCAATCTGGGAGTACACTTTATGCCCGTGTGAGTAGAAGGAGAACTCCTTCGCCCTCGGCTGCCCAAACCTCCATGGATCCACCCCCCCATCAGCTCCATGAACCCTCTTAGTTCCTTTGCCATTGCTGGCACCCTGCCCATTTTCGAGCTTGACCGGTCCAAGCCAGGGTCAATAACTGTGTTGATATGCCCTCCCATAACCAACCTGTGCGAGTCCAGGTCCGGTATCTTCCCCAGCATCCTCTTCATAAACTCCACATCATCCCAATTTGGCGCATACATATTTATTAATACCACCTGCACCCCCTCCAGTTTCCCACTGACCATAATATACCAACCTCTCAGGTCCGAGACTATTCTACCCGCCTCAAACACCACCCGCTTATTAATCAGGATCGCGACCCCTCTAGTCTTTGAATCTAGTCCCGAATGAAACACCTGGCTGACCCAGCCTTTCCTCAGTCTAACCTGGTCCGTTACCTTAAGGTGCGTCTCCTGCAACATCACCATGTCCGCCTTCAATCCCCTAAGATGTGCGAACACATGTGCCCTTTTGACCGGCCCATTTAACCCTCGAACATTCCAGGTGATCAGCCTAGTTGGGGGGCTCATTGCACCCCCCCCTTCCGCCGTTCAGTCATCCCCTTTTTTAGGCCCGCCACCAGCCCGTGATCTGCACCTCCACCTGCCCATCCCCAGGCAGCCCCCTCCCCCGACCGCCTCTCCTGTCCCTCAGCCCAAGTCCCTCCCTCGCCAGCAGAACATTCACCCCCCCTCCCCCTCCCCAGCAACACCCTGTAACCCAATCCCTTTCCTAAACCAAACACATGCACACCCACTACTGCGCTTCTGAGAGCTAGCTCACCCAGCTAGCTTGGTGGCCCCCATCCCCGGCGCCAGATATTCTCCCACCAATTGTTCCCTCCACACCCTCCCCCCGCTCATGCAAAAAAAAACTCCAACATCAAACAATCCCCACACAATTGCCCAACCAAAAAACACCAAGATCAAAACTAGCACACCTCCATACCCCAACAGAAAACCTAAACTCACCCAGCTCTACTGCTGGTTCCAAGCAAAACGAAAAACCTTTTACAAAAAAAGAGAAACAAAACAGAGAAAACAGAAACACAAATGTTGCGGCCAAGTTCAAAAGCTCTCAGTCCTTCGTCAGCCCTTTCTTTCTTGCAAAGTCCTCAAGCGACTCAAAATAAAAGTGCTGATCCTCATGCATGACCCAGAGACGGGCTGGGTATAACAGTCCAAACTTCACCGTTTTCTTGAAAAGGATCACCCTGATCTGATTGAAGCCTGCTCTCCTCCTGGCCACCTCCACGCTCAGGTCTTGGTAAACCCGCAGGATGCTATTGTGCCACTTACAGCTCCGTGTCTGCGTGGTCGACTGTAGCATACGCTCCTTATCCGAGAACCTGTGGAATCTCACCACCATAGCCCTCGGGGGATCTCCCATTCATGGCTTCTTCGCAGGTGCTCTGTGAGCCCTATCCACCCCCCAGGGCCGGGAGAATGCCCCATCCCCCAGCAGCTCCTCAAACATGCCTGCTACGTATGCCCCAGCGTCCGTTCCCTCGGACCCCTCCGGGGGCCCGGCAATTCATAGGTTCTGCCGGCAGGACCTATTCTCTAGGTCCTCCACCTTCTCCAGAAGCTTCTTTTACTGGTCCCTCAGCATCCCCACCTCCAACTCCACCGCAGTTTGATGTTCCTCCTGCTCAGCCAGCGCCTTCTCCACCTTCTGGCTCGCCCGATCCTGGGCATCCAATCTGAGCTCCAGCCGCTCAATCGATGCTTTTACCGTGTCCAAGCAGTCCCGTTTCTGCGTAGCAAAGCCCTCCTGGGTGACTTGCATCAGCTGCTCCGTAGACGCTGGGTCGACAAGCCAGAGGTTCGCCCCTCCGCCATGCTGTCCCCTGTTGCAACAACAGCCCAAGTCTTCTCTGTCTTCTTGTTTCTGCCCTTACGAACACTTCCAGTCCTTTTTTCCATGCACAGTTGTGGAAATTCAGTACAGAATTGCCACTGACATCCGTTCTACAATTCAAGTCCGTTAAAAGATCGGGGGAAAAGATTCAAAAGTCCGACCAGAACGGGAGCCGCCAAATGTGCGACTTACTCCTTCATAACCGCCACCGGAAGTCTCCAACGCTTCAGTTAACGCCCCCAAGAGATGGTGCACCAGGTCCGTCGCAAACTCCTTCTCGAATTCCGCCGGGTAATCATCGGGCCCCGGGGCCTTCCCCACCTTCATACCCCTTATAATGTCCAATACTTCCCTCAGCCCAAAGGGCTCCTCTAGCGCCTGCATCTTTTCTTCCCCAATATGTGGAAACTCCAGTTTGTCTAAAAACTGTCCCATGTCCCCCCTGTACAACTCCTTATAATAATCCTGGAGAGCGTCTTTTATCTCTCCCAGCTCCGACACCACATTCCCTGCCCCAGTCCGTATCTTCAATATTACCCTGGCCGTGGCCTGCCTTCGTAGCTGATGTGCTAATGTTCGACTTGCCTTCTCCCCGTATTCGTACTGCATCCCCTTGCCCTACGCAGCGGTCCTACCGCCCTCCCCCTTGTAAACCTATCGAATTGCCCCTGGCAATTATTTTTCCTCCTCGCCAAATGCTCCGTGGTGAGCACACTTGAGTACTCCCTATCTACCTCAATTATCTTCTCATCGGCCGTTCATATTCCTCCCTTCTTTCCCTATCGTATGTGTCTTGAACGAGATAATCTCCCTCAGACCACCGCTTTTAGTGCTTCCCAAAATGTGGCCGCTGACACCTCCCCATTTTGTTTCAATTCTACATAATCTTTAATCACAGCGCGCACTTTATCACAAAATCCTCTATCTGTCAACAACCCCAAATCGAGCCTCCATCCCGGCCTCTGCTCCCATCCCGATCTAAGGTGAGTCTCCAGCCAATGGGGCACATGGTCCGAGATTACTATCCCCATGCACTCTGCCCCTTCCACTCCAACCAAAACCTCCCGGCTCACCAGAAAAAAAGTTGATTCTTGAATACATCCAAAAACATGTGAGAAAAAGGAATACTCCCTTCCCCCTGGCTTCTTGAAGTGCCATGGGTCCACCATACCCATCTTTTCCAGAAACCTGCCCAGCTCCTTTGCCATTCGTATCGTTACCATTGACCTGGGGCTCAGTCTATCTGCCCTGGGCTCTAGGACTCAATTAAAATCTCCCATTATCAACTGCTGCGTTGCCAAGTCCGGGTCACTGCCAGCAACACCTCATAAAATGTACATCATTCTCATTCGGTGCATACACATTCACCAGTACCACTGGTGTCATCTCCAATACCCCACTCACCATCACATATCTCCCACCCGGGTCCCTCACTTACTTCATGCTTACAAACCCGTTTTTTCTGCTCATCAAAATGACCACGCCCGAGACTTTGAATCAAACCCCGAGTGGAAAGTCTGCCCGACCCACCCCTTCCATAGCCTAACCTGGTCCTTCACGCGGAGGTGCGTGTCTTGCACAAAGACCACCTCCTCTTTTAAACCCCTGAGGTGCGCAAAGGCCCGAGATCTTTCCACCGGTCCATTGAGCCTTTGCACGTTCCATGTTATCAGCCGTACCCGGGGGCTTACGTCTTCATTCTCCTCTACCATCTTCCCCTTTTGGCTCTACCCTAGTTAATTTCACCTTGTACCTGGCCCATCAAAGATAGCCGCTTTCTCCGCCCTGACCATGTTTCTTCTCCAACCTCGCCCCTTTGGGATTCAACCCCCTTGCCTCAGAGGCCTCGGGGGAGCGCCGTTTGGTTCTGGCCCCACAAATGTGGACCAGATGGGAAGGCACTTGTGGGGGTCTCCCAGGGGATCGGAGGCCCAAGCTGCATGCCTTTTGGGCAGGGAGATGTCCTGGCACTGCTGGTGCCAACTGGGTACCCTAGCAGTGTCAACCTTGCACCCTGGCAGTGCCACCTGGCAGTTCAAAGCTGGCACCCAGGTGGTACAGCCTGGGTACCAGGCTGGCACTGCCATGGTACCAAGCTGCCAGCTTTTTCTTTGCGCGATTGGGCCGGGGTTGCCCAGCATGGGTGTGAGGGGGGCCGGTGGGGCAGGGAAAACAAAAACAAACAGGACGCTCAAACAGCTCGTTATTACATTGCTGCTTGTGTGATTTCCCTGTGCGCAGATTGTCTACCGCATCCGTGACATTACCACCTTGGCTGCCCTTCAAAGGTGCCCCAGAGCATCCTGGGCTTTCCGACGGTGCTGACACCGGTCATTGGCGAGGATGGGGGAGGGTGGGGTGGTTTCGTTCACGTGAAAACTCACAAGAGGTGAAATCATGCATGGAGACGGTGCATGCACAACAAAAGCATTCTATGTGGGAAAGATCAAAGTTTAACAGGATCGTAAATCGCTGATGAGTGAAGTTTTGGGGTCATGAACATGGTGAAACACACATTTACATAGGTAAGCAAATACACGGCAGAGAGAGCCTCTAATCACGACGGTTGACCATATTTCTTTCCTTTCCAACGTGCCGAATGGGTTTATTACAAGCCTGTCCATCCTTTTCACTCAAGGGGTGGGGGGCACATTTGCATATTTTTCTCACTCAAGAGGTCAATGAGCAAATTTTGGAAAGGTAAGATTTGGCACAACAATATTTCAAAACAAAAGTTGAGGTTTCAAGTAAAGAAACAATTGCTGAGCAGAAGCACAGCAAAGTCATAGCAGTAAATTGATAGTTTTTTTAAAATAAGAAATAAAAAATAACCAGTGTGAGAGGGTCAGGTTGATGTGGGTGAGTGGGTAAGTGGGTGTGCGTGAATGCAGTGCGCACTGCTTCGCTTCCCTCAACCCATTATCCCTCAGCAATGCCAGTGTTTGCTGTTCCTCCAACTGGAGACTTTCACTCCCTCTTTTGCGCACTAGTTCCACCTAGCAAAGCCAATGAGAAATGGCCTGTGATTGAAGGAGCCGCTCCAAGAGTGAACCAGATTGATCGGCATTTTGAAAGCTAGCACCCTTGGTACACAGAAGGGCTTCACGAGCCACATCTGACCGCCCCGCACCCCACACCCGCCACCCCAGGCTGTACTTTGTGTCATAGGAATGTCACTTGAAGAAATGTTTGTTTGCTCAAGTGGCTGCAGTGATGTCAGAGTGTGAGTGGAGCGGAGCTCTGGCTCAGCTTTTTAGTTACGCTTTGAGGAAAAGCTTGAGTATGTCTGTGTTTTTTGGTTTCCTTTTAATGTTGGAGCTGCAGCCAGCCAAAGAATGTGTAATTTTGATCTCTTTGCAATCGAAAGACTATCTCTAGAAATTTGGTGAATTCAGAGTGATAACTGCTCTCAGTAGAGAATTTAAACCTGCTTTGTTTTTGTAAAGAGGGTTCTTTTTGTCTTCTGGATGTTGCAAGGAAAGATTAAGAGTTACTTAGCAAGTACTGTATTCTTTGGGGGATTTATTGGTGTTGATAGTTGTTAAGATGTTTACTGTGGGTTTATAAAGTGTTAACTGGTTTCATAAATAAACATTGTTTTAATTTGAAAGTACTGTAGATTTCTGGTGCATCACACCTGCAGAGTAGTTTCCTCATAACCACAATCTATTCAACGTTGTGGGTCAAGTGAACTCCATGATACACTTTGGGGCTCTCTAAACCCTGGCCCATAACAAATTGGGGGCTCGTCCGGGATAAAAGTCTTATCTGTTGGGTTGGCTTTGCGAACTTAAATACAGTGAGGGGTGAGCATATTGTGGTTGCTTATCAGGTGAGGCTTTTCAGTGGGGAGTGTGTTGTGGATAATGGCTCTTTCAGAGGCTCTAAAGGTTTTGGGGGTGGAGACGGTCACACGCAGTACCTTACGGACAGAGACTAAAAACAGGCTTTTAGAGTTGGCAAAAACATTGCAGTTAACCTTACCTGACAAAATGCGAAAAGATGAGGGAATTATGGTGGTGGCTAAGCATTTAAGATTGCCTGAGATACAGTCTGACTCATTGTTAATGGGAACAATTCAGTTACAAATTAAACAAATGGAACATGAGAAAGAATTAAAGCAGCTTGAATATGAAAGAGATAGAGAGGAAAAAGTGAGAGAAGAAAGGAAAACAGAAAGAATATCCCTAGCAGAACAAAAAGAAAGAGAAAGGGAGATACAGATCAGGGAAAAGATAAAGAGAGAGAGTTTGAACTTCAGAAAATGGCCATGAAACATGACAATCAGTTAAAATTGGCGGAGGTAAAGGGAAACGTACAGTTGGATGATACTGATGAGGATAGTGAGAAAGAGCGTCATAGTCAAAGGCTTGGTGGGGATCGATTTAAATATGCCCAAGCCTTGCCAAGGTTTGACGAGAAGGAGGTAGAAGACTTTTTCATTCCATTTGAGAAGGTAGCTAAACAAATGAAATGGCCACAGGACATGTGGGTATGACTGATTCAAACAAAGCTGGTAGGTAGGGCTAGTGAAGTGTTTGCACCACGACCGGAGGAGCTGTATGGGCCGTATGAGGAGGTAAAAAAAATCCAAAATGGGTGCATATGAACTAGTGCCTGAAGCCTACAGACAAAGGTTTAGAAATGTAAGGAATTTGGTCAAACATACATGGAGTTTAAAAGGATCAAACAGAGTAATTTTGATAGGTGGATAAGGGCTTTGAAAATAGACCAAATGTATGAAGCTCTCACAGACATTATACTTTTGGAGGAGTTTAAAAATTCAATTCCTGATGGACTGAGAACTCATGTGGAAGAGCAGAGGGTTAAAACTGTGAGGTTAGCAGCAGAAATGGCAGATCATTATGAATTAGTTCATAAATCAAAGCTTGGTTTATGACATCAGTTTTAGCCTGTGAGGGATAGAAACTGGGGACATGAGAAATACTCAAGTGGTAAAGGTAAAGGTGATCTGATGGGAGATAATAAGGAGAGTGTGCCTCAGACTAAAAAGGAAATCCAGGAGGGTGGAAGAGACATGAAAAGTTTCAAATAAACTGGGCTATGTAAAGTCACAGTGTTGGTGGTTGAAGAAAAGCACTGGGAAGGCTGAGATGGTAAAACAGGATAAGACAGTGGGGTTTGTTAAAGTAGCAAAGGAAAGCCCAAGTGAAGCAAAGGAGGTGCGAAAGATTGTACAGCCTGATCAAGAGGCGATTGATAATAAGGTGCCAGATGTCTTTAAAGAATTTACTTGTGTGGGTAAAGTTTACTCATGTGTACCAGGAGGAGCAGGTAAAGAAGTCACAATTTTAAGAGATATAAGAGCTAGTCAATCTTTAATGGTAAGAGATGAGGAATTATGTAGTTTGGGAAGAATGTTGCCAGAAAAGGTGGTAATATGTGGAATTCAGGGTGAGAGGAGTAGCATTCAATTATATAAGGTGAGGTTGAAAAGTCCAGTGAAGAGTGGTGAAGTGGTAGTAGGAGTGATAGAGAAACTATCTTGTCCAGGAATACAGTTTATCTTGGATAATGATATAGTTGTATCGCAGGTGGGAGTGATGCCTGTGGTTGATAAGCCAGTGGAAAATCAGACAACAGAAGTGTTGAAGGTCGGATATCCTGGGATTTTTCTGGATTGTGTAGTAACAAGGTCGCAAAGTCACAGGTTAAGACAAGAGGAGAAATCAAAGAGTGAAGATAAAGGTGAAGTGCCGTTATCAGAAATGATATTTGATCAGATGGTTGGAAAAGAACAGGTGGAGGATGAGGCGGATATTTTTAGTTCAGGAAAATTGGCGGAGTTGCAACAGAAAGATGTAGAAATAAACCAAATGTATCAGAAAGCATACACAGAAGAGGAATCTGAGTGTATACCGGAATGTTATTACCGTAAAAATGATGTCTTGATGAGGAAATGGAGACCTTTACATATGCAGGGAGATGAAAAGTGGGCAGAAGTTCATCAAGTGGTATTGCCGGTAGGGTATAGAAAGGAGGTGTCGCGAGTTGCACGTGAGGTACCAATGGGAGGCCATTTGGGAGTAAGGAAAACTCAAGCTAAAATACAGAACATTTTTATTGGCCTTGACTACATAAAGATGTAGTTAAATTTTGTCGATCATGTCACACATGTCAAGTGATAGGGAAACCTCAAGCAGTGATAAAACCAGCGGCCTTACTACCCATTCCAGCATTTGAGGAACCTTTTATAAGGGTCTTAATTGATTGCTTTGGACCGCTTCCTAAAACAAAAAGTTGGAATCAATATCTTTTGACTATAATGGATGTGACTACTAGGTTTCCAGAGACCATTCCAGTATGTAATATTACAGCTAAAAAGATTGTGGAGGAGTTACTTCGATTCTTTACTAGATATGGACTACCCACAGAAATACAATCGGATCAAGGATCAAATTTTACCTCCAAGGTTATTCAAAGAAGTTATGGATAGCTTAGGAATAAAACAATTTATATCAACTGCGTACCACCCAGAATCGCAGGGAGCATTAGAAAGGTGGCATCATACATTAAAGATAATGTTGAGGGCTTATTGTCAAGATTATCCAGAGGATTGGGATAAAGGAATTCCATTCGTACTGTTTGCAATTAGGGATGCACCTAATGAGTCAACCAAATTCAGTCCTTTTGAATCTATTTTTGGTCATGAGGTAAGAGGACCACTTAAATTGATTAAAGAAAAATTGGTGAGTGAGAAATCGGAAGTTACACTATTGGATTCTGTATCAAATTTTGGGAACGATTAAATAGAGCAGGGGAATTGGCTAGACAACATTTAAAAATTGCACAAAATGTGATGAAACGGGTAGCGGACCAGAAATCCAAAGTTCGTAGTTTTGCCAGTGGAGATAAAGTTTTTGTGTTGTTACCAGTGGTAGGTGAATCTTTAAAAGCAAAGTTTTGTGGACCGTATCAGATTGAAAGGAAATTAAGTGAGGTGAATTATGTGGTAAGGACGCCGGATAGAATGAAAACTCATCGCGTGTGTCATGTGAATATGCTTAAAAGGTACTTTGAAAGGGAAGGAGAGCAAAAGGAGGAGGTTTTAGTGATTCTTTTTTTAAATAAATATTTTATTGAAAATTTTTGGTCAACCAACACAGTACATTGTGCATCCTTTACACAATATTGTAACAACACAAATAACAATGACCTATTTTATAAACAAAAAATGAATAAATAATAAATAACAAAAATGAAAACTAACCCTAACTGGCAACTGCCTTATCACAAGTAACACTCTCCTAAAATATAATTTAACAGTCCAATATATAATTATCTGTCGCAACGACCTATACATATTATACAGTATATATTAGCAACCCTGAGAGTCCTTCTGGTTCCTCCTCCCCACCCCCCCCTCCCCCCCCCCCCCCCCCCCCCCCCCCGATCCTGGGCTGCTGCTGCTGCCCTCTTTTTTCCATTCCATCTATCTTTCTGCGAGGTATTCGACGAACGGTTGCCACCGCCTGGTGAACCCTTGAACCGACCCCCTTAGAACGAACTTAATCCGCTCTAGCTTTATAAACCCTGCCATGTCATTTATCCAGGTCTCCACCCCCGGGGGCTTGGCTTCTTTCCACATTAACAATATCCTGCGCCGGGCTACTAGGGACGCAAAGGCCAAAACATCGGCCTCTCTCGCCTCCTGCACTCCCGGCTCTTGTGCAACCCCAAATATAGCCAACCCCCAGCTTGGTTCGACCCGGACCCCCACTACTTTTGAAAGCACCTTTGTCACCCCCATCCAAAACCCCTGTAGTGCCGGGCATGTCCAAAACATATGGGTATGATTCGCTGGGCTTCTCGAGCACCTCGCACACCTATCCTCCACCCCAAAAAATTTACTGAGCCGTGCTCCAGTCATATGCGCCCTGTGTAATACCTTAAACTGAATCAGGCTTAGCCTGGCACACGAGGACGACGAGTTTACCCTGCTTAGGGCATCTGCCCACAGCCCCTCCTCGATCTCCTCCCCCAGCTCTTCTTCCCATTTCCCTTTTAGTTCATCTACCATAGTCTCTCCCTCTTCCCTCATTTCCCTATATATATCTGACACCTTACCATCCCCCACCCATGTCTTTGAGATCACTCTGTCCTGCACCTCTTGTGTCGGGAGCTGCGGGAATTCCCTCACCTGTTGCCTCGCAAAAGCCCTCAGTTGCATATACCTGAATGCATTCCCTTGGGGCAACCCATATTTCTCGGTCAGCGCTCCCAGACTCGCGAACTTCCCATCCACAAACAGATCTTTCAGTTGCATTATTCCTGCTCTTTGCCACATTCCATATCCCCCATCCATTCCCCCCGGGACAAACCTATGGTTGTTTCTTATCGGGGACCCCCCCAAGGCTCCAGTCTTTCCCCTATGCCGTCTCCACTGTCCCCAAATCTTCAGTGTAGCCACCACCACCGGGCTTGTGGTGTAGTTCCTCGGTGAGAACGGCAATGGGGCTGTCACCATAGCCTGTAGGCTAGTCCCCCTACAGGACGCCCTCTCTAATCTCTTCCACGCCGCTCCCTCCTCCTCTCCCATCCACTTACTCACCATTGAAATATTAGCGGCCCAATAATACTCACTTAGGCTCGGTAGTGCCAGCCCCCCCCTATCCCTGCTACGCTGTAAGAATCCCTTCCTCACTCTCGGGGTCTTCCCGGCCCACACAAAACCCATGATGCTCTTTTCAATCATTTAAAAAAAAGCCTTTGTAATCACCACCGGGAGGCACTGAAACACAAAGAGGAATCTCGGGAGAACCAACATCTTAACCGCCTGCACCCTCCCTGCCAGTGACAGGGATACCATATCCCATCTCTTGAAATCCTCCTCCATTTGTTCCACCAACCGTGTTAAATTTAACCAATGCAATGTGCCCCAATTCTTGGCTATCTGGATCCCCAGGTAACGAAAGTCCCTTGTTACCTTTCTCAACGGTAGGTCCTCTATTTCTCTACTCTGCTCCCCTGGATGCACCACAAACAACTCACTTTTCCCCATGTTCAATTTATACCCTGAAAAATCCCCAAACTCCCCAAGTATCCGCATTATTTCTGGCATCCCCTCCGCCGGGTCCGCCACGTATAGTAGCAAATCGTCCGCATACAAAGATACCCGGTGTTCTTCTCCTCCTCTAAGTACTCCCCTCCACTTCTTGGAACCCTTCAACGCTATCGCCAGGGGCTCAATCGCCAGCGCAAACAATAATGGGGACAGAGGGCATCCCTGCCTTGTCCCTCTATGGAGCCGAAAATATGCAGATCCCCGTCCATTCGTGACCACGCTCGCCATCGGGGCCCTATACAACAACTGCACCCATCTAACATACCCCTCTCCAAAACCAAATCTCCTCAACACCTCCCACAAATAATCCCACTCCACTCTATCAAATGCTTTCTCGGCAACCATCGCCACTACTGTCTCCGTTTCTCCCTCTGGTGGGGCCATCATCATTACCCCTAACAACCTCCGTATATTCGTGTTCAGCTGTCTCCCCTTCACAAACCCAGTTTGGTCCTCGTGGACCACCCCCGGGACACATTCCTCTATTCTCATTGCCATTACCTTGGCCAGGATCTTGGCATCTACATTTAGGAGGGAAATAGGTCTATAGGACCCGCATTGTAGCGGGTCCTTTTCCTTCTTTAAGAGAAGCGATATCATTGCTTCAGACATAGTCGGGGGCAGTTGTCCCCTTTCCATTAAAGGTCCTCGTCAATACCGGGGCGAGCAAGTCCACATATTTTCTATAGAATTCGACTGGGAATCCATCCGGTCCCGGTGCCTTTCCCGCCTGCATGCTCCTAATTCCTTTCACCACTTCTTCTACCTCGATCTGTGCTCCCAGTCCCACCCTTTCCTGCTCTTCCACCTTGGGAAATTCCAGCCGATCCAAGAAGCCCATCATTCTCTCCCTCCCATCCGGGGGTTGAGCTTCATATAATTTTTTATAAAATGTCTTGAACACTCCATTCACTCTCTCCGCTCCCCGCTCCATCTCTCCTTCCTCATCCCTCACTCCCCCTATTTCCCTCGCTGCTCCCCTTTTCCTCAATTGGTGTGCCAGCAACCTGCTCGCCTTCTCCCCATATTCGTACTGTACACCCTGTGCCTTCCTCCATTGTGCCTCTGCAGTGCCCGTAGTCAGCAAGTCAAATTCTACATGTAGCCTTTGCCTTTCCCTGTACAGTCCCTCCTCCGGTGCTTCCGCATATTGTCTGTCCACCCTCAAAAGTTCTTGCAGCAACCGCTCCCGTTCCTTACTCTCCTGCTTCCCTTTATGTGCCCTTATTGATATCAGCTCCCCTCTAACCATCGCCTTCAGCGCCTCCCAGACCACTCCCACCTGGACCTCCCCATTATCATTGAGTTCCAAGTACTTTTCAATGCACCCCCTCACCCTTAGACACACCCCCTCATCTGCCATTAGTCCCATGTCCATTCTCCAGGGTGGGCGCCCTCCTGTTTCCTCCCCTATCTCCAAGTCCACCCAGTGTGGAGCGTGATCCGAAATGGCTATAGCCGTATACTCCGTTCCCCTCACCTTCGGGATCAACGCCCTTCCCAGCACAAAAAAGTCTATTCGCGAGTAGACTTTATGGACATAGGAGAAAACGAGAACTCCTTACTCCTAGGTCTGCTAAATCTCCACGGGTCTACACCTCCCATCTGCTCCATAAAATCTTTAAGTACCTTGGCTGCTGCCGGCCTCCTTCCAGTCCTGGACTTCGACCTATCCAGCCCTGGTTCCAACACCGTATTAAAATCTCCCCCCATTATCAGCTTTCCCATCTCTAGGTCCGGAATGCGTCCTAGCATCCGCCTCATAAAATTGGCATGATCCCAGTTCGGGGCATATACGTTTACCAAAACCACCGTCTCCCCCTGTAGTTTGCCACTCACCATCACGTATCTGCCCCCGTTATCCGCCACTATAGTCTTTGCCTCGAACATTACCCGCTTCCCCACTAATATAGCCACCCCCCCTGTTTTTCGCATCTAGCCCCGAATGGAACACCTGCCCCACCCATCCTTTGCGTAGCCTAACCTGGTCTATCAGTTTCAGGTGCGTTTCCTGTAACATAACCACATCTGCCTTAAGTTTCTTAAGGTGTGCGAGTACCCGTGCCCTCTTTATCGGCCCGTTCAGCCCTCTCACGTTCCACGTGATCAGCCGGGTTGGGGGCCTTCCTACCCCCCCCCCTTGTCGATTAGCCATCCCCTTTTTCCAGCTCCTCACCCGGTTCCCACGCAGCTGTATCTCCCCCAGGCGGTGCCCCCCCCGCCCATCCCCTCCCATACCAGCTCCCCCCTCTCCCCAGCAGCAGCAACCCAGTAATTCCCCCCGCTAGATCCCCCGCTAGCGTAATTACTCCCCCCATGTTGCTCCCAGAAGTCAGCAAACTCTGGCCGACCTCGGCTTCCCCCCGTGACCTCGGCTTGCACCGTGCGACGCCCCCTCCTTCCTGCTTCTCTATTCCCGCCATGATTATCATAGCGCGGGAACCAAGCCCGCGCTTCTCCCTTGGCCCCGCCCCCAATGGCCAACGCCCCATCTCCTCCACCTCCCCTCCTCCCCCCATCACCACCTGTGGAAGAGAGAAAAGTTACCACATCGCAGGATTAGTACATAAAACTCCTCTTTCCCCCCTTTTTAACCCCCCTCTTCACCCCCCACATTCGCCCCACCACTTTGTTCAAACGTTCTTTTTAATAACCCGCTCATTCCAGTTTTTCTTCCACAATAAAAGTCCACGCTTCATCCGCCGTCTCAAAGTAGTGGTGCCTCCCTCGATATGTGACCCACAGTCTTGCCGGTTGCAGCATTCCAAATTTTATCTTCTTTTTATGAAGCGCCGCCTTGGCCCGATTAAAGCTCGCCCTCCTTCTCGCCACCTCCGCACTCCAGTCTTGATAAACGCGGATCACCGCGTTCTCCCATTTACTGCTCTGACTTTTCTTCGCCCATCTAAGGACCATTTCTCTATCCTTAAAACGGAGGAATCTCACCACTATGGCTCTGGGAATTTCTCCTGCTCTCGGTCCTCGCCCCATCACTCGGTATGCTCCCTCCACCTCCAACGGACCCGCCGGGGCCTCCGCTCCCATTAACGAGTGCAGCATCGTGCTCACATATGCCCCGACGTCCACTCCCTCCGCACCTTCAGGAAGACCAAGAATCCTCAGGTTGTTCCTCCTTGCGTTGTTCTCCAGTGCCTCCAACCTTTCCACACATCGTTTCTGATGTGCCTCATGCGTCTCCGTCTTCACCACCAGGCCCTGTATGTCGTCCTCATTCTCGGCTGCCTTTGCCTTCACGACCCGAAGCTCCCGCTCCTGGGTCTTTTGTTCCTCCTTTAGCCCTTCGATCGCCTGTAGTATCGGGGCCAACAGCTCTTTCTTCATTTCCTTTTTGAGCTCTTCCACACAGCATTTCAAGAACTCTTGTTGTTCAGGGCCCCATGTTAAACTGCCACCTTCCGACGCCATCTTGGTTTTTGCTTGCCTTCCTTGCCGCTGTTCTAAAGGATCCACTGCAATCCTGCCACCTTCTCCTCCTTTTTTCATCCGTATCCAGGGGGGATTCCCTTCTGGTTTACCGCACAGTGTTTTTAGCCGTCAAAATTGCCGTTGGGGCTCCTATCAAGAGCCCAAAAGTCCGTTTCACCGGGAGCTGCCGAAACGTGCGACTCAGCTGGTCATCGCCGCACCCGGAAGTCCATTTTAGTGATTCTAACTCAAAGTGACAAACCAAATCCAGATGATTTTGAATTTGGCATACCTCAAATTAAATTGGAAAATGAGGATGTTCTTAAAAATTGGGATAAATTGTTGAGTTACCTTCCAGAGGAAAAACAGACTGACCTGAAAGAGTTATTGATATCACATGGGTAAGTTTGTGGAGATACGTTGGAAAGTACTAAAATCGCTCTTCATTTTTGGGCAGCACGGTATCATTGTGGATAGCACAATTGCTTCACAGCTCCAGGGTCCCAGGTTCGATTCCCGGCTTGGGTCACTGTCTGTGCGGAGTCTGCACATTCTCCCCGTGTGTGCGTGGGTTTCCTCCGGGTGCTCCGGTTTCCTCCCACAGTCCAAAGATGTGCAGGTTAGGTGGATTGGCCATGCTAAATTGCCGTTGTGTCCAAAATTGGCCTTAGTGTTGGGTGGGGTCGCTGGGTTATGGGGATGGGGTGGAAGTGTGGGCTTGGGTAGGGTGCTCTTTCAAAGAGCCTCGATGGGCCGAATGGCCTCCTTCTGCACTGTAAATTCTATGATTCTATGATGATGTAGATGTGGGAAATGATGTTCCAATCAAACAACATCCATATATAGACTTAACCTTTAAAATTGGCACAGGTTAACAAAGAAATTGAGAGTATGCTTAAAAATGGTGTAATTGAAGTGGGTTGTAGCCAATGGAGCTCAACCATAGTGATGGTACCTAAACCAGACGGTACCCAACGATTGTGTGTGGACTATAGAAAGGTTAATGCAGTTACAAGAATGGACTCTTATCCTATTCCACGTTTGGAGGATTGCATTGAAAAAGTGGGACAATCAGTTTTTATTTCCAAACTGGATTTACTTAAAGGTTACTGGCAGGTATCTTGATCCGACAGGGCGAAGGAGATCTCAGCTTTTGTGACTCCAGATGGTATACACCAATTCAAAGTTATGCCATTTGGCATGAAAAATGCCCCAGTCACATTTCAACGGTTAACGAACAATCGCTTCAGGATTACCCAATTGTACTGTATACATCGCCGATCTGGTAATTTTTAGCCAGACATGGACAGCACATTTGAAGCATCTGATGGAGTTATTCGATGGACTTCAGGAGCCGGGTTTGGTGATAAACCTAGCCAAAAGTGAATTTGGAAAATCCCAAGTCACTTGCCTTGGCCTCACAATTGGACAGGGTCGAATGGTCACACGGGATGTGAAAACAAACGTTATTGGGGAATATCCGATGCCCTCGGCATGGCGGGAAATAATAAGATTTCTTGGTATGAGTGGATTTTACCGGAAATTTGTCCCAAATTTTAGCAGTGTGGTCGCTCCACTGACGGACTTGTTCAAGAAGCGTAACAAATTCCAAGGGACAGCGGAGTGTCAACAGGCATTTGACGGCCTGAAGGCTGTGTTAACCACTGCTCCTGCGTTAGCCATCCCAAATTACACAAAACCATTCAAAGTGGCGGTTGATGCGAGTCATGTGGGCGTAGGTGCGGTGCTTCTACAAGACGCCGACGAAGGGCTAGAGCGGCCTATTGGGTATTTTTTGAAGAAATTGAATTCTCACCAGAAGAAGTATTCAACAATTGAGAAAGAGACTTTGAGCTTGGTGCTGGCTTTGCAATATTTTCAAATTTATGTGACCAGCAATGCATCTGACACAATTATCTATACTGATCATAATCCCTTGACAATTTTGGCGCCATTCCTGAATAACAATGCCAGACTGTTTTGATGGAGTTTATTGTTACAGCCATTTCATTTAAAAATAATATATGTGGCAGGGCGAGAAAACATGATAGCTGATGATTTGTCTCGAATGTGATGAAGAGAAGCCGCTTCGGTGGAGGAAGAAGAACTAAAATGGACTATGTTATTGTACCTGTTTGCTTGTGTTGTTTTTTGAAATGAAAAAGTATATTTACTGCCTGCATTTCTTAAAGGATAGTGAAAAGGTGAAAATTGAAACCATCTTGAAGTTGATGGTTTATTTTTTTTTCCTGGGGGGAGGTGTCATGGGAATATCACTTTAAGAAACCTTTGTCTGTTCAAGTGGCTGCAGTGATGTCAGAGTGTGGGTGGAGCTGAGCTCTGGCGCTGGCTCTGCTTTTTAGTTTCGCTTTGGGGAAAAGCTTGGGTGTGTCTGTGTTTTTTAGTTTTGTTTTAGTGTTGGAGCTGCAGCCAGCCAAAGAAGGTGTAATTTTGATCTCTCTGCCATCAAAAGACTATCTCTAGATCATTTGGTGAATTCAGAGTGATAACTGCTCTCAGTAGAGAATTTAAACCTGATGTGTTTCTGTAAAGAGGGTTCTTTTTGTCTTCTGGATGTTGCAAGGAAAGATTAAGAGTTACTTAGAGAGTACTGTATTCTTTGGTGGATTTATTGGTGTTGATAGTTAAGATGTTTACATGGGTTTATAAAGGGGTAACTGGTTTCATCAATAAACATTGTTTTAATTTAAATGTACTGTAGATTTCTGGTGCATCACACTTGCAGAGTAGGCCCGTGTGCTTCCCCATAACCACAATCTATTCAAAGTTGTGGGTCAGGTACACTTTGGGGCTCTCTAAACCCTGGCCCATAATATTTGGATGAACCTGGTTTAATCTTTTTTTAATAAATGTTTTTTATTGGGTTTTTGAACAAAGTATATTTACCGTTATGTACACAGATTAAGATGTATATATGTATATAGAAGAGAAGAGCACACACAAACATACCAAAACAAATAAATAATAAAAAATAAATAAAAAAATAAAATAAAATAACTGGTAGGGTATTATGCACCAGCTCAACAGCAGCAACTCTACAATTGGCAATATTATTTATAACACATAAGTAGGCATCTGTTTGTGTGTGTGTGGGGGGGGGGGGGGGGGGTGGGGGGGGGGGTGGGGGGGGGGGGCGACTGGGAGGTAGATATACATTTGGGTGCCGGAGAAACAATTACAGAGGGCAATATGCGAATGGGTCTGGTGTTGGTGTTGTCACTTGCTTAACCTGGTTTAATCTTAATAAATATGTTGGCAAGAGAGATGAACGGCAGAGGTTTTGTTTGTAAAATCGCTTTTATTTCCGCAGAATTGTTGAAATTAAAAAAGTCAAACCCAGACATGTTTGTTGACTTTGCATTGCCTACAATCGATGCTGAGGAGCAATCACAACAGAGCACTGAAGAGAGTTCACTTTCTGGTAAGAATCAATGTCGGTTCAATGTTGGCCTTCCATCCCTTTGGCGATGCAACCCAATTTAAAACACCCAATGTGCTCCCCTTCCTAGATGGGGCCCGGAGCTCAAAACCCTCTAGCCGGGAGTACTTCCTGATCACGGAAGAGGAGACCTGGAGTGGTGCCCAAGATCAGTGCAGGACACAGCACACTGACCTGATCACTGTGCAGAACAAGGGCGAGAACAACATGGCCTCAAACCTACTCAAGCTGGATGAACCGGCCTGGATCGGACTCTTCAACAAACACCAGTCTGAATACAGCTGGGTGTGGACCACAGGAGAGCCAGCCTCATTTTTCAACTGGGCCACTTACTACCCAATGGATTTTGCCACAATGTCCGTTTGTGTCATTATGGTCAATGGGAGGTGGAAGGACGTGCCTTGCGACTTTAAGTTCTCCTTCATTTGTTACGCAGGTAAGCAGTGATTACACAGCTATTCCAGCAAGCGGCTGGTATTTTCTTAGTGCTGGGTTCATGGTGTTGGTTTTCTCTTTGCCAATCATCACTAACAAGTTCGACTCACTCAGTGTCTTCAGTCAAAGTCACAAACGGAAATGAACATTGTTACCCACGGTGACTCTGGATAGAGGTAAACTTCAGCAATCCTTTACAGGACTCCAGTCACGCAATCTAACCCTTGTAATCTTAATGATTCCAATCAGAATCGCAATAGGAACTATTTATCAGTTAAGTCTCTTTTTGCTGTTTCTCTAATCATCTGTTGACTTCCATCTTGCCTGTTTTATAAGCTATCTAGTTGAAAGACAGCTAATCCTTTATTCAACATTCCTTCCGAACAAGGCACCCTCTCCTTGCTAGAGAGAGATTTTTCTTGCTCAAATGTCAGCCATGCCCTGAAGAATTCTGGGAGGGACAACCCAGACCATTGTATTATTTTGAGAAACTCTTCAAGCTGTGCATTAGGGGAAAAACTGGATCATCACATATTCTCTGTGCACATGTCTGCAAAATCAGGGTGTCTTACAGATGGGTGAAGGAAAAAGATCCAGAAATAGTTCAATTTTTGTGAAGCCCCATTTATATTCTGGGTTGGGCGGAGGGGTGCAAATTCTTCCAACCTCAATAGGAACTATTTATCAGTTAAGTCTCTTTTTTTTGCTGTTTGTCTGAAATCTGTTGACTCCTATCTCGCCTGTTTTATGATATAAACTATCTAGTTGAAAGATGACAAATCCTTTATTAAACATTCCTTCCGAACAAGGCACCCTCTCCTTGCTTGAGCGAGTTTTTTCTTGCTCAAATGTCAGCCATGCCCTGAAGAATTCTGGGAGGGACAACCCAGACCATTGTATTATTTTGAGAAACTCTTCAAGCTGTGCATTAGGGGAAAAACTGGATCATCACACATTCTCTGTGCACATGTCTGCAAAATCAGGGTGTCTTACAGATGGGTGAAGGAAAAAGATCCAGAAATAGTTCAATTTTTGTGAAGCCCCATTTATATTCTGGGTTGGGCGGAGGGGTGCAAATTCTTCCAACCTCAGTACCTGATGATTGTGCACTCGTGTTTTATCATGCCCTATCATGCCCCTTCAGCATTTTGTATAATCCAATTAGATCACATCTAATTCTTTGAATCTCTAGAGTGTATATTTACTCAGCCTCTCATCACAGGGCAACTCCTTCATCCCAGGAATGAATTTAGTGGACTTTCATTGTGTCACCTCCAATGCAAGTATATCCTTACTTAAATTTGGAGACCAAAGCTGTATTCCAGATTGCGGTCTCCCCAAAGCATTGTATAATTGTATCCAGTCTTCTTTATTCTTGTATCTCAATCTGCCTGCAATAAAGGCCACCATGTTATTTGCCTTGCTAATTGCTAACTTTCTGTACGAGTACACTGCCGTTGCTATGGACGTCAACATTTACAACTTTTGCACCTTTAAAAATAATTCTGCTTTGTTATTCTTCCCACCAAAGTGAATAACCTCATGTTTCCCGAGTTATACTCCATCGGCCGTCTTGTTTCCCGCTCACTTAACTTGCTCAAATCTCTTTGCAGCTCCTATGTGTCCTTGTCACAACTTACATTCCCACTTGCATCATCAAGCAAACTTAGATATATTTCTCTTGGCACTAGATATATTTCTCTTGGCACCCTCACCCATGTCATTAATATAGATTGTAAATAGCTAAGGCCCAAGCATTGTTCCTTGTAGCACTCCTCAGATTACAGCCTGTCAACCTGAAAACGTCCCTTTTATCACTACCCTCCCTTTATCCCTTTGTCTGTGAGGACTCTGCACATTCTCCCTGTACCTGCGTGAGTTTCCTCCAGGTGCTCCGAGTTCCTCCCACGAGTCCAGAAAGATGTGCTGTTAGGTGAATTGGACATTCTGAATTCAACTCCGTGTGCCCGAAAAGGCGCCAGAATGTAGCGACTAGGAGATTTTCACAGTAGCCTCTTTGCAGTGTTAGACCTACTTTTGACAATAAAGATAATTATTATTTTAAAAGTTGCATAGAAAAACCAGGAGCGGTCAAACAGAGGCCCTTTGAACCACACCAGCTCTGGTGTGAAGACATAGTTAATGGGTACACAGTTAGTTTCCAATACAAGCATTGTGGCAGGAATTAATGATATGCAGTTAACAGAAAATTAGCCAGTGGAACTGTGCCGTTGTTTCAAAGATGGTGAAGAACAGTACCCTTCACAGTTAACTTTTCCATGCAACCCGCTGCATGTTTTGTGGCAGTGGAGGCGGCCTATGATTGGCTGGCAGTGGGATCTTCTGACTTGCCATTGTCAAAGGGGTTTCCCATTGAGTGCACCCTTCGCCGCCGCAGCGGAGGGTGCGCCGTCGATGGGACCGGAAGATGCAGCTGGCGTGAATGGTTGGCTGGGAAATTCCAGCCATTGTCACCGCTCTGAGATAAGACTGGATAACAACATTTTACATTGACCTCATTATCTGATTTTGCCCCCTGACTTTCAGTGAGATTGATATTTTGTTGGTGTTAAGCTGTGAGATGCTAGTGTAGGAACGGAGCACATTTCTGTTCGAGTGCTCAACCTCAGCTTTGAAATATCATAGTCTCGGGATCAGCACATCGCTGGCTGGCAAGGTCACCAATCATTGACCATCCATTGTCACCCATTAAAGAGGTGATGATGGGCCATCTTCTTAAATCACTGCAGTCCACGTGGTGAGGGTGCACCCGCAGTATAGAAAACTGTAGGATGCTGCAGGACTTTACCTCAGTAATGGCCAAAGAGTGGGTAATGTGTGTCAAAGCTGGATAGTGCATGACTCAACAGGGGAGAATTGAGGTGGTGGTGTTCCCATGCATCCGTTACCCATGTGACTGGGTTGGTTGCAGTGTCAGGCAGTGAGGATGGGGAACGAGCTCTGGGGCTGCTTGGCGTGTTGGCTGCAGTGCATCCTCTGGAGTGTACATACTGTAGATATTGTGCACCAGTGGTGAAGACCAGATTCTCCCTACTCAACCAGTATAGCAGCTCCATTACACACATGACGTAGACTTTTATCGCTAAGATAGCCAATGTGTTGCAAAATATTTTTTACCTTGGGGTGCTGAGAAGATGGCTAGATGCTGAGAAGTTGTTTAGAGGAAATTTCCCTGGGCTGGGGAATCTATAACTAGGGGTGTGCAGTCCCAGGATACGGGATTGGCTATCTAGGACTGAGATGAGCAAAAATGTCTTTACCGGAGGGTTGTAAATAGTTGAAATCCTCTCTAAGCCACTGACGTGTGGATGTTCTGCCATTGGCTGAGACCACTTCATTTTCGGGCAACTTTAGGAATACAGGGTTGTGGATATCCGGTAGGAAGGTGGGGTCAAGGTTGAAGAGCAGCCATGATCTCGTAGAAATGGTGGAGCAGGCTTGAGAGGTCCTCCTGGCCTTCTCCAGCTCCTATATTGCCGTCTCTTCATTGTTGCTGGGTCAAACATCTGGAACTCCCTCTCTGGCCTGGCAGTGCGGTGGCTGGACCTACACCTACACAGACTGCAGCAGTTCAAAATGGCGGCTCACCACCACCTGAATTTGCGGGGGTAGACAATAAATGCTGGCCTTGCCAACGCCGAACACATCCTGTGAAAGAGCTGAAAAAATAATTAGCATGTTCTCCTCACAGAAATGTCTTGCGCTCTTCCACCTGATATCTTTCTGATGTAGCCAAAGTGCTGTTTACGCTTTCACAAACCAGTCCACACGTTTGCTCGGTGCGCGCATGTTTTACGAGCGATGTTTGTGACGGCCGGGCTTCTAAATGAATCTTCCGCCCCGATTTCAGAGTAACGGAGAAGAGTTTGGCCCCCCCCTGCTCAAGAGGGGAATAAGCAGATGGCAGATGACGTGGGTTGCTCGGAACTTCCCTCCAAGCCCTGAGAAGGAGTCTTGACGAATGACCCCTGTCCTCGGAAAACCGTATCAATTCTCTGATTGTTGTTGCCTTGCCTCGGCCTCCCCGTTCTGCCTCCGTGATTGCGGGATTGCCACAAGCTCCGCCCAGAAACTGACCACCTCGTGACAAAGTGACATTTTTCCTCGCGCCTCTCGATGGCCTTTGGAGAGACTTGTACGTTTATGCTCGTGATCGAATGCAGCCGGTTGAGTGAACAGTGTCGGATTCCATTGACTTTTGTGGCCAAGTTACTGTGTCGAATGGAGGACTGGGTGGTTGATCTGAGCCCCAGGAATTTGATTTTTTACAATAGAATAAGGAGGGTGCGGACAAAGAGCAGGAGTTAGGCCGTTCAGCATCTTCAGTCTGCCCCACCATTTAATAAGATCACCGCTTCTCTGGTAATCATCTCAAATCTCAGCTACTCCTGGTAACATATCACTCCCCTTGCTTATGGAGTGATCCATTAGACATAGGAGCAGAATTAGGCCACTTGGCCCTTCGAGTCTGCTCTGTCATTCAATCAAGGCTGATATTTTTCTCATCCCCATTCTCCTGCCTTCTCCCCATAACCCCTGACCCCCTTATTAATCAAGAACCTATCTATCTCTATCTTAAAGACACTCCGTGATTTGACCTCCACAGCCTTCTGCGGCAAAGAGTGCCACTGATTTGCCACCCTCAGGCTGAAGAAATTCCTCCTCGTCTCTGTTTTATAGATTCGTCCCTGTAGTCCTTGGGTTCTAGTTTTTGCTACAAGTGGAAACTCCTCTCCCCGTCCTCTCTATCCAGGCCTCGCAGTATCTTGCAAGTTTCAATAATATCCACCTTCATCCTTCTAAACTCCAGCAAGGACAGACCCACAGTCCTCAACCGTTCCTCATATGGCAAGCTCTTCATTCCAGGGATCATTCTTGTGAACCTCCTCTGGATCCCCCCCTCCAAGGCCAGTACATCCTTCCTTCGATATGGGGCCCAAAACTGCTCACAACAGTCTCATGGCCTGAAACTGAGAACATTGGTCCTTGTCTTTCTTTCTGTCCCACTGTCTTCTATGGTAGGGGTTGAACCCGTGCCCCCAGAGATTTTGGTGTAGGGGAGGGGAGGTAGGGGCTGGTCTCTTCATTATTCTGTGACATCACCACTCTGCTGCAATCTCCCCACTGCACTGAATGTACAACAAAGAAACAGGCCATTTGGCCCAATTGGTCCGTACTGTACGCCCCACACGAGTCCACTCACTGAGTCCATTCTATAAAGAGCTCCAGTAAATTTGTCAGACTTGATTTCCCCTTCATGGAATAACTGGTGACTCTGCTTGATCGGATTATGACTTTCCAAATGCACTGATATTCCTTCCTTAGTGGTCGATTCTAATATTTTTCCAATAACTGAAGTTAGACTAACTGGCCTGTACTTTCCTGCATTTTGCCTCCTTCCCTTTTAGAACAAAGGTAATTTGTAACTTGGCAGTTTTCCAATCCTTTGGCACAGTTCCAGAATCCAAGGATGTTTCTAAAACGACTAACAATGAAGCAAAAATTTCTGTAGCTACCTCCTTTAAGATCCTGGGGTGCAAACAATCAGGTCCAGATGGCCTGTCAGCCTTTAACCCCATTAGTTTGCCTGAAACTAATTATCTGGTGGAGGACTTTATTTAATTCCTCCCCCATATTTTTTACACTTTCTGGGTTGCGTGTAGTATCTCTACAGTGAAGACAGGTGAAAAATATCCATTGAACTCTTCTGCCATTACTTTGCTCCCGATTATTACTTCCCCAGATTAATTCTCTAAGGGACCAATGTTTTCTTTTCCTTCTCTCTTCCTTCAAATGTAATTTAAAATGCTCTTATTGTCTGTGTTTATGTTTCTCGCTCGTTTGCCTTCATAGTTCCCGTAGCAGCCTCCCCGAACAGGCGCCGGAATGTGGCGACTAGGGGCTTTTCACAGTAACTTCATTTGAAGCCTACTTGTGAAATAAGCGATTTTCATTTCATAGTTTGTTTTCTACTTCCTGATCATGTTTTGAGTCCATCTTCGATACATTCTGAATCTATCCCACTCGTCTAGCCTGCCACTAACCGTTGCCGTCTTATATGTTTTTGCTTTAAACTTAATGCCCTCCTTAACTTCCTTTGTTACCCATGGTACGTTTTCCTCCCCTTTGAGTCTTTCCTCTGCATTGGGAGCTATTTTTGCTGGGAATCATCTCCCTAAATTCCAACCACTGCTTACAGTCTTACCGACTAATCCAAACGACCAGTCCACTTTGGCCAATTCCATCCTCACACCTTTGTAATTCCCCTTCTTTAAGTTCAACACTGATATTTCAGTCCCAATTTTCTCACACTCAAGCTGAATGCTAAATTCTACCATATTGTGATCACTGATTCCGAGGGGATCCTGAACCTTGAGACCATTTATTAAACCCTCCTCATTCCCAAATCCAAAATAGCCTATTTCTGAGTTGGCTCCATAACATATTCCTCCGAGAAACCATCCCAAATGCAATCGATGAGTTCATTATCTTGGCTGCCAGTTCCAATTTGATTCCCCCAAATTATATGAAAATTGAAATCGCCCATGATTAATGCACTGCTCTATTTACATGCATTTGTTATTTCTTGATTTAAATTCTCTAGTACAGTGTGGCTACTTTTCGGGGGCCTGCAAAATATTCCGACCACTCTCGTCCTTCGTTTGGTATATGTCACTCCCACCCAAACCGACTCCACATCCTCTGAGCCAAGATCATCCCTTAGAACTGTACTAATTTCCTCTTCCACTAGCAAAGCTACCCCACCAACTTTTCCTTCCTACTTGTCCTTCCTAAAAGTCAAATAACCCTGAATGTTGATTTCCCAAAGTTAGAATCCTTGCAGCCATGACTCATTAATGGCTATTTCAGTGCCGATGTGATGCCAGGTATGTAGGCCCAATAACTGGCGGATCGTATCAAACTGAATGTCACTTTGGCTGCTCGCAGTAGGCACTATACTCAACCAACCAGTGCTCAGAACATAATGTTAAATATGGGGGATGGGAACCGATGCAGGAAGTTGGAAGGTAGTAAAACAGGGACAGAAATAAAAGGCAGTAAGGGGGAAAGTGTAAGGCAGAGAAGCCATAGTCAAAAATCAAAAAGGGCGACAGTACAAGGTGCAGTGACTGAGGGGAGCTCAGTGAATAGGACCAGGAATACTAAAAGAAATAAAACGGGAAGTGAAAACATTAATGGTAAGCGACGCGGCAGGTTGTTACAGGAAGATATGGGTTCGACGACAAGGAAAATTAGGAGAAAGGTTAAGAGGAAATATAACTTAGGAGAGGTTACTGATTGAGGTGTTAAGATTAAGAACAGAGGTAAAAAAGCCAACATAAGTGTGCTTTACCTGAATGCTCGTAGTATTCGGAATAAGGTAAATGAGTTGATGGCGCAAATCATCGCGAATGACTATGATTTAGTGGCCATTACTGAAACATGGTTAAAGGATGGTCACGACTGGGAGTTAAATATCCGAGGGTATCAAACTTTTCGGAAGGACAGAGTGGATGGTAAGGGAGGTGGTTAGCTCTGTTATTTAAGGATGACATCCAGGCAACAGTAAGGGATGACATCAGTGCTATGGAGGATAAGGTTGAATCCATTTGGGTGGAAATCAGGAATAGTAAGGCGAAAAAGTCACTGATAGGAGTAATCTATAGGCCACCAAATAGTAACATTATGGTGGGGCAGGCAATAAACAAAGAAATAACAGATACATGTAGAAATGGTACAGCAGTTATCATGGGGGATTTTAATCTACATGTTGATTGGTTTAACCAGGTCGGTCAAGGCAGCCTTGAGGAGGAGTTTATAGAATGTATCCGCGATAGTTTCCTCGAACAGTATGTAATGGAACCTACGAGGGAACAAGCGGTCCTAGATCTGGTCCTGTGTAATGAGACAGGATTGATTCATGATCTCATAGTTAGGGATCCTCTCGGAAGGAGCGATCACAATATGGTGGAATTTAAAATACAGATGGAGGGTGAGAAGGTAAAATCAATCACTAGTGTTTTGTGCTTAAACAAAGGAGATTACAATGGGATGAGAGAAGAACTAGCTAAGGTAGACTGGGAGCAAAGACTTTATGGTGAAACAGTTGAGGAACAGTGGAGAACCTTCCAAGTGATTTTTCACAGTGCCCAGCAAAGGTTTATACCAACAAAAAGGAAGGACGGTAAAAAGAGGGAAAATCGACCGTGGATATCTAAGGAAATAAGGGAGAGTATCAAATTGAAGGAAAAAACATACAAAGTAGCAAAGATCAGTGGGAGACTAGAGGACTGGGAAATCTTTAGGGGGCAACAGAAAGCTATTAAAAAAGCTATAAAGAAGAGTAAGATAGATTATGAGAGTAAACTTGCTCAGAATATAAAAACAGATAGTAAAAGTTTCTACAAATACATAAAACAAAAAAGAGTGGCTAAGGTAAATATTGGTCCTTTAGAGGATGAGAAGGGAGATTTAATAATGGGAGATGAGGAAATGGCTGAGGAACTGAACAGGTTTTTTGGGTCGGTCTTCACAGTGGAAGGCACAAATAACATGCCAGTGACTGATGGAAATGAGGCTATGACAGGTGAGGACCTTGAGAGGATTGATATCACCAAGGAGGTAGTGATGGGCAAGCTAATGGGGCTAAAGGTGGACAAGTTTCCTGGCCCTGATGGAATGCATCCCAGAGTGCTAAAAGAGATGGCTAGGGAAATTGCAAATGCACTAGTGATAATTTACCAAAATTCACTAGACTCTGGGGTGGTCCCGGCGGATTGGAAATTAGCAAACGTGACACCACTGTTTAAAAAAGGAGGTAGGCAGAAAGCGGGTAATTATAGGCCAGTGAGCTTAACTTCGGTAGTAGGGAAGATGCTGGAATCTATCATCAAGGAAGAAATAGCGAGGCATCTGGATGGAAATTGTCCCATTGGACAGACGCAGCATGGGTTCATAAAGGGCAGGTCGTGCCTAACTAATTTAGTGGAATTTTTTGAGGACATTACCAGTGCGGTAGATAACGGGGAGCCAATGGATGTGGTATATCTGGATTTCCAGAAAGCCTTTGACAAGGTGCCACACAAAAGGTTGTTGCATAAGATAAAGATGCATGGCATTAAGGGGAAAGTAGTAGCATGGATAGGGGATTGGTTAATTAATAGAAAGCAAAGAGTGGGGATTAATGGGTGTTTCTCTGGTTGGCAATCAGTAGCTAGTGGTGTCCCTCAGGGATCAGTGTTGGGCCCACAACTGTTCACAATTTACATAGATGATTTGGAGTTGGGGACCAAGGGCAATGTGTCCAAGTTTGCAGACGACACTAAGATAAGTGGTAAAGCAAAAAGTGCAGAGGATACTGGAAGTCTGCAGAGGGATTTGGATAGGCTAAGTGAATGGGCTAGGGTCTGGCAGATGGAATACAATGTTGACAAATGTGAGGTTATCCATTTTGGTAGGAATAACAGCAAAAGGGATTATTTAAATAATAAAATATTAAAACATTCTGCTGTGCAGAGAGACCTGGGTGTGCTAGTGCATGAGTCGCAGAAAGTTGGTTTTCAGGTGCAACAGGTGATTAAGAAGGCAAATGGAATTTTGTCCTTCATTGCTAGAGGGATGGAGTTTAAGACTAGGGAGGTTCTGCTGCAATTGTATAAGGTGTTAGTGAGGCCACACCTGGAGTCTTGTGTTCAATTTTGGTCTCCTTACTTGAGAAAGGACGTACTGGCACTGGAGGGTGTGCAGAGGAGATTCACTAGGTTAATCCCAGAGCTGAAGGGGTTGGATTACGAGGAGAGGTTGAGTAGACTGGGACTGTACTCGTTGGAATTTAGAAGGATGAGGGGGGATCTTATAGAAACATATAAGATTATGAAGACACTTACTCTTACTAGAAGCTATATGTATTTACATGTGCCTTCTTATAATTACCTCTACTCTATCTGGCATTCACCCATTCCCTTTATGTTTGTGCAGACAGCTTGCAGTGTGACTACCTCTCTAAACGTGCTATCCATTCCATGGTGAATCCAGCTGCCATCCGATCCATCGATTTCCAGTAACTGTAGCTGGATACGCTTCCTGCACGCATGTTTATCCTGGACACTGAAAGTCTCCTGATTTCTCACATAGCACAAGAGGAGCATTTCACATGGCCAAGCTGTCCTGCGATGACTTGCCTTTAGATCGCTCCCCTTGCTACTTCCAAGTTTAGGAATATTAATGACACTCAGGACCTTCTTCTATTCCAGATGCTGATTCTGTGGCAGCAGAATTTACCTGTATTCTTAAATACAGTATGTTCCATGCCCTCACTACTCTCTGGGTAAAGAACCTACCTCTGACATCCCCCCTATATCTTCCACCATTCACCTTAAATTTATGTCCCCTTGTAATGGTTTGTTCCACCCGGGGAAAAAGTCTCTGTCTACTCTATCTATTCCCCTGATCATCTTATAAACCTCTATCAAGTTGCCCCTCATCCTTCTCCGTTCTAATGAGAAAAGGCCTAGCACCCTCAACCTTTCCTCGTAAGAACCTACTCTCCATTCCAGGCAATATCCTGGAAAATCTCCTTTGCACCTTTTCCAAAGCTTCCACATCCTTCCTAAAATGAGGCGACCAGAACTGCACACAGTACTCCAAATGTGGCCGTACCAAGGTTCTGTACAGCTGCATCATCACCTCATGGCTCTTAAATTCAATCCCTCTGCTAATGAACTCTTAACACACCATAGGCCTTCTGCACAGCTCTATCCACTTGAGTGGCAACTTTCAAAGATCTATGAATATAGACCCCAAGATCTCTCTGCTCCTCCACATTGCCAAGAACCCTACCGTTAACCCTGTATTCCGCATTCATATTTGTTCTTCCAAAATGGACAACCTCACACTTTTCAGGGTTAAACTCCAACTGCCACTTCTCAGCCCAGCTCTGCATCCTATCTATGTCCCTTTGCAGCCGACAACAGCCTTCCTCACAATCCACAACTCTACCAATCTTCGGCTCGTCTGCAAATTTACTGACTCTTTCTTTTTTTTTCTTCTAAATTTAGAGTATCCAATTCATTTTTTCCAATTAAGGGGCAATTTAACTTGGCCAATCCACCTAGCTTGCACATGTTTGGGAGCGAAACCCACGCAAACATGGGGAGAATGTGCAAACTCCACATGGACAGTGACCCAGAGTCGGGATCAAACCTGGGACCTCGGCGCTGTGAGGCCACAGTGCTAACCCACTGCACCACCGTGCTGCCACTAAGTCTTTCTTGATTATATACACAAATGTCGGTGATCTGCCTCAACCATAAACATTGTGAGTCCATACACATAGTCATGGAATTTCTGTATACCGGTGAGAAGGCCCAAACGTTCTTTCTCAATTTGAGCAGGTCGTTGTTCCATAGGTGTCATGGCTCTGGATACATATGCAATGGGTCTCCAGAAAGCGTCATCATTTTTTTGAAGGAGAACTGCTCCAATTCCATCTTGACTCGCATCAGCTGCTGCCGGACATTCTACTTGGCTTTGCTTTGTGATCCGTTATGTTGTTTAAGCCTCGCCATAACCCAACAAAAGTCCGTGTCGTTTGTCTGTGACTCTACCTCAGTCTGGTATTGTCTCTTGGCGTCCCTGATGGCTTTGCAGAGGTCATACCTGGATTTCTTGTATAGGTCAGGGTCGCCTATTTTGAACGCTACAGAACTGGCATTCAGTGGGGAGTGACTTACCCGATTAAAGTCTGGTTTCCGGTTGGGAAACGTACGTACCACCTTCTTTGGCACGCAATCTTCTACTTGCTGATGAAGTCTGTGACGGTGGTGGTATACTCATTTGGGTTGGCTGCTGAGTTCCTGAATATGGACCAGCCCACTGACTCCAAGCAGTCGCGTAGAAGCTCTTCCGTTGCCTCACACCAGCATTGCACGACCTTCTTAACCTGATTGTCCCGCTTAAGTTTCTGCTTGTGTGCCAGGAGAAAGAGCACCGTCTTATGGTCAAATTTTCCAACGTGCGGTCAGGGGATGGATCCATAGGCACCCCTGATGTTTGTGTAGCAATGGTCAAGGATGTTGGCACCCCAAGGATGTGTTGGCGGAATTTTGGCAGTACACTCTTGAGGTTGGCCTGGTGAAAGTCCTTGGCCACGATGAACAAGGCCTCCTGGTATTCTGTTTCACTGTTATTTATAGTGGTGTACAATTCATCAAGCGCCTTCTTCACTCCCGCCTGGGGTGGTATGTAAACTGCCATGATGATGGCAGAAGTGAACTCCCGTAGAAGGTCATATGGGCGGCACTTCACGGTCAGGTATTCCAGGTCCAGGGAGCAGTAGGTCGCACAGTCCGAGCACCAGGAGGAGATGACGAGGAGGCAAACCCTTCGCCTTGCAGTCCGTCTGGTGTATTGAGAAGCCCTCAGGTTGTATGGTATAGTCCGGTGAAGCAAGGGTGAGCCATGGCTCCGTGAAACAGAGCACACAGTAGTCTCACTTCCCTCTGAGGGGTAAGCCTGGCGTTAAGCTTGTCCAGGTTGTTTTCGATCGCAAGGAGTATGCTGGGGAAAGGACATTTGATACCACAAAATGCGGTTAGTTTGCACTTGCTGAAAGTGACATATTCATAGACTGGCACCAATTCTCTGCAAACAAAAGGAGTGTGTCCAAGCCTTAAAATTGTTTCAAATTATCCAGGATCGTTCCTCGTTGTTTTTTCCATGGCATTGCCTCAGCCAATCAGATTTGATTTGCCAACTAATCAGCACTGTTTTGTCTTGTGCCATAAATAGTTGTGATGGTTTGAAATTTGGCATTCTTGCATTTGTTCTGAAGGGCGCAAGATGAAAAGCAGCGACCACATTTTCTAAAGAACAAAGAAAATTATGGCATAGGAACAGGCCCTTTGGCCCACCAAGCCTGCGCTGATCCAAATTCCTTATTTAGACCTACTACTTATTGCCCAGATGATCTATATCGCTCCATTCCCCGCCCGTTCATGAGTCTCAAGATACATCTTAAATGTTGCTAGCGTGCCTGCCTCAACCATCTCCACTGCCAACGCGTTCCAGGCACCCACCACCATCTGCGTGATAAACTTTCCCAGCAGATCTCCCTTAAACTTTCCCCCTTTCACCTTGAACCTGTGCCCCCTTGTAATTGGGTCTCCCCCCACCCCCCCCCCCCGGGAAAAAGCTTCCGTCTTTTCACCCTGTCTACACCTCTCGTAATTTTGTAATCTCCCCTCAGCCTCAGTCTTTCCAATGAAAAGAATCCGACTTTATTCAACCTCCCCTCATAGCTAACACCCTCCAGAAAAGGCAACATCCTGGTAAACCTTCTTTGCACTCTCTCCAAAACTTCCACATGCTGCTGGTAGTGAGGTGACCAGAGCTGCACGCAATATTCCAAATGTGGCCTGACTGACGTGTCTGTATCTGTTTATTCAGAAAAGTTGGGATTATTTCCTTGGATCAGAGACGGCTGAGGGTTTTTTTTTTAAATTAGAGGTGTTCAAAATCATGGGGTTCTGAGAGAGTAAAGGACAAATTCCCATTGGTAGGACTATTAGTGAGCAGAGAAAACCGAGTAAAGGAGAAAGAACAAGAGTTTTTAATTAAATAAATTTAGGGCACCCAATTATTTTTTTTACAATTAAGGAGCAATTTGGCGTGGCCAATCCACCTAACCTGCCCATCTTGGGTTATGGGGTGAGACCCACGCAGACACAGGAAGAATGTCCAAACTCCACATGGACAGTGGCCCAGGGCCGGGATCTAAACCGGGAACTCGGCGGCGTGAGGCAGCAGTGCTAACCACTGTGTCACCGTGCTGCCCCGAAAGAGAAAGAGTTCAGGTACATTTATTTTACACAGTGCATGGCTGTGATATGGAATGTACTGGTTGGAAGGGCAGATGCAATAATTACTTCTGAAGATCCGAATTAGGAGCAGGAGTAGGCCACTCGGTCCCTCGAGCCTGCTCCGCCATTCGATAAGATCATGGCTGGTCTGATTGTAACCTCGACCCCAAATTCCTGCCAATCCCCCGATAACCTTTCACCCTGTTGTTGATCAAGAATCTATCCAGCTCGGCCTTAACAATATTCGAAACCACTGCTTCCAATGCCTTTTGGGGACGAGAGTTCCGCTGACTTGCAACCTTCCAGGAGAACATATTTCTCGTCAGGTCTCCAGATGCACGGTAGCACAGTGGTTAGCCCTGTTGCTTCACAGCGCCAGGGTCCCAGGTTCAATTCCCAGCTTGGGTTACTGTCTGTGTGGAGCCTGCACGTTCTCCCTGTGTCTGTATGGGTTTCCTCCGGGTGCTCCGGTTTCTTCCCGAAAGACGCGCTGTTAGGTGAATTGGACATTCTGAATTCTCTCTCTGTGTACCCGAACAGGCGCCGGAGTGTGGCGACGAGGGGCTATTGTGACAATAAAGATTATTATTAGAAATGAGCGATCACTTGACTGAAGTCAAATTTATATATCAATGGGTATTAAAAGCGCAGCAATTTCTAATAGTTCATGATGCACACTCATAAATACACAAGGATGTTTGTGAAGCAAATTACTTTGCAAATAATAATTTAACGCTAATTATGATACATACAAAGTGCATGTCATTATGTGCACGATCCAATGACCACGCTGTGGTGGAAAAGCAGCTCCCCCCGGCAGACCCCGCTCCCGGGATCTACCTGGCTCTCAACTCCTCGCGAGATCCAACGGGAACGTATAATGTGTGGGATCACTTTTTGGCGAATCTGCATATTAGAGCGAGGCAGTAAGTCTCACTCTAATGTGCATATTCCAGAGGAACCTGAGGCTTTGGGATTCAACCCCTTTGCCTCAAGACCTCGAGTGAGCGCCGTTCAGCACTGGTCCCCACAAACGGATGGAAGGGCCCAGACCTGCTGGAAGTGTACGAGAGTAAGCTTCTGGACGGCAGCATGTCAGAATCCATGAGGAAACGCATCATCATCACCCTCATCTACAAGCAGAAGGGGGAAAGCGAAGAAAT